>NC_054536.1:93706358-94036358 GCF_017654505.1 Polyodon spathula
CTACTGTGCTCTGTGGGAACGTCGCACCATTTCTATCTGGGATCCACTTCAAACAGATTGTAACCCTGTGGAATGCCAGCTATCCAGGTGAGGTGAAATACTCTCATTAGTAGACAGGTGGTATTTCAATGTGACCGCTCTGCCTTTCTCCTTATTTACAGCTGACGATGTGTTACAGATTAGTCCTTTAAAGCACGTAGTGAGGCAGGGTGCCAGTGGTTTGTGTGTTTCTTGAGGTGCAGGGCAACAGTCATCCAGATCTGAGAATGAATTGCATCAGTGCTAAATATTATGAAACCTGACTGAGTTAAGTGGTTATCAATTGGCCTGAGCATTTGTGGCCTCTTAAGATAGGTGGCTGCTTTTTGTTTAGTTGGTCTTAAAAAAAGCAGACTGTATGTAGCAGAATGAGATTGTAGAGCTGAGAGTCATCACTGTCATGTGCATTAAGGTGCTCAACTGTATAATACATATGTTTGATCATTAATTGTCTCTAAATGCTGAATTTGAAGAAGATCAATTACCATTAATGATGAACTATGGTGTAACCCCCCCCCCCCCAAAAAAAAATCAAAAAACAAAAGAAAATACTATATGTAGAGTATGTATTCTTAGACAATTGTCTTTTAATCTCCTGACATCTCACTGGCTAGTACCTTTAGCAGGGGGGTACATTAACTTTCAATAGTCGACCAGCGTATAATGGTATAATCCACAAACCCAGTAGTTGGATGGATCGGCCCAGGACTGTCAATTATAGAATGCACCATGAGTTTCTCACATTTACTCCCCTTGTTTATCCAAACCCAGGTGATATTCTCTGTATTAATATGATTTGTTTATGCATTTTCTTACAGGATAAACAGAAGTGGCCCTGAAAACCAAGACCTGAACTGAGGTAAACCATTTAAAAAATAAATAAATAATAGAATGTGGTTTAAGAATGCGGGTATCAAGAGAAAAAAAACCCAAACCTGCCTCTTCTTACACAATGCACCAATCTCAGCTGTGCCCATTAGCCAGTCTAAAACAAAAACCCCAAACCCAAACCCCCCTCTTCTTACGCAATGCTCCAATCTCAGCTGTGCAGTGCTAAATATTATTGAACACTAAGCGACTAATAATTGCTTTAACCACCAATGGTTGCCATTTTGACAATTACTTCTTTATCAGGATAACACAAAGTTCAACCAAATAATGTTTGAGGAGATGATAAGTGCATGCAATAAACTCAGATAATGGGATCAATCTGTTTATATAAACAGAAACACCACTAGTATGTAAGTAAGAGGTCTGCCTGAGGGAAAATGGGCAACAGTCTGCTGTAGATCATGTGCTGCTGCCACACTTTGTGCCAGTTCTGTGTCCTATTAATTACCCATGCTGTGGAAGAGGACAGGGAATGTTGTTTTAGTTGTATAGATGCAAACTGTCCCAGTCTGTGAGGCAAAGGACATTGGAAACTGTCCCAGTCTGTGAGGCAAAGGACATTGGAAACTGTCCCAGTCTGTGAGGCAAAGGACATCCTTCTTGTTAGCAGCAGAAAGGGGACTAAATATGGGAAGCAAAACAGAAAATATCCCATTGTTGTATTGTCCAAATTATGTTTTCTAAGCACTTTTAGAAACAAATTCGCTTTTTGAGATGAATTTATTCAACATAGCCATCCAAGTCTCACTCATTTAGAGACACTCACTCATTTTGGTGTCGTTTTGGTTTCCACATTAAACACAGGAATGCACAGTGCAGTCCAGTGCATGCCTTATATGAATAATGTGCACTGTAATTAACGTCTGACAAGTGACTAGCAGATACTGTAACCTGCAGTTTCGGTATACTATGACAGGAATCACAATTACTGCAGCGTGAGTAACAAATTCCAGTAGAGGGCAGTAGACGCATTTACTGAATCACCAAGAGGTTTCAATATCCCATGGATTTCATTCTTTAAATACACTGCATTCTGTTTACAACGTGACGTGCTGAACCGGCCTTGTGCCTATATTAAATACATGCCTGTGTAAAATCCCGTGAGTGATACTGAATAGATACTGGTACTGTCAAGTTACATGCAGTGTAGAACTGAGTTGTGAAAGATCACCAGGTCTCTCTATACTATGTTCCAGGGCTCACACACTTGATTGATCCTTAGGTAGAAAGATCTACTCACTCATTTTCATTTTGAGAAACTGGTCTCGCTAACAATTTGCAATGCATTCCAAAGAAGTATTTAAAACCCAGGCCTGTTGTTGGTTTTTTTTTTTGTTTTTTTTTTTTTTTTTGGTGCTCTGGCCATAAGTCATGCTGTTTCTATAAAAATAAAAGGAGAGTTAAGCTTACATTTTAAGGTTTCAGTATGTCAAAGTAATGACATACTCTTGCGTGCGATTTTGAGTGCGGGTTACATGTTGATGTGCGGTTATCAATCAGACTGTTTGAAGCATCTCATATGGTGTGTTTAAACAGAGTGCCGATTCTAGCTAGCTACATCCATTCCTCCATTAAAAACAAATCGCAGAACCACAAGTCTGAATAATCCAAGGAAGCATATTGTTCTTTGGATTTTTTATGTAAGCATCCTAGTGTAGCTGCAGTGGGAGTCATTGTACCTCCAACAGTGGATTTTGAACCAGATCATGACACCAGTTTCAGTCTGTAATTTATGTTGATTATGACGGGAAACTCACGTGACATTCCAAGAACCTGCGGAGCACCTTGCGTGTTCAGATGAATCATTTTACATTTAAACACCAAACAAAATAAAATACAACATGAAAACAATTGGCCCAGCTCCACTTTTGTTTGATGAGAATATGACAACCTGAATTCCCTTTACATTGAACCTTAAACACAAATGCTTTGGTGTACTGTACCTCACAACCCCAAATCAACTTGTTTATCTGGCTCTAGCAGCATGGTCAGTAATCCTCTTCAGGAGGGTTACCTAACAAGTGACAGACCACAGCAGCTGCAAGAAACTGCACAGTTTCTATAGCTCTGGGAAGTCCTTTGATACTGAACACGCAGTCTGACTCCTAGTCTATTTTAGGCAGATCTGAAGGGCAGGGCCAGCAGGTTAAGAAAATGAGGGTTCAATGCAGCCCTTATATTGGTATTGTGTTTGTGAGACAAGACTATGCTAACTGTACAAGTTAGATACTATTATACACTGCCCTTCAACAAATATACAGTGCCTATAGAAAGAACCATTTGCTGTGACCTGTAACAATGTAAATGAAGAGCAGCTGTTTTTACTTCATGCTAATAGGAGGACCAGCCAAGACATACTGTAGCTTTGCGTAAATATGAGCCTCCAATGCTGTTGATGGTTGAAGTGTAAAGTTGACTCCAGGGATCAGTCTATTTGCGGCCTCTCTGGCTCATCATTACACACACACACGAACGACAGGGCCATGCTTCCTATATGTGTCACAAATGTTTCTATCATGCGGTAAAGCTTTTATAAACACGATACAGTTTACTATTTGTAACACCTGCCCGGTATGGGATTGTACAGAAACTGACTGTGCCAGTTCAATGTGATGAGGCACAGAACACATTATAGGATACCTTCAGGTTATTTAATTCTGAACCCAGACTTAATAGCATGAATTAGGTCGCCAAAAAAAAAAAAAAAAAAAAAATCACCCAAATACATATTAAAAGATGTGTGTTTATTGTAGAAATTCTAAAATAGCAACACATTGTTTACAAGGTACTTGTTTAAGACACTCATTCCAGTCACCTAGAAATAGGTAGAGAGATTTTGAAGGGTTAAACAAGGTTCACATTAATGGGAATCATTTACTTTGTAAAGTGCAAATGTAACAACGCTGCTACCCAGTGAACAGAGGGGATATACATTTACAAAACACAGTATAACAGTAACAGTACAAACAAAATACAACGGTCAGCCCAATACAATGGATGCTCCATTTACTGGTCCGTTTTACTTGCTCTTACTTGTCGTTCCAAACCCCAAACGCTGTGTTCCCACTCCTGCACAGACCAACTCAAACCCCAGGATGGCCACCTTCTATGTAAAAACGTGGACTGTTTATATTCAGCTTATTAAATGTACCAATAATTCAATTTGTCTGTGCCCAATAAGGCAGATAAAGGGAAGCGAGTGGAGAACCCAACATAATGTGATACAAATCAATTGTCAAGTGTCAGACAACATAATGCGTGCAAATCAAATCAGTAAATAAGATTATAAAAATAATGTGAAAAGGTCATTCTTGACCCTGTTACATATTGTTTGTATTCTACCAGAATCAATATGAATATTACATATTTAAGAATAGACTGTTTAGTCCGTTTGTTGCAGTCTGTACCCAGCTTAACTGTAAATCAAAATTATGCAGTGTGGCAAAGTGCCCCACCCCTATGTGTATTTTGTGTTGTATGTTGTGTGTTAATGTTGGTGTATAGTCATTGCTACATGGAATATAACCGGGTCTGTGTAACACGAGTGTTTAAAATGTATATTTGTATTTAGGCACAAGGATTGCACAGCACTTCACGTGCAGGTAAAATGTAATAATATTCGAGCACGGGGAATTGCACTTTATTAATTCACGTGCAGTTGTACCGAGACTCCAACTGAATGATTGATTAGCAGTCGAGTCTCGGTACAGCTGCATAAAAGCAGCATGTTTTCACTCACTCAGGGTTGTGTGTTCGGTGAGTGGAGAACGGGATTGGGGATGGAGGTAATTGTAATAGATATAATAATAGAAGCTCACCGTGTTTTGTCTGTATAGTCCGTTTTGTTTTGGCTACGAGTGATGTGTCCTGTGTCTTGTTTGTCTTACAAACTTTTATTTTCTGTCTGTCTGTTCATAATAAATGCTGAGCAAGACCATTCGTTCAGCTTCACCAAACTCCACCTCTGTTGTTTATTTCCTGGTTTCTGGTCTGATGTCACCCACTGCAGCTGTCTTTGTAACACGCAGATACATACATTAAGTCTATGCTTGCAATATATAATTGATGTGCTTTGTTGATGTATTTGGCTGACTAACCCCTTGCATACAGATTTTTTTCCAGGGCTCTTCTAATTGTGCTTCATGTTTATTTTTGCTTGGGTCTGCACACAGTTCAAGCTGTGGGTTTCTTTTCACTTCACTGCTTTATAGATCTAAAGCATTACAAGATCCTGCATTGAAAGCACTTGCCCTTTACTGAACGATTATCTCTGACAGACAGTCCATATTGGCAGTTGAGCCTGTAAGTATTAATGCCCTCCATTACATTCAGCCTTATTCCCATGGATACAAGTGGATTTTAATTCAGTTATTGAGGAAGAAACTGTTAAGAAGATTGGGAAAAGATTTGCCCTTCAGCAAAAAGCGTGTACATGATTCAACCAGTCATCTTCTAGATGCTGGGATAGATACCACATTTTAATAAAGACCTGTGAGATTGAGTGTTTTCTTATGGGATGATTGTTCATTTTTATTTTGGAATATTTGTTAAAAACAAAAAGTATTGTCATTTTATGTTGATTAAAAATGAATAAATAGTTTTAACAGTACATTGAGACAGCTGAGTACACGCACTGCTCCCTCGATTTCATGATTCGCTATTTCATGAATTTGCAAAGGCTATCTGAGGAATATGTTATTTGGGGATTTTGACTCCCATTGCAGGTCGGTTGTCCTGGAATTTGTATTTTGTTGTTTAACGAGCCACACCTCATTTCAGACCCTGATTCGCTGCTATGCTAACCATGTTAGATTCATCTATAGATGATGGAACTTGGTAAGGATGTAAGCATTAAATGTATAGAGTATCAAAATGAAGTGCAGGGATGTGGCAGGGATGAGGTTAAATCCTATCGCTGTCAGCAATCACAGGCATGGCCGTTTCCCAATTAGGTAATTGGTGCTAATTGGGGAGTGGCCATATTTCTAAAATGAGCCAGAAGTGCTTTGTTTGTTGGAGGGAGTTAGGTGAATGTTTTTGACCTGTGTGTAGATGCTAGTGAACGTTATAGTGAAAGTGAATGCCCAGCCTATATTGCAGTGGTACTATGGCCCATGGGATCTATTCCAGCCCTGGTCTTTGTTCAAACCAGGTCCTAAATTAGTTAATTGCATCATAGCAGCTTCAATTAACTACATTAGAATCTGCTTGGAGTAAAAACCTTGTTTGGATTAGATCTCGAGGGCCAGCGTTGAGTACCACTGATATATTGTATTGTTTGGTGTACACCTTTTGTTTTGGCCCTTGTGCCTTTTTCTTTGTGTCTTTTTGTTTAATAAATGTGTGCTTTAGATTGCAGCTGCTGAGTCTCTAATACCCGCCGGTAACATCTTGGGCCGTGACGCTATCCCGTCACAAGGAACAATCAAAGACAATGCTTAATATAACTCTGGTTAACATCACACCCTGCTTATTCTCATCAGATTGAAATGTCCCGACTACAATATAATGGAAACAAGCTCCTGAGAATATCATTGTGGTTAATATCACACTTTGTTTAATAACAAGGTAACAGTTGTACAATTGATTCCACCTCACTTAATAATACAACTTTGAGAGCCTATCACACTCTGAAGTGGCTTCTACTGCTATAAGAATTCGTACAGGAAAGTACGAGGACTCCGAAGAGAACTAGCATTGCTTTAGTGTCAGTGTCAGCCCCACACAGGGTGTTTTCTGCAATGAAGACATGACTTCTTGTAGGAATAAAAACAATATTGGCAGCCAGGAGTGGCAGCTCTGCTGAGCTATTGTTTGTGTAATGTATTCAATACAGTAGCAGATAGACCAGTGGGGTGGATGTGAACGAGCTGCTTTGTCTGCTCTTGTTAATGAGGAAGCCGGGAGTTATTTCCTTGCTGCAGAGGAGCAGAGAATAGTTCAGGGCAAAGACAAAAGAACAAAACACAACATTAGCCTGTGCTCTAATGCCTCTCATGGGAGATTCTAAGATCTCTGGCAAGCAGTTGGTTAAATATTTAAAAGGTAAGGTAATTTAAAAAAAAATAGGCCTTTTCTTAAGCATGCAAGGGGATGCCATCCCCATGCAGAAATACAGTACTGTGCAAAAGTTTTAGGCAGGTGTGAAAAAATGCTGTAAAGTAAGAATGCATTCAAAAATAGACATGTTAATAGTTTATATTTATCAATTAACAAAATGCAAAGTGAGTGAACAGAAGAAATCTACATCAAATCAATATTTGGTGTGACCACCCTTTGCCTTCAAAACAGCATCAATTCTTCTAGGTACACTTGCACACAGTTTTTGAAGGAACTTGGCAGGTAGGTTGGCCCAAACATCTTGGAGAACTAACCACAGTTCTTCTGTGGATTTAGGCAGCCTCAGTTGCTTCTCTCTCTTCAGAAGGGAGACCGCATCAAAACAAGAACAACAACTCAGGTAAGACAACCATTAAATGTATTTATCTAAATGCTAGAAGTATCAGAAACAAAATTCTAGAACCTGAAGCTACTGCACTAACAAGTAACTATGATGTGATAGGTGTTACTGAAACTTGGTTGTCTGAGAGTGATGGGGACGAATATAATATTTGTGGGTATACACTGTCTATGAAAGACAGGCAGGACAGAAGAGGAGGAGGGGTAGCGCTATACATAAGAAACAGTCTTGAAGCCCAGGTGTTAAACCTGGACAAAGAAAATAAAGCCGAATCAATATGGGTCAGAATAACGGACAAAAATTCAAAGGGCATAATAATAGGAGCATGCTATAGACCGCCAGATTCAGACAGTGAGCAAAATAATCTGTTATACAATGACATTAGAAAAGCATGTAGCAAAGGAGAAGCCATACTAATGGGGGATTTCAACTTCCCCCATATAAAATGGGAAAACCCAGTGGGTAGCACGAAGGATGAAATAGAAATGGTGGAAATGACAAATGACTGCTTCCTAACACAATTTGTCAAGGCACCGACTAGAGGGGAGGCATGCCTTGATTTAGACTTTTCAAATAACAAAGATAGAATAACTAAAACAGAGGTCAGAGAACCACTGCCAAACTCAGACCACAACATGGTCTCATTTGAAGTGTTTTTTAAAACTCCAAAAGTAATGACTTAAGCTAAGGTTTACAATTTTAGAAAAGCAAACTACGAAGGTATGAAACAGAGACTAACAGAAGTAGATTGGAGTAAAATAGAGAAAACACCCACAGAAGAAGGATGGTTGTTCTTCAAAAATGTAGTACTAGAGGCGCAAAACAATTACATCCCTAAAGTAAACAAATCTAAATGTAATAAATAAATAAATGTAATAAAATAAACAAATCCCCTGGGCTGGATGAGATCCTCCCAGTAGTACTCAAAGAAATGAAAGAAGTAATTTACAAACCGCTAACCAAGATCATGCAGCAGTCTCTTGACACAGGGGTGGTACCGACAGACTGGAAAATTGCAAATGTAATACCGATCCACAAAAAGGGAAACAAAACTGAACCAGGTAACTACAGACCAGTAAGCATGACTTCCATTATATGCAAACTTATGGAAACTATAATAAGATCCAAAATAGAAAATTACCTTTATGGTAACAGGGTCCTGGGAGACAGTCAACATGGTTTTAGGAAAGGGATATCGTGTCTAACTAACTTGCTTGATTTTTTTGAGGATGCAACAACGATAATGGATAATTGCAAAACATATGACATGGTTTATTTAGATTTCCAGAAAGCTTTTGACAAAGTCCCGCACAAAAGATTAATTCTCAAACTGAACGCAGTTGGGATTCAAGGAAACACATGTACATGGATTAGGGAGTGGTTAACATGTAGAAAACAGAGAGTACTGATTAGAGGAAAAACCTCAGAATGGAGTGTGGTAACCAGCGATGTACCACAGGGATCAGTATTAGGTCCTCTGCTATTCCTAATCTACATTAATGATTTAGATTCTGGTATAGTAAGCAAACCTGTTAAATTTGCAGACAACACAAAAGTAGGAGGAGTGGCAAACACTGTTGTAGCAGCAAAGGTCATTCAAAATGATCTAGACAAGATTCAAAACTGGGCAGACACATGGCAAATGACATTTAATAGAGAAAAGTGTAAGGTACTGCACGCAGGAAATAAAAATGTACATTATAAATATCATATGGGAGATACTGAAATTGGAGAAGGAATCTATGAAAAAGACCTAGGAGTTTTTGTTGCCTCAGAAATGTCTTCATCTAGGCAATGTGGGGAAGGTATAAAAAAGGCTAACAAGATGCTTGGATACATTGTGAAAAGTGTTGAATTTAAATCAAGGGAAGTAATGTTAAAACTGTACAATGCACTAGTAAGACCTCATCTTGAATATTGTGTGCAGTTCTAGTCACCTCGCTATAAAAAAGATATTGCTGCCCTAGAAAGAGTGCAAAGAAGAGCGACCAGAATTATTCCGAGCTTAAAAGGCATGTCATACATATGCAGACAGGCCAAAAGAATTGAATCTGTTCAGTCTTGAACAAAGAAGACTATGTGGCGACCTAATTCAAGCATTGAAAATTCTAAAAGGTATTGACAGTGTCGACCCAAGGGACTTTTTCAGCCTGAAAAAAGAAACAAGGACCAGGGGTCACAAATGGAGTTTAGACAAAGGGGCATTCAGAACAGAAAATAGGAGGCACTTTTTTACACAGAGAATTGTGAGGGTCTGGAATCAACTCTCCAGTAATGTTGTTGAAGCTGACACCCTGGGATCCTTCAAGAAGTTGTTTGATGAGATTCTGGGATCAATAAGCTACTAACAACCATACGAGCAAGATGGGCCGAATGGCCTCCTCTCGTTTGTAAACTTTCTTATGTTCTTATGTTCTTATGTAATCCCAGACAGACTCTATGATGTCAAGATCAGGGCTCTGTGGGGGCCATACCATCACTTCCAGAACTCCTTGTTCTTCTTTACGTTGAAGATAGTTCTTAATGATTTTCGCTGTATGTTTGGGGTCGTTATCATGCTGCAGAATAAATTTGTGGCCGATCAGATGCCTCACTGATGGTATTGCATGTGGATAAATATCTGCCTGTACTTCTCAGCATTGAGGAGACCATTAATTCTGACCAAATCCCCAACTCCATTTGCAGAAATGCAGCCCCAAACTTGCAAGGAACCTCCAACATGCTTCATTGTTGCCTGCAGACAATCATTCGTGTACCGCTCTCCAACCCTTCGGCGAACAAACTGCCTTCGGCTACAGCCAAATATTTCAAATTTTGACTCATCAGTCCAGAGCACCTGCCACCATTTTTCTGCACCCCAGTTCCTGTGTTTTCGTGCATAGTCGCTTGGCCTTGTTTCCACATCGGAGGTATGGCTTTTTGGCCGCAAGTCTTCCATGAAGGCCACTTCTGACCAGACTTCTCTGGACAGTAGATGGGTGTACCAGGGTCCCACTGTTTTCTACCAATTGTGAGCTGATGGCACTGCTGGACATCTTCCGATTGCAAAGGGAAGTAAGCATGATGTGTCTTTCATCTGCTGCAGTAAGTTTCCTTGGCCCACCACTGCGTCTACGGTCCTCAACGTTGCCTGTTTGTTTGTGCTTCTTCAAAAGAGCTTGGACAGCACATCTGGAAACCCCTGTCTGCCTTGAAATTTCTGCCTGGGAGAGACCTTGCTGATGCAGTATAACTACCTTGTGTCTTGTTTCTGTGCTCAGACTTGCCATGGTGTATGACTTTTGATAGTAAACTGTCTTCAACAACCTCACCTTGTTAGCTGAGTTTGGCTGTTCCTCACCCAGTTTTATTCCTCCTACACAGCTGTTTCTGTTTCAGTTAATGATTGTGTTTCAACCTACATATTGAATTGATGATCATTAGCACCTGTTTGGTATAATTTTTTAATCATACACCTGACTATATGCCTACAAAATCCCTGACTTTGTGCAAGTGTACCTAGAAGAATTGATGCTGTTTTGAAGGCAAAGGGTGGTCACACCAAATATGGATTTGATTTAGATTTTTCTTCTGTTCACTCACTTTGCATTTAGTTAATTGATAAATATAATCTATTAACTTGTCTATAATTGAAAGCATTCTTACTTTACAGCATTTTTTCACACCTGCCTAAAACTTTTGCACAGTACTGTAGATTTTCAAAAATTGGCCAACTCTTTTACCCTGGATAAAAACAGAGGCCATCACCTCTCTCCCATTGTTAACCGATAACAGTAATGGTGGACTTGCAGTTTGTCTTAGGTGCCAATGAAAAAGAGAAAGGAATAAATGCAATGTTCATTAAAGGCGGACAGATTTTTAAAAAGCCATTCTCCTACATGTTAGAATAAAAAAACAGAAAATTGTATAACGTTATGTCATCACATGTCATCTTCTCAGTACTACATTACGCCTGTGTTTGTTGGAATGTACTACACAGGAAATGACATACTCCAAAACTGGATTCTGATGACAACATTGATAAACCACTTGTTCCCAGAATCATGTACTGTGAGGTGGACACTTTATTATTATTATTATTATTATTATTATTATTATTATTATTATTATTATTATTATAAAAAAAGAAGAAGCTTGAGACTGCAATATCGGAGGAGAAGGTAGAAGCTGTAAACCTGACCGGCACGGTGGAACAGCCCCACTGACTACCAGGAAACGAGGGAAACAAACGACAGACACCCAAGGGCTCCGCCCCAGCAGCGCAGGAGAGGAGGTGAGAAACTACTGCTGAATCACCTGGATTACCTGGAACACAAGAGGAAAAATAGGGGTCAACTTCAAAAAACCAATTTGTTGAAAATGTTCAGCAATGGTTAACATATACTGTACTGTATGTACGCCCACCCTTGTGGACTGCTGTGCAGTATAATGTTAGTCTGATCCCAGTGTACATGGAGAGAGGAGAGGCCAGGGCCACAGCGAACTAATCAGTGATGTCACTGAACATGAAGGGCAACGGATAAGATAGTTACCAAGCTTACAGTATGTAAGTATGCAAATCCTATGCAATGAAGGAACAGGGTGCACCTGTCTGAGTCACTGATGAATAAATGTTCACTGCAGAAGGAACTGTCAAGTGGAAGGGAAAACAGACCAACTCAGTGTTGAAGAGTCAGACTAGAAGAATAAATACTAGCTGTAAGTAACCATCCCGTCTGTGCATCAGTTGCATTAGTACTTATTAAGAAATCAATTCCCCAAGATAACTTGTATATGTTGGATTGAGATCGGGGAACAAGTATAGTGAATTCCTACACGTTGTTATTCAAATTCAGTATCTCCGTTGTCTTAGTTCAGTCTAAACATTAAACAGCACTACTGAGCGGAGAGTTGGGTCTATCAGTTTAGTAAGAAGTTTACTAGTATGCAGCTAGTCCTGATGTTTACAGTCAGTTCATTCACTGGTGACTCACACATTTTCCAATATAAGTCTGTAGGAATGTTAGCAGGCTTGAGTTCTGCCCTTCTCTTGCATTTTGGTAAAGAACCAAACCAGGCCAGGGGGAGATGGAAGAACATGCAGAGAGAGAGAACAAATATCAAAAACAGAATTCCGCTGTGTGTCCTTTGTTCTCGTAACTGTGTTGACAAATGGTAACAGTTTGTCAGGTCAATGAAGCTTTTGTGTTGTGAATTGAATTGGAGTATGAGAAACGGACTGAGAGAGATACAGAGAGAGAGAGAGACAGAGAAAGAAAATGTAGAGGGAGAAGGATAGTGACAGAGGGAGATGGATAGACAGCATTCAGTTTTACATTCTTACCACTACCTCTTTATTGAATTATTCTTTTTTCATGTATTTACTTGCATTGTTGTTCAGAATATTTATAATATATAATGTACTTTGTAACTTCTTTGGCAATACTTCTTTGTTGCAATGCCAATAATTTTAATTTGAGAGAAACAGAATGTAAACAAACAGATCTTATACCTGGCTACCTAGAATGAATGGAGGTGACATCATATAAAAAAAAAAAAAAAAAAAAAAAAAAAAAAACTACTGTATGTTTTAACTACATTGACATAAAATAAAAAGCTGTTAGACAACAGCTCCAGGAAAAATGAGATTGTGGTGAAAACACATGCTTAGGAGCTGTGGAGGCAGGCAATAATCAAGGCTGACATTCCACACAATTGCTTGACACTGGGAATATGCAGAGCAGTTTGGCATCACTGTTAGATGGCAGACAGGGTTCACTGGCATAGACAGACTCGAGCTGAACTGTAACAGGGGACGGACAACAGCGAACACACTTTACAACCTGGTCAGGAATCTGCGCGTTTCAGAAGCTGAGGGAAACTAAATGCAGAGGAAGACAAGGAAGCATGTATTACTTTGTCAAGAGGAACCGGGTGAAGTGGTTCGTAGAGATGGAGGCTCAAACAGTCACTCTGTTATTAAAGTGAAAATGAAGCATAAAATGACAACACTATTAAGCAAGGGTGGGTTAATGACAGAAAGCAGGCTTTCAAAACGTTGCTGAGCTTCACAGAGCACGAGTGTGTCGTTCAGCTGGATTCGTATAGCAGTAAGGAGGCGGTAGGAAGCCAGGGAGTGATAGGCTTGTGAAAAAGGGATCCCTTCTGCAGAACTTTGAATTGCCTCGTTCCTCAGTTCTTGAACTGCTGCTCATTAAGCCTGATATTCTTTCAGTGCCAGAATGTTTTCAAACAGTGGGATATTCTCGAATACCGCGGGCTCACAGATATTAAGGTGTTTAGCTTGATTTGGCTCAAATACACGGCCTGGAGTGAGCTAAAGGTCAGCCATTATGAGCAGCACTGTAAAAGTCACAAGCACTCCCTGTTTACACAAGATGTGCTTGCTTTTTTTACGGTTGAACTGTAACCTCATTTTCTGAGCTGCAATGTTGACTGAGCCTGCAGAATCTATGGAAAATGTCAATGAAATGTGTGTCCTTGTGCAGAGGGTGTGGGCCCCAGTGTGATATTTACCACTGCAACGTGAATCATCCTCTCTAGCTTTCCTTCCCTTTCTGCTTGGAATGAATGAAGTCGGTTGCTGAGTCCCTGGTTATGGGGACAATTAGTTGCTGCTTTTTAATCGGACATGTACACCACAGTACAGTGACTTCCATTTTGCAACGGAGGAGTGCGAAAAGCTTCCTGCTGCTGAGGCCATTGAATGCAAAAAATACAAAATAATAGTTACCTATAACAAACAACGCCAGCCCCCGTCCCCCCTAACTAGATTTGGGATGTATGGCATTGCCACATAACAAGAAGGACCCCCCCCACAATACTTCTTCAGTATAATGAGAAACTAATGGGAATGAAAGTTCCAGAGTCTGCAGTGGCATGGCATGAGCACAAGTGCTGTGTGGGTTATTATAAGACTGATCTTACAATTTAAGAGCCAAGCATATCAGATATCGAAGGGTCATCGTGTTACCAAGTGAGTCAGTGCACCGCTCCGTCCAGCTGGTGCTTTTACCGTCTTGTGGTAATGCAAGGGCGGGGATCTTTCTGGTCTGTGCCAGTGCAAGCATTTTTTTTTATTTCAGGATGAACCGAGCGCTTCTGAAAAGCCTGGCAAAGCCTGATAGCACTGGTGAAGTTAGGGCCTCTCGTGTGTATGCAGGATCGGTAAGGCACGTGTGACTTTAAAAATTTGTAAAAGAAGAGGGAGTGCCAGCAGTACAGTGCCAAGCCCCCCTCCCTCTAAACACACACACATTCTGCTCAGACAGTGTTGCAGCTCCACCCAGCCCCAGAAGGACTGCCCTCCAATGTTTTCAATCATTGGCCAGCAACAGGTATAGATCCCCTCTCAAGGCATTTAACGTTGTCTGCTTTGATCAAGGCTCACGTATTTTACTACCTGAGTTTACAATCTGTTGACAGTCTAATCAGGTACCCACCCAGAGAAAAGTCTCAGCACCATGTTCACCACAGATAGGGCATTGGCCAGGTTTTTTCACGCAAACTCTAAAAGCCTTCACCTCTAAATCAAAGGGAGCCATATCTGACTTGTGATTTATAGAAAGATGATGTGAAGTAATTGTATCTAACAAAATAGCTTCTTCATATTTCTATGACATGCACCTCCATGAGCTAATCAGGCTTGTTAGACCCACTACATGTATTCTTGATGCCATCCCTACTAAGGTGTTAAAATAGGTATGTTGTGTATGGATACTCACATTTTAAATATTATAAATGGGTCACTTTGTTCCAAGTTAGTTCATTCAGCTCCAACATACCTGTTATTTTTCTTTCATTGTTAACATCCTGACAACCTTTTACACATCTAACTTTAAAATTGTTTTCAAATCTCTTTTCAAAATGTCTGCTCTAGAGGACAGATCTCAAACACCAATGCGACTCTCTCTCTGTCCCTGGAGACTGGTGCGGCTCTCTCTCTGTCACTGGAGACTGGTGTGGCTCTCCCTCTGACACTGGAGACTGGTGCAGCTCTCCCTCGTCACTGGAGACTGGTGCAGCTCTCTTTCGGTCACTGGAGACTGGTGCGACTCTCCCTCTTCACTGGAGACTGGTGTGGCTCTCTCTCTGTCACTGGAGACTGGTGCGGCTCAATCTTGGTCACTGGAGACTGGTGCAGCTCTCCCTCTGACACTGGAGACTGGTGTGGCTCTCTCTCTGTCACTGGAGACTGGTGCGGCTCTCTCTCGTCACTGGAGACTGGTGTGGCTCTCCCTCTGTCACTGGAGACTGGTGCGGCTCTCCCTCGTCACTGGAGACTGGTGTGGCTCTCTCTCTGTCACTGGAGACTGGTGCGGCTCTCTCTTGGTCACTGGAGACTGGTGCGGCTCTCCCTCTGTCACTGGAGACTGGTGTGGCTCTCTCTCTGTCACTGGAGACTGGTGCGGCTCTCCCTCTGTCACTGGAGACTGGTGCGGCTCTCTCTCTGTCACTGGAGACTGGTGCGGCTCTCTCTCGGTCACTGGAGACTGGTGCAGCTCTCCCTCATGTCACTGGAGACTGGTGCAGCTCTCCCTCGGTCACTGGAGACTGGTGCGGCTCTCCCTCTGTCACTGGAGACTGGTGTGGCTCTCCCTCTGTCACTGGAGACTGGTGCGGCTCTCTCTCTGTCACTGGAGACTGGTGCGGCTCTCCCTCTCAGTCACTGGAGACTGGTGTGGCTCTCTCTCGGTCACTGGAGACTGGTGCAGCTCTCCCTCTGTCACTGGAGACTGGTGCGGCTCTCCCTCTGTCACTGGAGACTGGTGCGGCTCTCCCTCTGTCACTGGAGACTGGTGTGGCTCTCCCTCAGTCACTGGAGACTGGTGCGGCTCTCTCGGTCACTGGAGACTGGTGTGGCTCTCTCTCGGTCACTGGAGACTGGTGCAGCTCTCCCTCGGTCACTGGAGACTGGTGTGGCTCTCCCTCTGTCACTGGAGACTGGTGCGGACTGAGAGAGGATGTCAGTGACCTCCCTCTGACCACGCCGAGAGAGAGTGCAGTGATCCTCTTACTTCACCGAGACTGAGACAGTGCCTCTGACCACACCGAGACTGGTGTCAGCTCTCTCTCTGACCACTGGAGAGGGTGGGGGCTGGTGCGACTCTCCCTCTTCACTGGAGACTGGTGTGGCTCTCTCTCGGTCACTGGAGACTGGTGGCTCTCCCTCAGTCACTGGAGACTGGTGTGGCTCTCCCTCTGTCACTGGAGACTGGTGCGACTCTCCCTCGTCACTGGACACTGTGGCTCTCCCTCTGTCACTGGAGACTGGTGCGGCTCTCACTGGAGACTGGTGTGGCTCTCCCTCTGTCACTGGAGACTGGTGCGGCTCTCCCTCGGTCACTGGAGACTGGTGCGGCTCTCCCTCGGTCACTGGAGACTGGTGCAGCTCTCTCTCTCCCTCACTGGAGACTGGTGCGGCTCTCCCTCTGTCACTGGAGACTGGTGCGGCTCTCCCTCAGTCCTCTGCTCTCCCTCTGTCACTGGAGACTGGTGCGGCTCTCCCTCTGTCACTGGAGACTGGTGCGTCACTGGAGACTGGTGCGGCTCTCCCTCTGTCACTGGAGACTGGTGCAGCTCTCCCTCTGTCACTGGAGACTGGTGCGGCTCTCCCTCTGTCACTGGAGACTGGTGCGGCTCTCCCTCTGTCACTGGAGACTGGTGCAGACTGGTGCGGCTCTCTCTCTGTCACTGGAGACTGGTGCAGCTCTCCCTCTGTCACTGGAGACTGGTGCAACTCTCCCTCGTCACTGGAGACTGGTGCAGTCACTGGAGACTGGTCTCTCCTTCGTCACTGGAGACTGGTGCGGCTCTCTTTCAGTCACTGAAGACTGGTGCTTCCCTTTCTTGGGCTCTGGACATGCGAGTTTCCTCTTCTTGGACCTAGAACAGACACAATAAGAGAAAAACCTTGGCGTGGTATTAAAGTCACCACTGTCAGCAACCATACAGTAAGGGAAACAATCATCACAATGCTGACCACTTTTTAAAATTTTAAATTGCATTCTCTGCCTCAAGATGGCTTCCCATGTACCTGCATGGACCTCTCAGAACTGCATCTCAGAAGTCCATCTCAGTTACATATATGCCAGGCTAAAAACACACGCTGTAATTAAAACAGTCACACCATAGCTCACTTCTCTAGCTTAAAATGCAATTCCTTCTTTCAGCACTTATAGGGTTACTGTACATCCGCCACATTGTTAAAGGGACCCTGCCCCGACAACAAGCAAGGACCGTTGATGTTTGTGGTGTGGCTATGAATCATGCCTCCCGATTGGACAACCATTTTAATATCGCACAATTTCCACTGTGCGAGTTTGAATGGATCGGTATTTTATATAGCACTGGTTAATAATTCATTGCAGGGGTTTGTTTCAAGGCTGGGCGGGAGGGATGAGAGAGAGAGAGAGAGAGAGAGAGAGAGAGAGAGAGAGAGAGAGAGAGAGAGAGAGAGAGAGAGAGAGAGAGAGAGAGAGAGAGAGAGAGAGATTCTGCAATTCAGGAGATCTACCAAACCCTGCCTCCTATATAGGAGTGGCTATTTAAACATTACAAACCCTGGACACATATGCAGGCGCCCTTTCTGGAACCAAACAGCACGCAATTTTCACAAGTGGATCAGATACAGACATCCATGAGCATCTGAGTGGATCTCGAGAGAAGGCAAGGCTTTTATTTTATTAAATTGATGTGTCGGTCTTGTTAGCAGGTGTTACTGTACTGCATGTTCAGCCAATAAAATACGGCTTTTGCAAGATATTGTCACTGCTTTCAAATTAACGTATGTGATTTATTTACTAAGACGTATTTTACATAAAAATGTATTTCTGCTTTAGAATAATATATTTGATCGTTGCGGTTAATATATTTTTTCCAATGTAATGCAATATTTGTGCCTTGGAAATGTGTCATGCATTACCTGAGATGAGGTGCATGCGACTCGCGCGGTTCAACAGAGCGTATCATTTCCAGTTGTGTTTTGTAGTTACATAGAGATATTACTGATAATGTGCATGTCAGTTAAATTAATTCAGTATCATATAATTTCAGCGCTTATGTAATGCATTGGTTGCGTATTGTATTTGTGGCTGTTTCTGAGAAAGACTCTAAGAGAAGTAGAATATAGGCAAGAACACGACCTGCGGGAATAGACAACATGCACAAGCCGAGGAACAATTTACTTTGTAATTCCATTCTGTCCTCATTGTCAAGTATTACAACATTGAGGTGCGGATGTTTTCAACCAGTAGTACTCTGTACGGCACATTGATTATAATTTGTCAGTCAACTGCCATTCCTCTGCAATTAAAATATTGTTAATGCAAAGATTATTACTAATGATTATGTATTACACAGCGCGGACGTTGCATGGTTAAATTGCTCGACGTCTTTGACAGGGCTTGAAAATCAGCCCGCTTAGGGACCAAGTAAAGTAGAATGAGTTTGCTGACAGCTCTGTTTCCTAGGTAACTTACTGAGTCTCGCTAATGTTGGAGCTGTGGGTTTGGCCTCAATAAAGCAGTGTAACTGAATTAAACATTTCGTTGAAAAGATGGTTGTATACCTTGGGTTCCTGTTAAAATGACCGTTTTGCCTAAAGCAGTCTATTCCAGTAATTTTAAAATGCAAAATCAAATATGTATGTGTTATTTATGATCATGTTTTCTAAAGTTTAACTCTGCAGGAGGACTTTTACAGGCATTATAGCAGGTGTCCAAACTGTGGACTGGGCGAGGGGACAGTGGGAGAAAGGACATCAATGTATTATATAGATAGATATACAGCCTATAACGAACTCCCATGGGACCTGGAGAAATGTCCGTTATATCAGGGTGTTCACTATAGGGCTTGACATTTTTCTGTATCAGAATAATGACAAAACGGCAAATTTCAATAGAACATCAATATATAATACTTTTATGAAGATTCCTTCACACTTAAGAACATTTAAACGGTATTGTGGCAAGGTGCTTGTGTCATATGTGTGGGTAACCGCACTGCAAGACAGAGAGACGTGGGAGCTGGAGTTGAAACGCTGGCACAGGCGCGCAGGATTTATTAAACACAAAACAGCAAGTCTCAATCAAGTGCCCGTCTGCAAAAAAAAAAAATTTGATCAAACATAACAACTCCAAAAAGCACACAAAACAAACCCGTTTCCACATATAAATCACACCAACACTAATTCCCCTCTGTGCAGGGCAATCACCCTGCAACAGGTATGTTTAAAAGAAAACAATAAGGAAATGAAAAAGGAAAGAATGTACACTTACATGCTGAATAGATTAATTACATCTCCTTTCTCTTGAAAAAACTATCCAGCGTAGATTGCTCCTCACGCCTGATGCCTGGTTGCAGTTTGTGTGAAGATGACGGACAGGCAACGATTGCATTCATCATGCACGATTCGTACTACAATAGGTCATCTTTGAATTAGTATTATCTTTGAATTAGCATTATCTTTGAATTAGCATTATCTTTGAATTAGTCTCTGTTTTCACTGAGAGAATTGACACTGGAGAAAGTTCAGTGTCAGTCAGTACTGAGATCGTTGTATCCGGGTCGATCCTGTACGGGGTTGTTCTAATAGGGCTAATTTGCATTGAAAAAATCGGTTCTTGCTGTTGTGATCGTTAAAAATGGGTGTGCATTATGAGAAGGGTTTGTTATAGTGAAGTTAGCCTGTATATATATTGTGACCTACTCGGAAATCACAGTGACAGAGGCTAAACAGGGTTGAACACCAAGTTTATTGGCACTTCCAAAGGCACGAAATGTACCAAACATTAACAAACATCTATGTTCTGTAACAACAATTGCAGGGTTGCTGTTGGCCACAACCATGCCGTAACTAATCTTTTTATCTCAAATACACACAGGGCTCCTTTACAGTCCGACCCTACTTTCCACGCATAACATGGCCGTCCTTCACCTCTCCCCGAGTCTCTCTGACCAACCACCAGCAGCAGCCCTGTGTCTCCACTCATCCCATATAGCCCTATGGGAACCCATCTATAGGCATCCAGACTGGTGATTGCCCCTCAGAGCAGGGCTAACGAGGGTGTGCACTTCCATAATTTGGCCGAGGTTAAACAACGCCCCTCAGCTCGTATTTTGGTGTATGAGCCCCCGTGCACGTTACAATATAGTGTCATCGCTGGAATATACAATACTCAGATACACAGTCACGTTCTGTCCTTGTATTTCGAATAAAATAAATTCCCATTCTGTATATTACAAATGAATGCACTTAGCCGTCACACGAGATTTCCAACTCCATCGCCGGTTTTCTGATACAAAGCCCATCTCTTCAATGTTAAAATTTATTTGATTATCCGCCACAGTCCGAGTTTTTTTCATGCACATGACTGTGTGTCAGGACAGTGTGTCACCGCGTGTTCCAGGGCTGTGGGATACTCTGTTGGTTACATGTCTACAGTCGTCTCTTTTCTTAAGTGATATTTTCAGAATCATATCGTTCTGAATTAAAATACCACTTCTGTTGAAAATATAGTACTGTAACCGACTACAGTATTTCTAAACGGATGCCTGTTTATTTTGAAACACAGTCATTTCAGCTTTGTATTTCATATTGTATCTTTTTTGTGTTTCCTGAGAAAAGGACAAGGGTTGGAACGGGCCAACATGAAGTAATCAGATATGTGTCACGCACGTTTAACCATCGCTGAAGTCACAGTTTTATAGGGTTGGATATGTGTAGGAAATCCCGAACCGGGGTCTTTATTGTCAGTTGACCGTTCTCTTTGTGGCAAACACAATAGTCCAAAATGAAACTTAAAGGTGCTGTCCTCCAAATCCGAACCAATAAATAAATGTAAATATTTCAGTCTTACATCAACAATGGCACCCAATCAAAGCATGTGTGGCATTTCATTACCAAGCAGGAGAAAATGGAATTTGCAAACTCTGCCAAGGAAATATTTCATTCAAAGGAAGAAGCACTGGCACACTTACTTGTGCGCCACAAATATTTTTATTTAACCCAAAACCAAGTAGGTAAACGTGTCCTAAGTGTGTGAGTAATGTTTTTTTTTCATACTGATTAAAGTTTGTACTTTGCACCTGTGCATTTTGGAGTGCGTATGCTTTTTCTTAATAAATCTACTTCATTAGATTAGATCAGATCATTAGATCAAATCAAGTACAAAGGTCACTGTTGAAATCAGGACTTAAAGGATGTGTTGCAGTAAGAATTCCTCTGTTAAGAAAGGGGAACAAGATTAAAAGGCTAAAATACGCACAGAACATAGAAATTAGACTATGGAACAATGGTCAGAGGTGCTTTGGACTGTTGATGGATGGACAATGACACCTGTGCCTTCTGCCAGTTCTGTTATATTATCTTCAAGTATTACTCATCCTTGTTAGACAGCTTTTTGGGTCTTCCAGTCCTGGGTTTGTCACTTACAGATGTTGTTTCTCTGTATTTGTTGATTATGCTTCAGATACCACACCTTGAAAATCAAGTGATGCAGGCTATTTCACTCAATGTTTTTCGTTCTTTATGCAAGTCAAGGTTGTTGTAATAGTAGAAAACACTAGTGGAGGCTTTGAGTAAATTGTTGGTGCTCATAATGCATGAGAATAGAAAAATGCAACACGTCTAAGACTTTTGCACAGCAGTGTAGATGTATGCAATAAGGTCTGACAGGCCGCCCGTACACATTGAATATACGGACGCCTCGGGGCGTTGTGCAACCTGAGACGAGCTTGAATGCCTCCAACCCACGAGAAGTCTGTATACTCAACATGTACCGACTCCCTGAAGGACCTTATTGCATTTATAATCCAGGTCAAACAGTGGATCTGAAAAAACCATAAATGATGTTTAGGGCAATTTTTAAAAACTTTTTTTATTAAATATCTTTACGCCAATAAAGTAATCCCATTTATAACTTTGAATTGCACAGTAAGTTAAGCTGAGTAAATTCATTTTATTGGAACATGCAAAATAAATTACATGTGTGTTTTTGATATTGTGGACTTTGCCATTGAAAAGATACACCAGGGGGGGCGGAGTTGAGATCGCACTGAGTTATTTTTTTCCCCTGTCACTGACAGTGCAGACACACTGTTTGAGCAGAACAGACGGGAGGAATAAAAATAAATACAACCACGTCTCAGATTTCAGTCATTTTTCAAGGTCGCCATCAGAGAGCGGTGGATAATGTGCACAGGTGTATATATATATACAAGCTTGGGCAAAATACTTAGGTAAATGTATACAATACAAAATACAAAATACTCTGAAACATTTATCCAGATACAAGCAACTTTGGAAACACTGTGTTTTCAGTACAAAATACAGTTGTATTTGGAAGATAGTGTAGTGTTGCGTGGGGAATGAAGGCAGGCTCACAGGTATTTCAGGTTCTCGAATGCGCTGCTTTATTAAGCTGGGACTCTACACTGGACAGGCATAGCATCCTGCTTTACCAGCCAGTGGTACAACTACAGCTGAGCAGCATAATGTTTAAGAGCTATTCAATGCACATCTTTAAGAGGCAAGAGGGGTACATTGGATAAGATAGAAGATTTTGCATACCAAGTTTCTCTTAAAGCCAAGTGTTGGGCACCACTTTGTCTGGTTCACCAGCCCATCGTGAGATGTAAAACCGAGGTCCTGTTGTAGTGACTCTGCAGCAGCAGTTCTGGTGAATAGTTCACCCCCTCGCCTCTGTAAGTCGCTTTGGATAAAAGCATCTGCTAAATGACTAATAATAAATAATAATAATAATAATAATAATAATAATGGGCTAGTGTTAAGTTATGAATCAAGGTAGAATCACAGGCTCTTTCGTGGTGTAGTTCTTTATGAGACAAGACAGAAAAAGCATCTTAATATCTATTTATTTTGCTCTACAGTCTCTATCAGTTGAACCAATATAAAATGTTATATGCAGATGACTGCAGGTTGTTGCAAACAGTATTTTGTAGTCCATGCCCCTGGACTCACAGTTAACCCCATTTGTAGTAAAATGGGGTGGCTTGAGGGAACTTGCAGTTATAGTAGCAGTTAGTTTCAGTGTCTCAAGTCAGAGATGCAGGAGCCCTGTTTCTTGAGTGTGGACCAGAGCAACTGAGGGGTTGTTTAGAGTAATTGCCTCCTTTAGCTATGCAGGGACCATGTCATGAACAAACATACAGTATTATCTTTGTATCCACACTTAAACTGTCACCAGCAAGCAGTGAGTTATTTTTTTCTTTGTTTGAGGAGACATTAAAAGTGATCTTCGATGGGCAGCACAACCCTCACATCCAATTGAGAACATATCGAAAGAAACTGGGCATCCGAATGCATGGCTTCAATCTTCTGCCTGTCCCAGAGACAGGCTTGCTTACTCATTCGGTTGTGATAAACCTCAGCTTGGGCATGAATGAAAACTGCAATAATATACAAGGCACCCCCTGCGATATAGCAATGCCTCATGTATGAGAACAATTAGCAGAACTGCTGATTTTCCATCAGGCAATTGACCCTAATATGTAGATCTGATGAAGTAGAACAGTTAAATGTTGACCTTATTGATTCATACAATGCAGTAGGCAGCAAAAAAAAAAAACCAGAACAAGCAGTACCAACAAGAATGTGATGAATCTAGCAATAGTGTTGTAAAGGAGGACTTAAATGCTGTGCCTTGTTTTCATACACTTTAATTTAATTTCAATATTTCTACATTTCATAAAATGCATTGTTGTAGTTCAGGGCTTGAACTTTCTTGCTAACTCAAGGGAGGAAATTGTATCCGTTAACCAAACAAACTGGCAAGTCAACTTTATTCTGCTTGAAGAAACAAATCTATTCAAACAACCCCCCTCCCCTTTCTGATTTGATCTTTGAACAGTTTGCAGTACTGTTTGACTGCTGGCAAGGACAATTATCATTTCTTCATTCAAAACAACAGGGCAAGTCCTGCAGTAGAGGTTTGCATACCAACAATGAAACATGGCTGAATGATTTGATATTACATTGTGATTGTATAGGAGAAAAAGATGCAGATTTTCTCAAAGAGGAAATGCAAGGGGAAGCTCTCATGGTGACTTGTAACCATTACTCAGTGTCATTCACATTTCATGAGCACTACATTTACAAACATCCCATTTCTTGTGTAAGAATTATCAAAATAAGTGGTAAACTGCAATTATTTTTAGTGGGAGAGAAATGTATTACGTAGGCCAGAAACAGGAACAAGGAAGTGGGTCTTCATTAAAACCCGCACAGCAAACGTTTTTAAATGTTGACAGTTAGGGTTGTAACAGAGGAAATCACGACTTGCAGTTTTTTCTTCATTCTGAGATATTGTGAAATGTTGTGTATACCTTCCAGAAGTACCCTCCGCCAGTTTTTGGACATTTTCAAGCGGTCGTTATGCCTATTTTGTTATTAAATAATCATCCTAATGTGATTTCCGAAATGATGTTGATTTCCGAAATAATGTTAATATCTTAGCAAGCAGTTCTTTTTGGAACTATTTATTTTGTTTGCGTGGGAATTTAAAAGCAAATCAGTGTCAATTGTCATTATCAGGAGTTAATTTGCACTTGGAAAAGTTAAATAATATTTTTTTGTTTAATAAATATTTTAATTAACGAAACTGTAAAACTCACCTTGAAACAGAAATTTAACAGACCGCGGTTATGACGCCCACGATACAGAGAAAAAGAGAGTGTGTACAGCACCAGGGTTAATTTCTTACAGACTACCCTGATAATTCAATATTTGTAGTTATTATATAGAATAATATTTAATATAGTTATTAAATAATTAAGCCTTTTCTATATTTGTGGTTATGAATGAGATTTATTCACTTATTTTAACCAATAGTAACCTTACAGAAAGTTTGTTGTATTGCTAAAGTGATTGTCACAAAGACGGCTGTGTGGGTGACGTCAGACCAGAAACAGGAAATAAACAAAAAGAGAGGTGGAGTTGGGTGGAGCTGCGCGAATGGGCTCGCTCAGCATTTAATAAATGAACAGACAGAAAATAAAAAGGTTGTAACAAACAAAAACACAGGACATGGCACTGGTAGCCAAAATAAACAGACAAACAAAATGCACTAACACTAAACAAACAAGGTGAGCTGATATTTTACTTATTACTGTTATTATTATTATTATTACCTCCGTCTCCAATCCCGTTCTCCACTCACTGAACACACAACCCAGAGTGAGTGAAAACATGCTGCTTTTATGCAGCTGTACCGAGACTCGATTGCTAATCAATCATTCAATTGGAGTCGAAGTACAACTGCACATGAATTAATAAAGTGCAGTTCCCCGTGCTCACATATTATTACATTTTACTCCACGTGAAGTGCTGTGCAATCCTCGTGCCTAAATACAAATATACATTTTAAACACTCGTGTTACACAGACCCATTTATATCCCGTGTACCAATGACTATACACCAACATTAACACACAACACAACACATATAACACAAAATACACACAGGGGCGGGCACTTTGCCAAGGTGATATACTGTTATTTGCACCCAGTGTAATGTTGTAATTATCAGTGCAACAGAGATGGCTTACGGTATTTTTTTCTTTTTAACCAAAAAAAGATTGCAAGTTGCACAAGAGTTGTATAGAGTAAAATATCCCCCGAATGAGGGTAAGTGATTAACCGGGTTTAATGTATTTATTTATTTGTTTATTTTGAATCCGTGCGGTCCGATTTTTACCCACACGCCACATAATTGTAAATCAGCATTGTATATGTGAAGTGTTAATAAATGTACATTCTAGATGACAAAATGCACAATTTTATACACAAAATAGGTATTCCCATTATTTTTAATTTCCATTTGGCTGCTGCTCGCTGGTGGGAGAGCCGCCTCACTGCACGCTAGTAGTTTCCATAACAGCGAATTCTGTTTCCATTCATTTTTCTTGATCTGGTTAACATGCATATTGATTAACAAGTTCACCTTATCTAGTCGTTGAGATAGGAAGTGACAATTAAGATTTTTAATGAGAAATGTGTTCGTTAACGACCTCATCGACTCAATTTCAAAGGCATTAACAGATTGATTTCATTAACAGATTGATTTCATTAACACATTTAGTTTGAAAATCACCTGCCATGGCTCTGATTCAATAACAGTGTTAATTGAAAATACTGCCCTCAGTGTGTTAATGCTGCACTATTGAGATGCACCTGTGTGTGTCAGTGCTGCGCTATTGAGATGCACCTGTGTGTGTCAGTGCTGCGCTATTGAGATGCACCTGTGTGTGTCAGTGCTGCACTATTGATATGCACCTGTGTGTGTCAGTGCTGCACTATTGAGATGCACCTGTGTGTGTTAGTGCTGCGCTATTGAGATGCACCTGTGTGTGTTAGTGCTGCACTATTGAGATGCACCTGTGTGTGTCAGTGCTGCACTATTGAGATGCACCTGTGTGTGTCAGTGCTGCGCTATTGAGATGCACCTGTGTGTGTCAGTGCTGCACTATTGATATGCACCTGTGTGTGTCAGTGCTGCACTATTGAGATGCACCTGTGTGTGTCAGTGCTGCACTATTGAGATGCACCTGTGTGTGTCAGTGCTGCGCTATTGAGATGCACCTGTGTGTGTTAGTGCTGCACTATTGAGATGTACCTGTACTGGCCCAGTGGGCACAAAGTGAATAAACTACACTAAACTACACTAAACCGATAAAAACCAAGAAAGACATTCAAAAAGACAATCTTTGACAATTGGAATTGCACCAGTGTAGTAATGTGAATTATTGGGTCAGCTGGCAATGCTACTTTCAGATGGCATCATTCATCAGTCCCATTGCAGGACAGGCTTGATTTTAAAAATACTTCCATTCTCACGATGAGCTTCAGACCCGTTGCAGGACAGGCTTGAGTAGTGGAGCAGACAGAGCCACTACTCAGCCTTGAGAGGCCAGTCAATGTAGCAAGCTGCTGTCTTATTGGGGTAGAGCCAAATGAGGCAAACAGATGGGCATTCCCAGTGCTGTATATACTTTCAGTAACATATTTAAAGATGTGGAAGTAGAATAACACTTCACCAAAGTCAAGTTATGAGTCAAGTTATGAGTTTGAGTCAGGCTCATATGAGTTATAAGTTTGAGTCAGGCTCATGCGAGTTATGAGTTTGAGTCAGGCTCATGCGAATTATGAATTTGAGTCAGTCTCATGCGAGTTATGAGTTTGAGTCAATCTCATGCGAGTTATGAGTTTGAGTCAGTCTCATGCGAGTTATGAGTTTGAGTCAATCTCATGCGAGTTATGAGTTTGAGTCAGGCTCATGCGAGTTATGAGTTTGAGTCAGGCTCATATGAGTTATGAGTTTCAGTCAGGCTCACGCGAGTTATGAGTTTGAGTCAGGCTCATATGAGTTATAAGTTTGAGTCAGGCTCACGCGAGTTATGAGTTTCAGTCAGGCTCATATGAGTTATGAGTTTCAGTCAGGCTCATGCGAGTTATGAGTTTGAGTCAGGCTCATATGAGTTATGAGTTTGAGTCAGGCTCATGCGAGTTATGAGTTTGAGTCAGTCTCATATGAGTTATGAGTTGTGAGTTAGTCTCATACGAATTGAGAGTCCCGACCCTATAGTTTGTACTTAATTAGAAAGTGATGAACATTGTTTTTTCCTGGTCAAACACAAAAATTAACAAACTGAATATTTGCATAAAGCCACTTTACCACTTTACAATTCTGCTATTGTGAAAACCCATTTGTAAATTATTTGAAAGATGCTGTCCTTCAAGAGGTCTATTCTGCAAGTTTCTAATGCTTCATATCTCAATAACACAATTCTGGACAAATGGCGGCCATAGTATGCAACTATTCCTAGATGCTGGGTATGGGCTATAATTGGCCTCATCAATTCAACAGTTTTGGCAGAATTGATTTTAAATGAAAAACATACTTTTTAAATGAAAAACTTTTTTTGAGTTTGTAATTTTGAATTACAAACTTTAATTTTTCCTCAAAAAATTAGGCTAGGGTTCCCACAGGGAAATGCTAGCCCTGTAACTTATTAACAGATCTCAGATGCCTTGCTGAGTTATTGTAATTGTCAGTGAGGCAACAGTAAGTGGGGGCTGTGCTGTGTTTTCAGTAGCTCAGTTTGTTTACTCCCATTATTCTGGTATTGTGTGTGTGGTTACTGTGCTGTGTTTCATGGTAACACAGTTTCCCGCAGCACCCTTCATGGTCACGTCACAGTGATGCAATGTCATTTTTGAATGCCAAGTAAAATATTTAAAAGGCATTATGTAGTTTTTGAACATTATTGATCACATGGCATATGTTGATATGAGATGCTTACAACATACCCACTTAACCCTTTCATGCATGCAACCTCCTTTGGGGATGGATACAAAAACTTTATATGGAGACATATGGAAGATGACACATGATAGCCTCATATGAGGATACAATATCAAGCATGAAATGGTTAGGAAACGTCACTATCGCAATATCAACATGGGACAGGACCTCTACAAACCATCTCGAAATAGCCTGATTACGCTTTGCAGTGCAGCGATTTTTGTTTTCATTTCTGACAGGATAATAGAAACAGTATTTTCCCATTCCTGTTTGCAGACCCAGCTCTATGCAATCATTCCATACAGTAGAATCCTCCTGTGTACAGCAGGGGAGGCAAACCCGAGTCCTGGAGAGCCACAATCCTACAAGATTTCTGGCTAGCTTTAAATCATGAATGGCTACAGACCTGGAAAAAAGTTAGTGTTAACCAATTAGAAAATAATTGGTTCAGTTAAGTAATTGAGAACTCGATGGAACCCTGCGGCTCTGCAGGAGCAGGAGCTGGGCTGCCTCCCCCCCCCGCTATTGAATTTACTATAGTGTTTTTGATGTGCATGGTATGTTTATTATACTAATTTACTGTACAACACTGGATCTTTAAATACAAGTACAATACACTGATGGGATGGAAAGGTCAACAGAAAAATACAGTACCTATTTTTCTCTAAAAGCAGGGTGTACTTTGAAAACTAATTTCTATGGCATTTCTGGTTTCCCCAACATGTTAGGAGCAATAGACTGCACACATGTTCCGCTAACCCCTCAAGCTCATTCTGAACTTCTCTATTGAAATAGGAAACACACCTATTCTATTAATAATATTTTTTCTCTAGCGCATTACAGGATACCAGAGAGGTGTATGAACTATGCCTCAGCTGCAGAGTCACTTACAACAACGTCTCTCCCAAAAAACAGAGCACAAAAAGGTTAAATGACTTGCTCAGAGTCACACAATGAGTGAGTGGCTAAGCTGGGATTTGAACCAGGGATGTCCTGGTTACAAACCTGTTTCTTTAACCACTGGACCACACAGCCTCCTATGAGGTAGGCTGTAATTGTGCAAAATTTAGCACTGCACCCGACTAACTCAAATGAAACTACATTTGGCTTATAGGCTGCTCACGAATTAGTGGTATAATGCAAAATTAGTTGACTGTCCTCCTGTAAGTATCATAACTTGTCAATGCGGCACCGTGATCTATTTTGTGGTAATTGTCTAGGCTACTTTATTAAAAATAATAATTTAAAATAATCTTTTATTCCCATTGTACATCAGTGTGTGCAATTTTGTATTTTGTGTTACTGAGTGCCTACAGGCTAAAGTACAAAGAGAGTGCGCTATGTGTTTGTTGGAAAACATGGATTGAGAATTGATTAGCAGTTTGCTATGCATGTGGGCTGGCAGAGCTATACTGGTGTTTTTTTTCTGAAAAGAGACTAATATTGCAGATAGCAGACTGTTTGGTTCAAATTGCATGTACTGCTTACAATTGATAGAGACGTTGCGTCTACAAGCTTCTTGCCCAGCATTGACTGCAAGCTAAAAAGATAACAATGCTGTGGACCAGAAGGGGCCAGGCTGTAAGACTTTTGGAATGCAAAGCATAAAGGGGCTAAAAGGCTCCCAGGGACTGGCATTGGACCCAGAGGTTCTCAGAGAGATCGAAAGAGATAATGCCACTAGGATCAAAGGGGCAGATTTATGGGCCTTTTTTCTCCAGGAGTGTGAAGAATGCACTGAGTTCAGAGGTTGTCACACTAGACTACACACACACACACACATACATACAGACACACACACACACACACACACTAAATTAACAGAATAATGTGTTGTACCTTGACCATTGGTTAAGTGTCAGAGAAAGGGGAGGTGGACCATCTATACAGAAGGGTATTTAATGTCATGAAAACATTGTAATGATGAGTATTCTGTTTGTCCTGTACCTGGGACCAGACTCCCTGCATATTTCAATAAACCTGGCAACTGATTGAAGAAAAGGACTCTGTGCATTTTCTTGAATCTACTTAATCACCATCATTTTTTTTGTAAGTTACATCAGAGTTCATTAGATTTTACTACTGTACTTTATAGATTTATAGATTTAAAATATACTGAGCACTATAAATATATGTGTGTGCGATTTTAATATATTTTTTTAAACCCGACACCCCCTTATGGTGGACAAAAATCCAGTTTAGTGAGGGGCTGCTGTATGATTATGAAAAGCTTTTTGATAGAAACACATTTTTTATCTGGGGCCCGACTATAGAATCTGATGGGATTAAACTGCCTTTCATTATTTATTCAAAGAAATGTTGCATGACTCTCAGAATGCTAGAGATCTCGCTACGATGACGCAACAAATATATAAATGAGTATATTGCGGCTCTCTTTATTAACATATTTTCTCTTAGTACATACGACAAAATGTGCACTTTGCGAATTGTCGTAAGAAAAATGCAAATTGTGGTATGTTTGCATTGCGACTGGCCCATCTCAGTACATCCCCCCCCCCCCCCCCCCCCCCCCCCCCAGTCACAACTTGGTGGATTAGAAAAATCTTAAGAATCAACAATTTAAATGTAGCTGAAATAAATTCAAAATCTGATGAATTCAACACTTGAATAAATAGTATAGCAGATAGATAATGTGGTCTCAGTATTTTCCAAGCAGCCTGATTTAAACTGGGTGGCAGAGCCCCAAGTTAATTACACAGGTCTTTGAACTCAAGTGGAGGATTAGTAATCATTGGAACCCGTTACTGAAATGTGATTCGAAATTCTGCAGCTACTGTGAACCTGTAACAGCAGGTCCAGTACTGACAGACACTACAGTAGATTGTGATGTCATACCATTGAGAAAACTTCAGCTGTGAACCATTAAAGTTGCTGTCACATTTTCTGGATAAAAACCCCATTGTTGAAGGATCATTGGTAAGGCTGTGAATCTGAAGGAAAATGAAGACCAAAGAGCATTCTACAAAAGTTAGAGATAAAGTAATACAAATACATAGATTAGGGAAAGGGTACAAAATAATATCCCAGTGTTTGGATATCTCAGTGAGCACAGTTGGATCAATAATCAGGAAGTGGAAGCTGCATCACACCACTCAGGCACTGCCACTTCGGTAGCGAGAGCAATCACGTATCCTCCAATCCATGACTGACACATTGCCTACCGCATTAAGGCGATGACTTCCAGCATTGTGGCTCTGCCCCCTTCCTGGATAGCCGACTTCCAGCTGACCCTGGAATGAACTGTCAAACCATCCAGTCCAGGGCACTCTGTTCCTGTTATACCTTGCCCTCACAGGTCAGGAGGGAGATTGTTAACTAGGATTCATTTGCTGTCTGTCACACAAAGCCATGGTATATTGTTATCTAGTAACTAACCAAATTATTAATAAAATATGAACTTTAAAACAGCATGGTTCATTTTCTTACAAGGTTCAGTAGCAAATTACTTATTTTAAATTGCATTCAGTGGATTAAGAAAGCTGAGACCAAGTTCTTATTTACAGGAGGAATTTGGGGGCGGTTTTTAATACTTAGATCACAGAACACACATTAAATCATTACATGTACATATAAGTGTTTGTAGAGTTACCCTGAGGGTACATTTATGCACTTGCAAGATAGTTTTGGAATGCACATTTAAGCAAACTAATTGACTTAATTAAAAATAAGAAGTCCTGGGAATGCAAATATTTTCTAAAACACTTTTTAAGATGTTCTTGGATGCCTATAATCTCAGGTCTGTTCCCACCCCTGTGTGCAGTATATTGGCTGCTTTAGTGTCTTGCTGTCTCTGCAATAACTAATGTGCAAACACAAGCACTGAGGTATGCATCAGCTACTGGAATACCTTTCAATATATGGTTGTAATCTGTTACTGCTGTGAGCAAGTCAGCAACAATGCATTTGCTGTCTTATCAAACAAATCTAAAGAAACCCTTCGCAGGTGTTGGGACTCTAAACTTTGGGAGCAATCACATCCCTTGACACTTTACTGTTTCATTTTGTTAAGGCAGGTGTACATTGTTGATGTGTCAAATTCTGCAACAGAGTTCAAGAAAAAAAAAAATTCCACTCAACCTTTACTAACAGTGAAACTTACTGGGAACATTGTTGTCTGGTCTGATTCTTTTGGATAGTCAGATTATTACTGTGAAATTGTCATTATGACATGCTCAATCAAGAAATAAAAAAAAAACGAACTAATATGGTAGCACTCTATTAAATAAAGTGCATTAGGTACAGAGCAGAGTCCTGCACACAACGGAGGGTTCATGTAATCAAGTCTTTAGTGATACTGTAACACTGTAAGCTGTTTTTTTAATTGGCAGGGCCCAATTCAGTATTTGCACTGCAGAATTGTATTTAAAGCTGCTCATGTCTTATTATTTTGGTCTAAACCTGAGACATCATTGAAATATAATATTTGGACAAAACCTGTAATTTTATTTACTTTTAAAGACAAACATTAATATCCTTAAGAGACTTGCACACACTTATTGGTCTTCTTTTAATGATTGAAACAGTGGTGGACGGCATTTAGATTTACCACCTGGGCTGTCTCTTAACTTCTCTGCTGTTCATTGGCTGCAGTACCATTTTCCTCCAAATTGCCTGACTAAACTTATTGGCAAGCAATTTATCTTTTCATTAAACACATCACTTATTTTGAAAATGAACCCTAACAAGAATGCAACTGCTTGGCCTGCAGATTACTTTAGGGGCCAACAACTGGCATCCATTTGTAAGAGCTTTCAAAATGGCAATCAAAGTAAATGCTAATGTCAATAACTCAGCCATTGAACACAGCCATTGCTAGCCATGTGGAACCTGCTGCTGACAAAACCAGTTTATAGGAAATGTCTATTTTTGTAATCCCTTGTAGTGTTCCAGAGCAGACAGAGTCATTGGTGGTTAACTGTAGCGTATGAAAAGATGAAGTATAGCCCGCAGGGGTAACTTGTACACAGTGTTGCACTTATCTACAAAACCGCTTATATTTAAGTGTGATGCAGCTTCAGTTTCAGTGACATGCTTATTTTTTTGTAGTGGGAAGAAATACTAACAAGAGAATGAGAGCACACTTTTATTATCTACTATTTATTGTAGGATTCATGTTCTGGAATGTCATTTCTCACATGCAAAATTCTCCACTTGCCATACATTAGATCTATTAGAGAAAGAATAGAATGAACTTCTAGCTGGTCATTGCATGTGTACGTCTACACCCATAGTGACCTGCCTTAACAGAGGCACCATTATTAACCAGTTTGAATTCCTGCACTGTTCAGAGCTAGCACTGTCTTGAAGCCGTTTGTTCTATTTATAATAGAGAAATACCAAGCTGTCTGCACTGAACCATTGGGACTGTAGACTGGAATGGAATCCGTTGGTCTGTCAAAGAGATGGCCTTTAGGGCTGCCGATGCACAGCTTTACAAAAAGCAGTTTAGGATGCTGTGTCTCTACGTCATATAAAAATCACTTGTTCTCAAAGTTACTTAAGTACCAGTAATCCTATATACAGTAGAATTGACACAGTGGCTTGCTTCTGCTTGTACCAGTACTGTCCTTTATTTTAACTCCTCAGAGGAAGTAACATTGATGTTTAAATTAAACTAAACTTAAAATGAACCTTTGTGGCCCACCTTAACATGTTGTTGAACACGATTTACATTTTCCACAGAAAACACAACCCTTGTCTTGAGCACTCCATAAGCTGGTTATCTCAGCCTGGGTCTCAGGGCTTCCCTGCCCCTTCTTTATGCCCTGTCTCTGTGTCCCTGTGCAGAAGCCCATGTCTGGGAGGAAGGAGAAGACGAAGGTTCCTGCAGAGGAGAGCTCCAGTGGGGGGAGCAGCTCTCCCAGCCCGGGGGACACTCTGCCCTGGAACCTGTCCAAGCACCAGAGAACCAAGCGGTCCAAATCAGCGTCCGGGAATGGGACCGTGCTGGACGCAGCGGAGAGGGCCGTCCTCCGCATCGCAGGTAGGAGGAGCAGGCTCAGGTCTGAATACTGTATATACTCAAGCCTGCATTGGAAAACAAATGCAAAAAATGGGCTCTATTTTAAGGATATGAAGATGATGCCATCTCCCCAAAACAACCTGCTCTACTACGGACCGCATTCTACCTTAAAAAATGAATTAGAAACATCTGCCTAACAATGCTACTCCAGACATTAAAATATTGCACAGGTGTTTGCATTTTAAATTCTTCACATTCAAAAAACTAAATAAACTTAATTCCCGCCTCACAGTGTAATCTCCAATGTTTTTGACAGGGGTGGGAATGTTATAGCCAGGGGTTTTGTGATACCAATGCAGAACAGCAGGTTCAGCATCAAGGTTTTCCAGTGATGGTCCATTCATACTGATCACAATTAGATTATCAATATCAGCAAGATTGGATCATGCTTTTAATCCTGTTTTGGGCACTGAATCGTCACTCACAAGCAGCAGTATTTGTTGGCATTGTAAGGAAGACTGTAATAATCACTCTTTATGCTGAGAAACATTTGCTGTTGTAGAAACCCTTTGAAGCACCAGCCAGGGTGGCCAGATCTTTAGCGGCTGATTTGAAGTCTTGCCACTCTTGCAGAAGTAGAGATATTATTTCTGCTTCATCACTGGAAAATCCATTTGCCTTTTTAAGTAAAGGCATAAACCTGAAACCCAGTTCAGTGATTTTTGCTACTCCATAGTTTGTCAGCTCTTTGGGGTCTGATGGCCAAGAGAATGAGTCAAGCACCCGGAACAGCTGCGATTATGCATTGTTCCACATTGGCTCAAAACGATCCACTAAGTATTGTTTAAGTTTAGCACACATTTTACTTTTCATTTCCTGCTTATATGACTCAGTCAATGACCTTGCTCATGTGCTGAAGCTGCTTAACTTTTACCTCTGTATCTTTTCTCGGTTTTTCTGGGGTTAGCTGACTGGCAGCTGGTAGTGGTAGAGGCATGTGGACCTGATTCAGTGCTAGTGAGAAAATTACGTTCATGGCATCCTGGTCTGCGTTGAAGCTTTTCTATTGTCAGTATAGTGCTTTCCACTTTTGGTTTTATTTGGGTCACCAATAGGCTGTCAGACTGAAACACTTTTGACAACCTAAACAATGATGACAAATAATCCATCTAAAATGACATGAACCAGGTTTTCCTTCCATCTTTCAGAAACTTCAGCATGCCTTTTACTTTGTTTACTTCATCACATACTCAGATTTTCCAAATGGCATACAACTAGATCATAATTAAACAAAGCACCAACTGCACCAAGCTGGCTACTTACCCATCTCATAGAATAAACCTCTACAGATTTCCACAGTTCAGTGTGTAGCAATTTGCTTGTTAGCTCCAGCTCTGTCATTCTTTTGGGTGAAGAATGACAGAAGCCAAACAAATGTTATGGTTCGTTCAGTCTCTCTTACAACAGGCATTTCTCTTGGGAATGGAGAACTGCAAGCTGCAAGAGGCGTGCCACACAATGCACACTGGTCAGCCATGACAAAGACTATTTCAATTGAGTCGAAACTCCCCCATGCTTTCCTCACATAACTGCAGCACATTCAGTGCCTAAACCTGAGATCCATGGTTCCTCTTTCCTAGTTTGAAAAAAAATACAGCCAGTGATTTTATGTAACCACCTGCATTCACTGTTTCAATTAGTTCAGAGCCAATGTAACCACCTCTTCAAGATCAACAAAGCAGAGGAATACATTTACAAACTTATGGACAGTTCTTTCGCTACAGGCATCAATGAGCAGTCTCACAGCAACTGAGTTCTATGCTTCCTCAAGTACACTTTCTCTAATTACTGCTGCTATGTGCCATATGAACTCTGCACTAGCTGGACGGCTTGTGTATGGTGCACTACATTTACATTGCATTTCTGTAATAGCTCCACTAGATAAGGGAAATCTCTCAAGGCTTTATCTCTTGAAGTAATATGATAGGCTATGTAGAAAAGATGCTTCAAAGATCTACAGAATTCTTCATTCACACGCAAGAAACACATGTCCATAGATGTTTTATCTAGAACAGTTGTGGCTTTGTCTGCCTGAAGACACATTACATGAGCCTTATTGTTTAATGTATTGTGATAGATTCCAGTTTACAGTAGAATGGTCAGCCACATGTGGGTGTGTTTTGCATACTGTGCAGAACATCACCATGCTCTCTGAATCAAAGGAAAGTCATTAATAATGACATTGACTCATTTGATCTCATGGGGTGCAGTTTCTCATGCTACACCGCCATTCTAATTTAAATGTTTTCTTAGGTTTTCCTACACTGCTTTGTGTAAAAAACATAAGCCAAGTTAGTAGAAACAACTGGGGCAACCTTGGCCCCCATCGGTTTTACAGTTGTGCCTATTTGCTTTGTGCTGGGCAAGGTTGCCCCAGTGGTTTCTTGAAACTTGGCTTGTGTTTTTTTGATATCTCCACTTTAAATGGCTGGGAACTTTTGACAACTTGTTTTTTTTTCACATATCCCATGTGTTTTTGTTACTTCTTTTTTCACTTAATGGATAATCACATTTCAACCTAGATTGAGGCAATGTATTGCCGTTTGAACAGGGTAAATGTAAGTAATGTTGAAATGGTTAAAATGTGAATCTGTGTAGCGTAGGCGCATTCTCCAAATACATCAACCTACACAACACTTTCATAGTTGGTATCAACCCAGAAATATTTGGTGATTACCTCCAACCTATATATATATATATATATATTATATATATGCATGTTAGTTATGTGTGCAAAAGTATGTATGTTCAATGAAAGTGTAATTTCATTTTGCAATATAAATCGAACCCAAGACATGCTAGCAATGCAGACTTCCAGCTTTCACACCACAAAACTTTTCCTTCCCTTTTACAACATTTGCAAGCAGTATAGCAGTAAATTACAGGTTTTAACAAGTAACAAAACGAGCAAGAATTTGTAAATAATGATTATGCATTAACCCGATTATACTGAAAGCTTTCTTCTGATTTTGAAAACTATCATAATAAGCTTGATCCGTTCATTTAGTATATTGTAAAGTTTTCATGTTTAGGAAGTAGTACTCAGGGAGACAGTGTTGAATTCTCAAAATGTTTGTTTTATTTGAAACTACAGAGAATTCCTGTCAGGAGCCAGAATTGAAGGATCCCAGGGTGTCAGCTTCAACAACATTACTGGGGAGTTGATTCCAGACCCTCACAATTCTCTGTGTAAAAAAGTGTCTCCTATTTTCTGTTCTGAATGCCCCTTTTTCTAAACTCCATTTGTGACCCCTGGTCCTTGTTTCTTTTTTCAGGCTGAAAAAGTCCCTTGGGTCGACACTGTCAATACCTTTTAGAATTTTGAATGCTTGAATTAGGTCGCCACGTAGTCTTCTTTGTTCAAGACTGAACAGATTCAATTCTTTTAGCCTGTCTGCATATGACATGCCTTTTAAGCCCGGAATAATTCTGGTCGCTCTTCTTTGCACTCTTTCTAGAGCAGCAATATCTTTTTTATAGCGAGGTGACCAGAACTGAACACAATATTCAAGATGAGGTCTTACTAGTGCATTGTACAGTTTTAACATTACTTCCCTTGATTTAAATTCAACACTTTTCACAATGTATCCGAGCATCTTGTTAGCCTTTTTTATAGCTTCCCCACATTGTCTAGATGAAGACATTTCTGAGTCAACAAAAACTCCTAGGTCTTTTTCATAGATTCCTTCTCCAATTTCAATATCTCCCATATGATATTTATAATGTACATTTTTATTTCCTGCGTGCAGTACCTTACACTTTTCTCTATTAAATGTCATTTGCCATGTGTCTGCCCAGTTCTGAATCTTGTCTAGATCATTTTGAATGACCTTTGCTGCTGCAACAGTGTTTGCCACTCCTCCTACTTTTGTGTCGTCTGCAAATTTAACAAGTTTGCTTACTATACCAGAATCTAAATCATTAATGTAGATTAGGAATAGCAGAGGACCTAATACTGATCCCTGTGGTACACCGCTGGTTACCACACTCCATTCTGAGGTTTTTCCTCTAATCAGTACTTTCTGTTTTCTACATGTTAACCACTCCCTAATCCATGTACATGTGTTTCCTTGAATCCCAACTGCGTTCAGTTTGAGAATTAATCTTTTGTGCGGGACTTTGTCAAAAGCTTTCTGGAAATCTAAATAAACCATGTCATATGCTTTGCAATTATCCATTATCGATGTTGCATCCTCAAAAAAATCAAGCAAGTTAGTTAGACACGATCTCCCTTTCCTAAAACCATGTTGACTGTCTCCCAGTACCCTGTTACCATATAGGTAATTTTCCATTTTGGATCTTATTATAGTTTCCATAAGTTTGCATATAATAGAAGTCAGGCTTACTGGTCTGTAGTTACCTGGTTCAGTTTTGTTTCCCTTTTTGTGGATCGGTATTACGTTTGCAATTTTCCAGTCTGTCGGTACCACCCCTGTGTCAAGAGACTGCTGCATGATCTTGGTTAGCGGTTTGTAAATTACTTCTTTCATTTCTTTGAGTACTACTGGGAGGATCTCATCCGGCCCAGGGGATTTGTTTATTTTAAGAGCTCCTAGTCCCTTTAACACTTCTGCCTCAGTTATGCTAAAGTTATTTAAAACTGGATAGGAACTGGATGACATGTGGGGCATGTTGTCAGTATCTTCCTTTGTAAAAACTTGTGAAAAGTAATCATTTAACATATTTGCTATTTTTTTTTCTTCCTCTACGATTTTGCCATTTGTATCTCTTAAACATTTAATCTCCTCTTTGAATGTTCTCTTGCTGTTGTAATATTGGAAAAACATTTTGGAATTGGTTTTAGCTCCCTTAGCAATGTTCATTTCTATTTCTCTCTTGGCCTTTCTAACTTCCTTTTTGACTTGCGTTTGCAGTTCTGTGTACTCTTTCTGTGTACTTTCTTTTTGGTCCTTTTTTAATGCTCTGTAAAGTGCCTTTTTTCGCTGAATATTTTTTTTAATTGATCTATTAAACCATTTTGGCAATTTAGTTTTACATTTAGATTTGTCTACTTTAGGGATATAATTGTTTTGCGCCTCTAGTACTACATTTTTGAAGAACAACCATCCTTCTTCTGTGGGTGTTTTCTCTATTTTACTCCAATCTACTTCTGTTAGTCTCTGTTTCATACCTTCATAGTTTGCTTTTCTAAAATTGTAAACCTTAGCTTTAGTCTTTACTTTTGGGGATTTAAAAAACACTTCAAATGAGACCATGTTGTGGTCTGAGTTTGCCAGTGGTTCTCTGACCTCTGTTTTAGTTATTCTATCTTCGTTATTTGAAAAGACTAAATCAAGGCATGCCTCCCCTCTAGTGGGTGCCTTCACAAATTGTGTTAGGAAGCAGTCATTTGTCATTTCCACCATTTCTATTTCATCCTTCGCGCTACCCACCGGGTTTTCCCATTTTATTTGGGGGAAGTTGAAATCCCCCATTAGTATGGCTTCTCCTTTGCTACACACATTTCTAATGTCATTGTATAACAGATTATTGTGCTCACCGTCTGAATCTGGCGGTCTATAGCATGCTCCTATTATTATGCCCTTTTGAATTTTTGTCTGTTATTCTGACCCATATTGATTCGGTTTTATTTTCTTTGTCCAGGTTTAACACCTGGGCTTCAAGACTGTTTCTTATGTATAGCGCTACCCCTCCTCCTCTTCTGTCCTGCCTGTCTTTCCTATACAGTGTATACCCACAAATATTATATTCGTCCCCATCACTCTCAGACAACCACGTTTCTGTAACACCTATCACATCATAGTTACCTGTTAGTGCAGTAGCTTCAAGTTCTAGAATTTTGTTTCTGATACTTCTAGCATTTAGATAAATACATTTAATGGTTGTCTTACCTGAGTTGTTGTTCTTGTTTTGATGCGGTCTCCCTTCTGTTTTTTTGTTGATTTCTCCCCCCTTCCTTTCTAGTTTAAATGCTTCCGAACCTGCTCGAGGATCTTTTCTCCAAGTAGACTAGTTCCCTTGTTATTTAAATGCAGTCCATCCCGTCTATACAGATAGTCCTCGTTGTAGAATGTGGTCCAATGATCAAGATAGGTGAAGCCTTCCCGTGTGCACCACGTCTTCAGCCATGCGTTTTGATTAATTATTTCCAGCTGTCCATATGGTCCTTTGCAAGGTGCGGGTAGTATACCAGAAAATACCACAGTTTTGGTTTTCTCTTTTAATTTCCTTCCTAGCTCTCTGAATTTGTTTTGCAGGGATTTTGGTCTGTCTCTTCCAATGTTGTTTGTACCGATGTGGACGACTACTACCGGGTCGTCTCCTGTTCGTTCTAGGAGCCTGTCCACGTTCTCAGTGATGTGCTTGACCGAGGCTCCCGGAAGGCAGCACACTGTTGTAGTAAGGGGGTCCAAACTGCGAACTGAACTTGCTGTGTTTCTCAATATGGAGTCCCCAACAATCATGACCTCCCTTCTTTTTACTGTCTTGTCACCACTGTCAATAGGGTCCTGGATGTTGTTCCTTTCATTCTCTTGTTGTTGGTTCTGCTCATCAAAATTCTGAAGTGACTCAAATCTGTTGGTTGTTTTGATTTCTGGTGGTTGTGTTTGACGAAGTTTCTTTTTTTCCCTGCTTCTGCCTACCTGAACCCAGCTGTTCTGACCTTCTATCTCCCTGGTGGCTTTCAGTCTGTTAGGGGTGATGCAGACTTCCATGAATTGTGGGTGTGCCAGTTCCTCAAGATCCTGTTGCTGTCTCACTTCTTCCAGCTCCATTTCTAGCATACTTACTAGTTTATGCAAATCCTGGATCGCGCGGCACTTTACGCACACTTGGTTTAGCTCCGCTGGGTTTTCTCGGATTTCCCACATCAAGCAGGTGTCACAGATTACTGGCTTGAAGACCATGTTGAGGTTTTTTTTTTTTTTTTTTTTGAAGTTTAGTTTCTTCTGCAGCCGTCAACCTGCTTTCAAACTGCTTCGAAACTGCTCTGTACTTTTCCACGCCTGTACTTCTCCCACTCGCTGTCGCTTCCACTCGCTGTCGCTGGGAAGACTGCCTCGTTTAACTGCGTTGTTCTGCTGTGCTGTTGGCTCCTCCCCTCGCCCGTGTCTCAAAACGGCGCTGAATTTGAATCAGCTGCTCCGAGTTTCAGCTTGTTTGTTATCAGAAAAACACACGCGGCTGTTTGACTTTGTGTTTCCCCAATGTCCTCTGTTTTCTGATTAAAGCAATTCAAGATGCAATTTCTCCTTTCTGCTTCTAAACTGCTCTGTACTTTTCCACGCCTGTACTTCTCCCACTCGCTGTCGCTTCCACTCGCTGTCGCTGGGAAGACTGCCTCGTTTAACTGCGTTGTTCTGCTGTGCTGTTGGCTCCTCCCCTCGCCCGTGTCTCAAAACGGCGCTGAATTTGAATCAGCTGCTCCGAGTTTCAGCTTGTTTGTTATCAGAAAAACACACGCGGCTGTTTGACTTTGAGCTGCTGCTGTGTTTCCCCAATGTCCTCTGTTTTCTGATTAAAGCAATTCAAGATGCAATTTCTCCTTTCTGCTTCGAAACTGCTCTGTACTTTTCCACGCCTGTACTTCTCCCACTCGCTGTCGCTTCCACTCGCTGTCGCTGGGAAGACTGCCTCGTTTAACTGCGTTGTTCTGCTGTGTACTTTTCCACGCCTGTACTTCTCCCACTCGCTGTCGCTTCCACTCGCTGTCGCTGGGAAGACCAGAGCAATTGGAGATCTATTGGAGTATCATTGGGGGGGAACCAGGGCAAAGGGTGACGACATGACGATTTAGTTTGTCAGTGTAGGTACTCTCCAGTGTTGGGACTTTTTGTCGCAAGTCTGTGGTAAGAGGGGGTTCAGTAAGTGAGTGAGGGTGAAATGGCACTGCCATTCCCTTTACAATAGATGTAACATAACAGACAGACAAGTCAAACTGAACAGACAACAAGTCCTGCAATAATTGTCCGGGTTGTTACAATATATTTTTTAAATTTGAAAGTAAAAATATATGAAAGCATGACGACCTTTATGTACAAAAATCTTCACTAATATACAATTGAACAAGAACTGTTGAGTATTTATTTTTGTTTCATACAGTATTAAATGGCAGTGTTTATAGCTGATAGTGAAAAAGAAATAAACAATTATCTAGGTAAAGAAATAAATACATGTCTATATTGATTTATGTATTAATTTATTTCAATATTTATTATGTATGTATTTATTTATTTATTTATGTTTTACATTTACCAAATGCATAGGCTTCAGCATAGGTAATTCTCAGAAATTAACATTCTCATTTGTCCAGCGGGGACCACAAATAGCGTTACTCTCATCAACCAGTATTGAGAGGAACTGTACTTCCTTGCGCCAATAGGGACCACAATGAGCGTTACATTGACAGGAAACCATGGAAACCATACAGACATAGGCGATCTGCCCAGCCTGACCTGTGTGTTTGGGGTTTTTGTGTTCAAGATTTTGTTTTGCAACCCTTTTTTGTTTCGCTCTGTGAGGAGTGTTTTGTTAAATAATATATTTTATTTTCGTTAAAAAAAAAATAAACGGTGGAAATCTGAAAAACAAAATGATCAACAGTAAAACAGTAGGCTGTCTGGTGAGAATGTTGTCATGCTAAGGAGAGGAGAAATTTTTTTGTTTGTTTTTAAATCATTGGTATTTCACCTTTTAAAATCATTTGTATTTCACCTTTAAAATATTTTATGAAAGAAAGTACAGTTTTGATTTATATGTTGTAAATAGATACATTAAATAAATAATAATGGCTAAAGAAAAGTCTTCAGATACAAAAGCTAAAAAGTAAACTCATTGTGTAAACTCATAGGAGACACACCGGTTGGTTTTTCCCTAGTCCTCCTGTGCTGAATTCCTGTGTACCACTCTGCTGATTTCTCTGTTGTATTTCTCCCATTACTGGTTGCCTGGCAACAGCTGTCACAGTGTCCTTCCCCTCTGCCCCCTTGTCACCACCATATGAAGAGGTCCAAGAGCTTGAAGAGAGCTGGGCCAGCCTGTTCAGTACTCCTTATACTGCTCTTCCAAACTGGCATTTTTATTTTCTTGTCACTTTAAACAGCACCCAGCTCTCACTCCAAGACCTTTGGCAGTTCCATTAAGTAGCTCCTTTAATAGTAATGGTGTTATGAACAATGTAAATGATGGGTGAATGACAAAGCAAAAGTAATTTGTTCTCATTGGCTTGATTGTTTTCCTCAAGGTGACAGGGTAACATGAAAAGGGAGAAATGATGGATTGTTGAATTAGACAGTAATCAAACGGAGAGTGCTTTGTAAACCTTTTCCATAGGCTACAGTACTGCTAATTGTGCTTGCTGATGACAATTATAGCAAAACACACATTTGTTTCCATTTTTTCATTCTAATTGTAATTGGGCAATTATTCTGCTGTACTGAGGTGCATGAAGCTGCCAGTGTGCTCTAGTTGTGAATGGGATTGAGATGTTCTAACAGTAGGTGCACAAGAGGAACAGCTACAACATTTAGGCTGAGTCCCACCATATCGTATCTCGTTTACAACTGGTCCCCAACTGACACCATGGCAACAACTTTCAGTCGCTACTGAATTTGACTGGAATGAAAGTGGGGAAAGGTTATAGAACTAAGGTTTGTACAGAACGCCATGATCCCCTACTATACGTATATCATCACTGCTGTACTATCAATACTCAGTATCAAGGTGCTGTTTCCACAGAGAAGCTCCCGCTGCACTGTGATTCATGAGGGGCAGGTGTTGGAAGCTGAAGTTGCCTTGCCAGATGTAGAGTGAGAGGGCTTGGCACGACACTGCAAGCCTTCCTACTGTGTATCTATGAAAGCAGAGATCAGTTTAATAGGATAGCCAAAAACATACAGCAATTTGTATTTTGTTGCGACACTTAAAGTAAAACGTATACCAAGAGAAAACATGTTAATGAAGACAGACGCAATATACAAATTTAATATTTGTCACATCTTTTAGCGAGATCTCTAGCATTATACATTGCGAGAGTCGAGTGACATTGTTCAAATAATTAGCAGGAGTTGAATTGTGGTTTGCTGCAGCAGAGGCTGCCCGAAGGATAAGGATAACGTCTATACATGCAACGGTGCAAGAATCAAAATCACTGTAACATTGTTTTTGTTAAATGTAAACACCATCTGTACAATGCATTCTGTTCCAGCTTCATCTTAAATCATAAAACTTCTTAAAAGTAATAGATATTTTGAAGAAAAGTCTTCATTATCTATAAGGTTTGTAAAGCCATACAATTTATGGAAACAGTCCCTTCACACAAACTTTTTGTCAGGGAGGGAAAGTGTGTTTGAAAACAAACAGTGGAGGTATTTATAGGATTTGGATGTCATGGCAACTACACTCATTTATTTCTATTTAAATCTATTAATGTGATTGTGATGTCATTCACCACATACTGTAGTTGATGATGTAATGATCTACTATTCCTTTCTCATGGTACTGAGTTTATTTATTCATTCATTTTCTTTTACTCTTCTATATTGTACATTGTCTAATTACATTGTCTAACTATGAATTTTCTGCTTGTTCTTTGTAAAGTGCTGAACCACTGGTTCATTTACTGTCGTATTTCTTGTGTTTGACAGGTGATTCTGTATGTGTTTGTATAATGTTGTAGCTGTCTCTCCTACATATTTAATTTTATGACATTTTTGCAAAATATACCGTAACAAGGTTGCTAGTTTTGAGTCGATCTTTTTCCTCAGTGTTAATTAGTGGCAGTCACACCTGTATTCTAACGAGTCGATCTTGATCAATATCTCACTGCAATGTGTTCACACCTGTATTCTAACGAGTCGATTTTGATCAATATCTCGCTGCAATGTGTTCACACCTGTATTCTAATGAGTCGATCTTGATCAATATCTCGCTGCAGTGTGTTCACACCCGTATTCTAACGAGTCGATCTTGATCAATATCTCGCTGCAGTGTGTTCACACCTGTATTCTAACGAGTCGATCTTGATCAATATCTCACTGCAATGTGTTCACACCTGTATTCTAATGAGTCGATCTTGATCAATATCTCGCTGCAATGTGTTCACACCTGTATTCTAATGAGTCGATCTTGATCAATATCTCGCTGCAATGTGTTCACACCTGTATTCTAACGAGTCGATCTTGATCAGTATCTCGCTGCAGTGTGTTCACACCTGTATTCTAACGAGTCGATCTTGATCAATATCTCGCTGCAGTGTGTTCACACCTGTATTCTAATGAGTCGATCTTGATCAGTATCTCGCTGCAGTGTGTTCACACCTGTATTCTAATGAGTCGATCTTGATCAGTATCTCGCTGCAGTGTGTTCACACCTGTATTCTAATGAGTCGATCTTGATCAGTATCTCGCTGCAGTGTGTTCACACCCTTATTCTAACGAGTCGATCTTGATCAATATCTCGCTGCAGTGTGTTCACACCCATATTCTACCGAGTCGATCTTGATCAATATCTCGCTGCAGCGTGTTCACACCCATATTCTAACGAGTCGATCTTGATCAATATCTCGCCTCGCTGCAGTGTGTTCACACCCATATTCTAACGAGTCGATCTTGATCAATATCTCGCTGCAGTGTGTTCACACCTGTATTCTAATGAGTCGATCTTGATCAGTATCTCGCTGCAGTGTGTTCACACCTGTATTCTAATGAGTCGATCTTGATCAGTATCTCGCTGCAGTGTGTTCACACCCATATTCTAACGAGTCGATCTTGATCAATATCTCGCTGCAGCGTGTTCACACCCATATTCTAACGAGTCGATCATGATCAATATCTCGCTGCAATGTGTTCACACCCATATTCTAACGAGTCGATCATGATCAATATCTCGCTGCAATGTGTTCACACCCATATTCTAACGAGTCGATCATGATCAATATCTCGCTGCAATGTGTTCACACCCATATTCTAACGAGTCGATCATGATCAATATCTCGCTGCAATGTGTTCACACCCATATTCTAACGAGTCGATCATGATCAATATCTCGCTGCAATGTGTTCACACCCATATTCTAACGAGTCGATCATGATCAATATCTCGCTGCAATGTGTTCACACCCATATTCTAACGAGTCGATCATGATCAATATCTCGCTGCAATGTGTTCACACCCATATTCTCGATCTTGATCAATATCTCGCTGCAGTGTGTTCACACCTGTATTCTAACGAGTCGATCTTGATCAGTATCTCGCTGCAGTGTGTTCACACCTGTATTCTAATGAGTCGATCTTGATCAGTATCTCGCTGCAGTGTGTTCACACCTGTATTCTAATGAGTCGATCTTGATCAGTATCTCGCTGCAGTGTGTTCACACCTGTATTCTAATGAGTCGATCTTGATCAGTATCTCGCTGCAGTGTGTTCACACCTGTATTCTAATGAGTCGATCTTGATCAGTATCTCGCTGCAGTGTGTTCACACCTGTATTCTAACGAGTCGATCTTGATCAATATCTCGCTGCAGTGTGTTCACACCTGTATTCTAACGAGTCGATCTTGATCAATATCTCGCTGCAGTGTGTTCACACCCATATTCTAACGAGTCGATCTTGATCAATATCTCGCTGCAGTGTGTTCACACCCATATTCTAACGAGTCGATCTTGATCAATATCTCGCTGCAATGTGTTCACACCCATATTCTAACGAGTCGATCTTGATCAATATCTCGCTGCAGTGTGTTCACACCCATATTCTAACGAGTCGATCTTGATCAATATCTCGCTGCAATGTGTTCACACCTGTATTCTAACGAGTCGATCTTGATCAATATCTCGCTGCAGTGTGTTCACACCCATATTCTAATGAGTCGATCTTGATCAGTATCTCGCTGCAGTGTGTTCACACCCATATTCTAACGAGTCGATCTTGATCAATATCTCGCTGCATGTGTTCACACCCGTATTCTAACGAGTCGATCTTGTAACGAGTCGATCACACAGTGTGTTCACACCTGTATTCTAATGAGTCGATCTTGATCAGTATCTCGCTGCAGTGTGTTCACACCTGTATTCTCGTTCACACCCATATTCTGATCATGATCAATATCTCGCTGCAGTGTGTTCACACCCATATTCTAATGAGTCGATCATGATCAGTATCTCGCTGCAGTGTGTTCACACCTGTATTCTAACGAGTCGATCTTGATCAATATCTCGCTGCAGTGTGTTCACACCTGTATTCTAACGAGTCGATCATGATCAATATCTCGCTGCAATGTGTTCACACCTGTATTCTAACGAGTCGATCATGATCAATATCTCGCTGCAATGTGTTCACACCCATATTCTAACGAGTCGATCTTGATCAGTATCTCGCTGCAATGTGTTCACACCTGTATTCTAACGAGTCGATCTTGATCAATATCTCGCTGCAGTGTGTTCACACCTGTATTCTAATGAGTCGATCTTGATCAGTATCTCGCTGCAGTGTGTTCACACCCATATTCTAACGAGTCGATCTTGATCAATATCTCGCTGCAGTGTGTTCACACCCGTATTCTAACGAGTCGATCTTGATCAATATCTCGCTGCAATGTGTTCACACCTGTATTCTAACGAGTCGATCTTGATCAATATCTCGCTGCAGCGTGTTCACACCCATATTCTAACGAGTCGATCTTGATCAATATCTCGCTGCAGTGTGTTCACACCCGTATTCTAATGAGTCGATCTTGATCAATATCGGATGTAAACTCGATTTATAGACAGCCAGCCTAATTTCATTTATTTAAAGCCACCTTTAGAAAAAAAAAAAAAAGTTGGGGTTAAATTAAACACAAGAGCGTCATGTTTCTCATAATGAAAACTCTGGGCCCAGTCTTTGACATCCCTAAGTGTATTGCCAGCAGACTGACACTTGTCACTAATTTAAGTGGCGTGCAGTGGGTTTCCCAATAGGTCCTGCAGCCAGACTGTATGAATGTAACATTAGATAGAGGTTGGCACTGGTACCTGAAAACTGGTTACCTGTCGGATAATATGCCATTGATTATTTATTTATTTTTCTCAGTAATTTATTCGTATACCATTTTAATTAATGAAAGAGTATATAACTCACATTGAAACAGAAATTTAACAGACCGCGGTTATGACGCCCACGATACAGAGAAAAAGAGAGTGTGTACAGCACCAGGGTTAATTTCTTACAGACTACCCTGATAATTCAATATTTGTAGTTATTATATAGAATAATATTTAATATAGTTATTAAATAATTAAGCCTTTTCTATATTTGTGGTTATGAATGAGATTCATTCACTTGTTTTAACCATTTGTAACCTTACAGAAAGTTTGTTGTATTGCTAAAGTGATTGTCACAAAGACGGCTGTGTGGGTGACGTCAGACCAGAAACAGGATATAAACGACAGAGAGAGGTGGAGTTTAGTGGAGCTGAGCGAATGGCTTCGCTCAGCATTTAATAAATGAACAGACAGAAAATAAAAAGGTTGTTACAATACAAAAACAGGACACTGCACATTCACCAAAACAAAAGAGACAAAAAATGCACTAACACTAACAAACATAGGGTGAGCTGTTATTTAATTATTACTGTATATTAGTATTTTACCTCAGTCCCAATCCGTTCTCCACTCATGAACACACAACCCAGAGTGGGTGAAAACGTGCAGCTTTTATGCAGCTGTACCCAGACGCGATTGCTAATCAATCATTAATTTGGAGTCGCGGTACAACTGCATGTGATTTAATAGAGTGCAATTCCCCGTTCTCACATTTTATTACTTTTTACTTGCATGTGAAGTTCTGTGCAATCCTTGTGCCTTAATACAAAATATACATTTTAAACACTCGTGCACATAACCCATATTACCTCCCGTGTACCAATGACTATACACCAACATTAACACACACCACAAAATACACACAAAATCCCACAAGGGGCGGGCACTTTGCCAAGGTGCTATATGTTATTTGCACCCGTGTAATGTTGTAATTATAAGTCAACAGAGATGGCTTACGTATTTTTTTCTTTTAACAAAAAAAGATTGCAAAAGTTGCACAAGATGTATATGAGTAAAAATGCCCCCGAATGAGGGTAAGTGATTAAAAGGGTTTAATGAGATTATTATTTGTTTATTTGAATCCGTGCGGTCGTATTTTACCCCCACACGCCACATAATGTAAATCAGCTATTGTATATGTGACAGTTGTTAATAAATGTTACATTCTAGAGACAAAAATGCACAATTTTATACACAAAAATAAGGGATTCCATACTTGTTACCATTTCCATCTTGGCTGCCTTTGCTCCGCTTGGTGGGAGAGCCGCTCACTGCACGTAGTAGTTTCCATAACAGCGAATTCTGTTTCCATTCATTTTTCTTGATCTGGTTAACATGCATATTGATTAACAAGTTCACCTTATCTAGTCGTTGAGATAGGAAGTGACAATTAAGATTTTTAATGAGAAATGTGTTCGTTAACGACCTCATCGACTCAATTTCAAAGTATTAACAGATTGATTTCATTAACAGATTGATTTCATTAACACATTTAGTTTGAAAATCACTACCATGGCTCTTGATTCAGATACTAGTGCTTAATTCGAAAATACGTCCCTCAGTGTGTATGCTGCACATTGAGTATGCCAAATGTGTGTGTCAGTGCTGCGCTATTGAGATGCACCTGTGTGTGTCAGTGCTGCGTTATTGAGATGCACCTGTGTGTGTCAGTGCTGCACTATTGATATGCACCTGTGTGTGTCAGTGCTGCATTATTGAGATGCACCTGTGTGTGTCAGTGCTGCACTATTGAGATGCACCTGTGTGTGTCAGTGCTGCACTATTGAGATGCACCTGTGTGTGTCAGTGCTGCGTTATTGAGATGCACCTGTGTGTGTTAGTGCTGCACTATTGAGATGCACCTGTGTGTGTCAGTGCTGCGTTATTGAGATGCACCTGTGTGTGTCAGTGCTGCACTATTGAGATGTACCTGTGTGTGTCAGTGCTGCGCTATTGAGATGCACCTGTGTGTGTTAGTGCTGCACTATTGAGATGCACCTGTGTGTGGCCCTGCGGGCACAAAGTGAGATAAACTAAACTAACCTAAACTAAAACCAAAACCAAAGTCGAAGACATACACTAAAATACAATTAACCGATAAAAACCAAGAAAGACATCAAAGACAATCTTTGACAAGTGGAATTGCAAAGTGTAGAGTAATGCTCCGAATTACTTGGCGTTAGCTGGCAATGATACTTTCAGATGCGAATCATTATCAGTACCATCTGATAGGACAGGCTGGATGTTTAAAAATTACTTCCACTTTCCGATGAGCTTCAGACCCGTTGCGGACAGCTTGAGTAGTGGTAGAAGACAGAGCCACTCTCAGCTGAGATGGCCAGTTCAGTATGTAGCTTAAGCTGCTGTCTTATGGGGTAGAGCCAAAGGACCGGCAAAGCCCATGGGCATACAGTGCTGTTGCTATCTATTCAGTAACATATTGTAAGGTGGAAGTAGGAAGAACCACTTCACCAAGTCAAGTTAGAGTCAAGTTATGAGTGAGTCAGGCTCATATGAGTTATGAAAGTTTGAGTCAGGCTCATTGCGAGTAGGAGTGTGAGTAGGCTCATGCGAATATGCACCCATGTGAGTTTCAGTCTCATTTGAGAGTTATGCGTTTGGTCACTCTATGCGAGTTTACTGAGTGTGACCGTCAATCTCATGCGAGTGTGAGTTTGAGTCAGGCCAGAGGAGTTTGGAGATGAGTCAGGCTCCTGCACGTTATACGTTTGAGTCCACAAGGTCATGCGAGTTATGAGTCTGAGTCCTGGCTCCTATGAGTATGCAGTTTCAGTCAGGCTCACGCGAAGTTCTGAGTTTCAGTCAGCGCTTCATCATGGTTTATAAGTTTGAGTCGAGGCTCACGCGAGTATGAGTTTCAGTATGGCTCATATGAGTCTGAGTCAGGCTCATATGAGTTATGAGTTTCAGTCAGGCTCACGCGAGTTATGAGTTTGAGTCAGGCTCATATGAGTTATAAGTTTGAGTCAGGCTCACGCGAGTTATGAGTTGTCAGTCAGGCTCATATGAGTTATAAGTTTGAGTCAGTTCATACGAAGTGAGATCCCGACCCTAGAGTTTGTACTTAATCGAAAGGATGAAACATTGTTTTTCTGGTCAAACACAAAATGAATATTTGCATAAAGCCACTTTACCACTTTACAATTCTGCTATTGTGAAAACCCATTTGTAAATTATTTGAAAGATGCTGTCCTTCAAGAGGTCTATTCTGCAAGTTTCTAATGCTTCATATCTCAATAACACAATTCTGGACAAATGGCGGCCATAGTATGCAACTATTCCTAGATGCTGGGTATGGGCTATAATTGGCCTCATCAATTCAACAGTTTTGGCAGAATTGATTTTAAATGAAAAACATACTTTTTAAATGAAAAACTTTTTTTGAGTTTGTAATTTTGAATTACAAACTTTAATTTTTCCTCAAAAAATTAGGCTAGGGTTCCCACAGGGAAATGCTAGCCCTGTAACTTATTAACAGATCTCAGATGCCTTGCTGAGTTATTGTAATTGTCAGTGAGGCAACAGTAAGTGGGGGCTGTGCTGTGTTTTCAGTAGCTCAGTTTGTTTACTCCCATTATTCTGGTATTGTGTGTGTGGTTACTGTGCTGTGTTTCATGGTAACACAGTTTCCCGCAGCACCCTTCATGGTCACGTCACAGTGATGCAATGTCATTTTTGAATGCCAAGTAAAATATTTAAAAGGCATTATGTAGTTTTTGAACATTATTGATCACATGGCATATGTTGATATGAGATGCTTACAACATACCCACTTAACCCTTTCATGCATGCAACCTCCTTTGGGGATGGATACAAAAACTTTATATGGAGACATATGGAAGATGACACATGATAGCCTCATATGAGGATACAATATCAAGCATGAAATGGTTAGGAAACGTCACTATCGCAATATCAACATGGGACAGGACCTCTACAAACCATCTCGAAATAGCCTGATTACGCTTTGCAGTGCAGCGATTTTTGTTTTCATTTCTGACAGGATAATAGAAACAGTATTTTCCCATTCCTGTTTGCAGACCCAGCTCTATGCAATCATTCCATACAGTAGAATCCTCCTGTGTACAGCAGGGGAGGCAAACCCGAGTCCTGGAGAGCCACAATCCTACAAGATTTCTGGCTAGCTTTAAATCATGAATGGCTACAGACCTGGAAAAAAGTTAGTGTTAACCAATTAGAAAATAATTGGTTCAGTTAAGTAATTGAGAACTCGATGGAACCCTGCGGCTCTGCAGGAGCAGGAGCTGGGCTGCCTCCCCCCCCCCGCTATTGAATTTACTATAGTGTTTTTGATGTGCATGGTATGTTTATTATACTAATTTACTGTACAACACTGGATCTTTAAATACAAGTACAATACACTGATGGGATGGAAAGGTCAACAGAAAAATACAGTACCTATTTTTCTCTAAAAGCAGGGTGTACTTACAAGCCATGAAAACAAATTTCTATGGCATTTCTGGTTTCCCCAATGTGTTGGGAGCAATAGACTGCACACATGTTCCGCTAACCCCTCAAGCTCATTCTGAACTTCTCTACTATCCTTTGGGGGATAAGATAATTATTTACCTATTCTATTAATAATATTTTTTCTCTAGCGCATTACAGGATACCAGAGAGGTGTATGAACTATGCCTCAGCTGCAGAGTCACTTACAACAACGGAATCTCCCAAACTCGGTTTTTGAGCACAAAAAGGTTAAAGTGACTTGCTCCAGAGTCACACAATGAGGGAGTGGTTAAGCTGGGATTGAACCTGGATGATGTCTGGTTTACAAACCGGTTTCTTAACCACTGGACCACCAGCCTCCTATGAGGTAGGCTGTAGTTGTGCAAAATTAGTGCACGTGCACCCGACTAAACTCAAATGAAACACATTTGGCTTATAGGTTGCTCACGAAATTAGTGGTATAATGCAAAAAATTAGTTGACTGTCCTCCTGTAAGTATCATAACTTGTCAATGCGGCACCGTGATCTATTTTGTGGTAATTGTCTAGGCTACTTTATTAAAAATAATAATTTAAAATAATCTTTTATTCCCATTGTACATCAGTGTGTGCAATTTTGTATTTTGTGTTACTGAGTGCCTACAGGCTAAAGTACAAAGAGAGTGCGCTATGTGTTTGTTGGAAAACATGGATTGAGAATTAATTAGCAGTTTGCTACGCATGTGGACTGGCAGAGCTATACTGGTGTTTTTTTCTGAAAAGAGACTAATATTGCAGATAGCAGACTGTTTGGTTCAAATTGCATGTACTGCTAACAATTGATAGAGACGTTGCGTCTACAAGCTTCTTGCCCAACATTGACTGCAAGCTAAAAAGATAACAATGCTGTGGACCAGAAGGGGCCAGGCTGTAAGACTTTTGGAATGCAAAGCATAAAGGGGCTAAAAAGGCTCCCAGGGACTGGCATTGGACCCAGAGGTTCTCAGAGAGATTGAAAGAGATAATGCCACTGGGATCAAAGGGGCAGATTTATGGACCTTTTTTCTCCAGGAGTGTGAAGAATGTACTGAGTTCAGAGGTTGTCACACTAGACTACACACACACACACACATACATACAGACACACACACACACACACACACACTAAATTAACAGAATAATGTGTTGTACCTTGACCATTGGTTAAGTGTCAGAGAAAGGGGAGGTGGACCATCTATACAGAAGGGTATTTAATGTCATGCAAACATTGTAATGATGAGTATTCTGTTTGTCCTGTACCTGGGACCAGACTCCCTGCATATTTCAATAAACCTGGCAACTGATTGAAGAAAAGGACTCTGTGCATTTTCTTGAATCTACTTAATCACCATCATTTTTTTTTAAGTTACATCAGAGTTCATTAGTTAGCTTTAAGTTACTGACTGAACTTATTTATAGATTTATAGATTTAAAATATACTGAGCACTATAAATATATGTGTGTGCGATTTTAATATATTTTTTTAAACCCGACACCCCCTTATGGTGGACAAAAATGTCCAGTTTAGTGAGGGGCTGCTGTATGATTATGAAAAGCTTTTTGATAGAAACACATTTTTTATCTGGGGCCCGACTATAGAATCTGATGGGATTAAACTGCCTTTCATTATTTATTCGAAAGAAATGTTGCATGACTCTCAGAATGCTAGAGATCTCGCTAAGATGACGCAACAAATATTTAAATTAGTATATTGCGGCTCTCTTTATTAACATATTTTCTCTTAGTACATATGACAAAATGTGCACTTTGCGAATTGTCGTAAGAAAAATGCAAATTGTGGTATGTTTGCAATGCGATCTGACCCACTCTCAGTACATCTACCCCCCCCCCCCCCCCCCCCCCAGTCAGCCAACTTGGTTGATTAGAAAAATCTTAAGAATCAACAATTTAAATGTAGCTGAAATAAATTCAAAATCTGATGAATTCAACACTTGAATAAATAGTATAGCAGATAGATAATGTGGTCTCAGTATTTTCCAAGCAGCCTGATTTAAACTGGGTGGCAGAGCCCCAAGTTAATTACACAGGTCTTTGAACTCAAGTGGAGGATTAGTAATCATTGGAACCCGTTACTGAAATGTGATTCGAAATTCTGCAGCTACTGTGAACCTGTAACAGCAGGTCCAGTACTGACAGACACTACAGTAGATTGTGATGTCATACCATTGAGAAAACTCCACCTGTGAACCATTAAAGTTGCTGTCACATTTTCTGGATAAAAAACCCCATTGTTGAAGGATCATTGGTAAGGCTGTGAATCTGAAGGAAAATGAAGACCAAAGAGCATTCTACAAAAGTTAGAGATAAAGTAATACAAATACATAGATTAGGGAAAGGGTACAAAATAATATCCCAGTGTTTGGATATCTCAGTGAGCACAGTTGGATCAATAATCAGGAAGTGGAAGCTGCATCACACCACTCAGGCACTGCCAGAAGCTTCCATCGAGAGCAATCACGTATCCTCCAATCCATGACTGACACATCGCCTACCACATTAAGGCGATGACTTCTGGTATTGTGGCTCCACCCCCTTCCTGGATGGCCAGCTTCTGACTGACCCTGGAATGACCTGTCAAACCATCCAGTCCAGGGCACTCTGTTCCTGTTATACCTTGCCCTCACAGGTCAGGAGGGAGATTGTTAACTAGGATTCATTTGCTGTCTGTCACACAAAGCCATGGTATATTGTTATCTAGTAACTAACCAAATTATTAATAAAATATGAACTTTAAAACAGCATGGTTCATTTTCTTACAAGGTTCAGTAGCAAATTACTTATTTTAAATTGCATTCAGTGGATTAAGAAAGCTGAGACCAAGTTCTTATTTACAGGAGGAATTTGGGGGCGGTTTTTAATACTTAGATCACAGAACACACATTAAATCATTACATGTACATATAAGTGTTTGTAGAGTTACCCTGAGGGTACATTTATGCACTTGCAAGATAGTTTTGGAATGCACATTTAAGCAAACTAATTGACTTAATTAAAAATAAGAAGTCCTGGGAATGCAAATATTTTCTAAAACACTTTTTAAGATGTTCTTGGATGCCTATAATCTCAGGTCTGTTCCCACCCCTGTGTGCAGTATATTGGCTGCTTTAGTGTCTTGCTGTCTCTGCAATAACTAATGTGCAAACACAAGCACTGAGGTATGCATCAGCTACTGGAATACCTTTCAATATATGGTTGTAATCTGTTACTGCTGTGAGCAAGTCAGCAACAATGCATTTGCTGTCTTATCAAACAAATCTAAAGAAACCCTTCGCAGGTGTTGGGACTCTAAACTTTGGGAGCAATCACATCCCTTGACACTTTACTGTTTCATTTTGTTAAGGCAGGTGTACATTGTTGATGTGTCAAATTCTGCAACAGAGTTCAAGAAAAAAAAAAATTCCACTCAACCTTTACTAACAGTGAAACTTACTGGGAACATTGTTGTCTGGTCTGATTCTTTTGGATAGTCAGATTATTACTGTGAAATTGTCATTATGACATGCTCAATCAAGAAATAAAAAAAAAACGAACTAATATGGTAGCACTCTATTAAATAAAGTGCATTAGGTACAGAGCAGAGTCCTGCACACAACGGAGGGTTCATGTAATCAAGTCTTTAGTGATACTGTAACACTGTAAGCTGTTTTTTTAATTGGCAGGGCCCAATTCAGTATTTGCACTGCAGAATTGTATTTAAAGCTGCTCATGTCTTATTATTTTGGTCTAAACCTGAGACATCATTGAAATATAATATTTGGACAAAACCTGTAATTTTATTTACTTTTAAAGACAAACATTAATATCCTTAAGAGACTTGCACACACTTATTGGTCTTCTTTTAATGATTGAAACAGTGGTGGACGGCATTTAGATTTACCACCTGGGCTGTCTCTTAACTTCTCTGCTGTTCATTGGCTGCAGTACCATTTTCCTCCAAATTGCCTGACTAAACTTATTGGCAAGCAATTTATCTTTTCATTAAACACATCACTTATTTTGAAAATGAACCCTAACAAGAATGCAACTGCTTGGCCTGCAGATTACTTTAGGGGCCAACAACTGGCATCCATTTGTAAGAGCTTTCAAAATGGCAATCAAAGTAAATGCTAATGTCAATAACTCAGCCATTGAACACAGCCATTGCTAGCCATGTGGAACCTGCTGCTGACAAAACCAGTTTATAGGAAATGTCTATTTTTGTAATCCCTTGTAGTGTTCCAGAGCAGACAGAGTCATTGGTGGTTAACTGTAGCGTATGAAAAGATGAAGTATAGCCCGCAGGGGTAACTTGTACACAGTGTTGCACTTATCTACAAAACCGCTTATATTTAAGTGTGATGCAGCTTCAGTTTCAGTGACATGCTTATTTTTTTGTAGTGGGAAGAAATACTAACAAGAGAATGAGAGCACACTTTTATTATCTACTATTTATTGTAGGATTCATGTTCTGGAATGTCATTTCTCACATGCAAAATTCTCCACTTGCCATACATTAGATCTATTAGAGAAAGAATAGAATGAACTTCTAGCTGGTCATTGCATGTGTACGTCTACACCCATAGTGACCTGCCTTAACAGAGGCACCATTATTAACCAGTTTGAATTCCTGCACTGTTCAGAGCTAGCACTGTCTTGAAGCCGTTTGTTCTATTTATAATAGAGAAATACCAAGCTGTCTGCACTGAACCATTGGGACTGTAGACTGGAATGGAATCCGTTGGTCTGTCAAAGAGATGGCCTTTAGGGCTGCCGATGCACAGCTTTACAAAAAGCAGTTTAGGATGCTGTGTCTCTACGTCATATAAAAATCACTTGTTCTCAAAGTTACTTAAGTACCAGTAATCCTATATACAGTAGAATTGACACAGTGGCTTGCTTCTGCTTGTACCAGTACTGTCCTTTATTTTAACTCCTCAGAGGAAGTAACATTGATGTTTAAATTAAACTAAACTTAAAATGAACCTTTGTGGCCCACCTTAACATGTTGTTGAACACGATTTACATTTTCCACAGAAAACACAACCCTTGTCTTGAGCACTCCATAAGCTGGTTATCTCAGCCTGGGTCTCAGGGCTTCCCTGCCCCTTCTTTATGCCCTGTCTCTGTGTCCCTGTGCAGAAGCCCATGTCTGGGAGGAAGGAGAAGACGAAGGTTCCTGCAGAGGAGAGCTCCAGTGGGGGGAGCAGCTCTCCCAGCCCGGGGGACACTCTGCCCTGGAACCTGTCCAAGCACCAGAGAACCAAGCGGTCCAAATCAGCGTCCGGGAATGGGACCGTGCTGGACGCAGCGGAGAGGGCCGTCCTCCGCATCGCAGGTAGGAGGAGCAGGCTCAGGTCTGAATACTGTATATACTCAAGCCTGCATTGGAAAACAAATGCAAAAAATGGGCTCTATTTTAAGGATATGAAGATGATGCCATCTCCCCAAAACAACCTGCTCTACTACGGACCGCATTCTACCTTAAAAAATGAATTAGAAACATCTGCCTAACAATGCTACTCCAGACATTAAAATATTGCACAGGTGTTTGCATTTTAAATTCTTCACATTCAAAAAACTAAATAAACTTAATTCCCGCCTCACAGTGTAATCCCCAATGTTTTTGACAGGGGTGGGAATGTTATAGCCAGGGGTTTTGTGATACCAATGCAGAACAGCAGGTTCAGCATCAAGGTTTTCCAGTGATGGTCCATTCATACTGATCACAATTAGATTATCAATATCAGCAAGATTGGATCATGCTTTTAATCCTGTTTTGGGCACTGAATCGTCACTCACAAGCAGCAGTATTTGTTGGCATTGTAAGGAAGACTGTAATAATCACTCTTTATGCTGAGAAACATTTGCTGTTGTAGAAACCCTTTGAAGCACCAGCCAGGGTGGCCAGATCTTTAGCGGCTGATTTGAAGTCTTGCCACTCTTGCAGAAGTAGAGATATTATTTCTGCTTCATCACTGGAAAATCCATTTGCCTTTTTAAGTAAAGGCATAAACCTGAAACCCAGTTCAGTGATTTTTGCTACTCCATAGTTTGTCAGCTCTTTGGGGTCTGATGGCCAAGAGAATGAGTCAAGCACCCGGAACAGCTGCGATTATGCATTGTTCCACATTGGCTCAAAACGATCCACTAAGTATTGTTTAAGTTTAGCACACATTTTACTTTTCATTTCCTGCTTATATGACTCAGTCAATGACCTTGCTCATGTGCTGAAGCTGCTTAACTTTTACCTCTGTATCTTTTCTCGGTTTTTCTGGGGTTAGCTGACTGGCAGCTGGTAGTGGTAGAGGCATGTGGACCTGATTCAGTGCTAGTGAGAAAATTACGTTCATGGCCTCCTGGTCTGCGTTGAAGCTTTTCTATTGTCAGTATAGTGCTTTCCACTTTTGGTTTTATTTGGGTCACCAATAGGCTGTCAGACTGAAACACTTTTGACAACCTAAACAATGATGACAAATAATCCATCTAAAATGACATGAACCAGGTTTTCCTTCCATCTTTCAGAAACTTCAGCATGCCTTTTACTTTGTTTACTTCATCACATACTCAGATTTTCCAAATGGCATACAACTAGATCATAATTAAACAAAGCACCAACTGCACCAAGCTGGCTACTTACCCATCTCATAGAATAAACCTCTACAGATTTCCACAGTTCAGTGTGTAGCAATTTGCTTGTTAGCTCCAGCTCTGTCATTCTTTTGGGTGAAGAATGACAGAAGCCAAACAAATGTTATGGTTCGTTCAGTCTCTCTTACAACAGGCATTTCTCTTGGGAATGGAGAACTGCAAGCTGCAAGAGGCGTGCCACACAATGCACACTGGTCAGCCATGACAAAGACTATTTCAATTGAGTCGAAACTCCCCCATGCTTTCCTCACATAACTGCAGCACATTCAGTGCCTAAACCTGAGATCCATGGTTCCTCTTTCCTAGTTTGAAAAAAAATACAGCCAGTGATTTTATGTAACCACCTGCATTCACTGTTTCAATTAGTTCAGAGCCAATGTAACCACCTCTTCAAGATCAACAAAGCAGAGGAATACATTTACAAACTTATGGACAGTTCTTTCGCTACAGGCATCAATGAGCAGTCTCACAGCAACTGAGTTCTATGCTTCCTCAAGTACACTTTCTCTAATTACTGCTGCTATGTGCCATATGAACTCTGCACTAGCTGGACGGCTTGTGTATGGTGCACTACATTTACATTGCATTTCTGTAATAGCTCCACTAGATAAGGGAAATCTCTCAAGGCTTTATCTCTTGAAGTAATATGATAGGCTATGTAGAAAAGATGCTTCAAAGATCTACAGAATTCTTCATTCACACGCAAGAAACACATGTCCATAGATGTTTTATCTAGAACAGTTGTGGCTTTGTCTGCCTGAAGACACATTACATGAGCCTTATTGTTTAATGTATTGTGATAGATTCCAGTTTACAGTAGAATGGTCAGCCACATGTGGGTGTGTTTTGCATACTGTGCAGAACATCACCATGCTCTCTGAATCAAAGGAAAGTCATTAATAATGACATTGACTCATTTGATCTCATGGGGTGCAGTTTCTCATGCTACACCGCCATTCTAATTTAAATGTTTTCTTAGGTTTTCCTACACTGCTTTGTGTAAAAAACATAAGCCAAGTTAGTAGAAACAACTGGGGCTACCTTGGCCCCCATCGGTTTTACAGTTGTGCCTATTTGCTTTTTGCTGGGCAAGGTTGCCCCAATGGTTTCTTGAAACTTAGCTTGTGTTTTTGATATCTCCACTTTAAATGGCTGGGAACTTTTGACAACTTGTTTTTTTTTCACATATCCCATGTGTTTTTGTTACTTCTTTTTTCACTTAATGGATAATCACATTTCAACCTAGATTGAGGCAATGTATTGCCGTTTGAACAGGGTAAATGTAAGTAATGTTGAAATGGTTAAAATGTGAATCTGTGTAGCGTAGCGGTTATGTAGTTGGAGTGAAAGTATGAATAGTTGGGTCTCAAATCCTGCTATATATATATATATATATATATATATATGTGTGCATGTTAGTTATGTGTGCAAAAGTATGTATGTTCAATGAAAGTGTAATTTCATTTTGCAATATAAATCGAACCCAAGACATGCTAGCAATGCAGACTTCCAGCTTTCACACCACAAAACTTTTCCTTCCCTTTTACAACATTTGCAAGCAGTATAGCAGTAAATTACAGGTTTTAACAAGTAACAAAACGAGCAAGAATTTGTAAATAATGATTATGCATTAACCCGATTATACTGAAAGCTTTCTTCTGATTTTGAAAACTATCATAATAAGCTTGATTCGTTCATTTAGTATATTATAACATTTTCATGTTTAGGAAGTAGTTCTCAGGGAGACGGTGTTGAATTCTCAAAATGTTTGTTTTATTTGAAACTACAGAGAATTCCTGTCAGGAGCCAGAATTCATGATATCCAAAATAATAACCCTCTGTTTTAGTTTTGGCTCTTTCACTGCATATTCTCTCCGGTCACAGCTCACACGCTCGCTCCGTCGCACCTACAGTTTCTCATTCAAGTTCAGCGCTGGACTGTCTCCAGTCCCCAGGCTCATATATAAGAACATAAGAACATAAGAAAGTTTACAAACGAGAGGAGGCCATTCGGCCCATCTTGCTCGTTTGGTTGTTATTAGCTTATTGATCCCAAAATCTCATCAAGCAGCTTCTTGAAGGATCCCAGGGTGTCAGCTTCAACAACATTACTGGGGAGTTGATTCCAGACCCTCACAATTCTCTGTGTAAAAAAGTGTCTCCTATTTTCTGTTCTGAATGCCCCTTTTTCTAAACTCCATTTGTGACCCCTGGTCCTTGTTTCTTTTTTCAGGCTGAAAAAGTCCCTTGGGTCGACACTGTCAATACCTTTTAGAATTTTGAATGCTTGAATAAGGTCGCCACGTAGTCTTCTTTGTTCAAGACTGAACAGATTCAATTCTTTTAGCCTGTCTGCATATGACATGCCTTTAAAGCCCGGAATAATTCTGGTCGCTCTTCTTTGCACTCTTTCTAGGGCAGCAATATCTTTTTTATAGCGAGGTGACCAGAACTGAACACAATATTCAAGATGAGGTCTTACTAGTGCATTGTACAGTTTTAACATTACTTCCCTTGATTTAAATTCAACACTTTTCACAATGTATCCAAGCATCTTGTTAGCCTTTTTTATAGCTTCCCCACATTGTCTAGATGAAGACATTTCTGAGTCAACAAAAACTCCTAGGTCTTTTTCATAGATTCCTTCTCCAATTTCAATATCTCCCATATGATATTTATAATGTACATTTTTATTTCCTGCGTGCAGTACCTTACACTTTTCTCTATTAAATGTCATTTGCCATGTGTCTGCCCAGTTCTGAATCTTGTCTAGATCATTTTGAATGACCTTTGCTGCTGCAACAGTGTTTGCCACTCCTCCTACTTTTGTGTCGTCTGCAAATTTAACAAGTTTGCTTACTATACCAGAATCTAAATCATTAATGTAGATTAGGAATAGCAGAGGACCTAATACTGATCCCTGTGGTACACCGCTGGTTACCACACTCCATTCTGAGGTTTTTCCTCTAATCAGTACTTTCTGTTTTCTACATGTTAACCACTCCCTAATCCATGTACATGTGTTTCCTTGAATCCCAACTGCATTCAGTTTGAGAATTAATCTTTTGTGCGGGACTTTGTCAAAAGCTTTCTGGAAATCTAAATAAACCATGTCATATGCTTTGCAATTATCCATTATCGATGTTGCATCCTCAAAAAAATCAAGCAAGTTAGTTAGACACGATCTCCCTTTCCTAAAACCATGTTGACTGTCTCCCAGGACCCTGTTACCATATAGGTAATTTTCCATTTTGGATCTTATTATAGTTTCCATAAGTTTGCATATAATAGAAGTCAGGCTTACTGGTCTGTAGTTACCTGGTTCAGTTTTGTTTCCCTTTTTGTGGATCGGTATTACGTTTGCAATTTTCCAGTCTGTCGGTACCACCCCTGTGTCAAGAGACTGCTGCATGATCTTGGTTAGCGGTTTGTAAATTACTTCTTTCATTTCTTTGAGTACTATTGGGAGGATCTCATCCGGCCCAGGGGATTTGTTTATTTTAAGAGCTCCTAGTCCCTTTAACACTTCTGCCTCAGTTATGCTAAAGTTATTTAAAACTGGATAGGAACTGGATGACATGTGGGGCATGTTGTCAGTATCTTCCTTTGTAAAAACTTGTGAAAAGTAATCATTTAACATATTTGCTATTTTTTTTTCTTCCTCTACGATTTTGCCATTTGTATCTCTTAAACATTTAATCTCCTCTTTGAATGTTCTCTTGCTGTTGTAATATTGGAAAAACATTTTGGAATTGGTTTTAGCTCCCTTAGCAATGTTCATTTCTATTTCTCTCTTGGCCTTTCTAACTTCCTTTTTGACTTGCGTTTGCAGTTCTGTGTACTCTTTCTGCGTACTTTCTTTTTGGTCCTTTTTTAATGCTCTGTAAAGTGCCTTTTTTCGCTGAATATTTTTTTTAATTGATCTATTAAACCATTTTGCAATTTAGTTTTACATTTAGATTTGTCTACTTTAGGGATATAATTGTTTTGCGCCTCTAGTACTACATTTTTGAAGAACAACCATCCTTCTTCTGTGGGTGTTTTCTCTATTTTACTCCAATCTACTTCTGTTAGTCTCTGTTTCATACCTTCATAGTTTGCTTTTCTAAAATTGTAAACCTTAGCTTTAGTCTTTACTTTTGGGGATTTAAAAAACACTTCAAATGAGACCATGTTGTGGTCTGAGTTTGCCAGTGGTTCTCTGACCTCTGTTTTAGTTATTCTATCTTCGTTATTTGAAAAGACTAAATCAAGGCATGCCTCCCCTCTAGTGGGTGCCTTGACAAATTGTGTTAGGAAGCAGTCATTTGTCATTTCCACCATTTCTATTTCATCCTTCGCGCTACCCACCGGGTTTTCCCATTTTATTTGGGGGAAGTTGAAATCCCCCATTAGTATGGCTTCTCCTTTGCTACACACATTTCTAATGTCATTGTATAACAGATTATTGTGCTCACCGTCTGAATCTGGCGGTCTATAGCATGCTCCTATTATTATGCCTTTTGAATTTTTGTCTGTTATTCTGACCCATATTGATTCAGTTTTATTTTCTTTGTCCAGGTTTAACACCTGGGCTTCAAGACTGTTTCTTATGTATAGCGCTACCCCTCCTCCTCTTCTGTCCTGCCTGTCTTTCCTATACAGTGTATACCCACAAATATTATATTCGTCCCCATCACTCTCAGACAACCACGTTTCTGTAACACCTATCACATCATAGTTACCTGTTAGTGCAGTAGCTTCAAGTTCTAGAATTTTGTTTCTGATACTTCTAGCATTTAGATAAATACATTTAATGGTTGTCTTACCTGAGTTGTTGTTCTTGTTTTGATGCGGTCTCCCTTCTGTTTTTTTGTTGATTTCTCCCCCCTTCCTTTCTAGTTTAAATGCTTCCGAACCTGCTCGAGGATCTTTTCTCCGAGTAGACTAGTTCCCTTGTTATTTAAATGCAGTCCATCCCGTCTATACAGATAGTCCTCGTTGTAGAATGTGGTCCAATGATCAAGATAGGTGAAGCCTTCCCGTGTGCACCACGTCTTCAGCCATGCGTTTTGATTAATTATTTCCAGCTGTCCATATGGTCCTTTGCAAGGTGCGGGTAGTATACCAGAAAATACCACAGTTTTGGTTTTCTCTTTTAATTTCCTTCCTAGCTCTCTGAATTTGTTTTGCAGGGATTTTGGTCTGTCTCTTCCAATGTTGTTTGTACCGATGTGGACGACTACTACCGGGTCGTCTCCTGTTCGTTCTAGGAGCCTGTCCACGTTCTCAGTGATGTGCTTGACCGAGGCTCCTGGAAGGCAGCACACTGTTGTAGTAAGGGGGTCCAAACTGCGAATTGAACTTGCTGTGTTTCTCAATATGGAGTCCCCAACAATCATGACCTCCCTTCTTTTTGCTGTCTGGTCACCACTGTCAATAGGGTCCTGGATGTTGTTCCTTTCATTCTCTTGTTGTTGGTTCTGCTCATCAAAATTCTGAAGTGACTCAAATCTGTTGGTTGTTTTGATTTCTGGTGGTTGTGTTTGACGAAGTTTCTTTTTTTCCCTGCTTCTGCCTACCTGAACCCAGCTGTTCTGACCTTCTATCTCCCTGGTGGCTTTCAGTCTGTTAGGGGTGATGCAGACTTCCATGAATTGTGGGTGTGCCAGTTCCTCAAGATCCTGTTGCTGTCTCACTTCTTCCAGCTCCATTTCTAGCATACTTACTAGTTTATGCAAATCCTGGATCGCGCGGCACTTTACGCACACTTGGTTTAGCTCCGCTGGGTTTTCTCGGATTTCCCACATCAAGCAGGTGTCACAGATTACTGGCTTGAAGACCATGTTGAGGGTTTTTTTTTTGAAGTTTAGTTTCTTCTGCAGCCGTCAACCTGCTTTCAAACTGCTTCGAAACTGCTCTGTACTTTTCCACGCCTGTACTTCTCCCACTCGCTGTCGCTTCCACTCGCTGTCGCTGGGAAGACTGCCTCGTTTAACTGCGTTGTTCTGCTGTGCTGTTGGCTCCTCCCCTCGCCCGTGTCTCAAAACGGCGCTGAATTTGAATCAGCTGCTCCGAGTTTCAGCTTGTTTGTTATCAGAAAAACACACGCGGCTGTTTGACTTTGAGCTGCTGCTGTGTTTCCCCAATGTCCTCTGTTTTCTGATTAAAGCAATTCAAGATGCAATTTCTCCTTTCTGCTTCGAAACTGCTCTGTACTTTTCCACGCCTGTACTTCTCCCACTCGCTGTCGCTTCCACTCGCTCTCACTGGGAAGACTGCCTCGTTTAACTGCGTTGTTCTGCTGTGCTGTTGGCTCCTCCCCTCGCCCGTGTCTCAAAACGGCGCTGAATTTGAATCAGCTGCTCCGAGTTTCAGCTTGTTTGTTATCAGAAAAACACACGCGGCTGTTTGACTTTGAGCTGCTGCTGTGTTTCCCCAATGTCCTCTGTTTTCTGATTAAAGCAATTCAAGATGCAATTTCTCCTTTCTGCTTCGAAACTGCTCTGTACTTTTCCACGCCTGTACTTCTCCCACTCGCTGTCGCTTCCACTCGCTCTCGCTGGGAAGACTGCCTCGTTTAACTGCGTTGTTCTGCTGTGCTGTTGGCTCCTCCCCTCGCCCGTGTCTCAAAACGGCGCTGAATTTGAATCAGCTGCTCCGAGTTTCAGCTTGTTTGTTATCAGAAAAACACACGCGGCTGTTTGACTTTGAGCTGCTGCTGTGTTTCCCCAATGTTCTCTGTTTTCTGATTAAAGCAATTCAAGATGCAATTTCTCCTTTCTGCTTCGAAACTGCTCTGTACTTTTCCACGCCTGTACTTCTCCCACTCGCTGTCGCTTCCACTCACTGTCGCTGGGAAGACTGCCTCGTTTAACCTCTATATAACCTCATATAACCTCTTGTCGTTTCCCACTGCTGTCTGGCTCATCAACCAGTCACATCCATGCTCTCCAACCCCTGAAAACAGCAAGACACATTCTCCCCACTCATTCACTCACTCCCACTTTCCCGTGACCCATTCCCTTTACAATAGATGTAACATAACAGACAGACAAGTCAAACTGAACAGACAACAAGTCCTGCAATAATTGTCCGGGTTGTTACAATATATTTTTTAAATTTGAAAGTAAAAATATATGAAAGCATGACGACCTTTATGTACAAAAATCTTCACTAATAATCAATTGAACAAGAACTGTTGAGTATTTATTTTCGTTTCATACAGTATTAAGTGGCAGTGTTTATAGCTGATAGTGAAAAAGAAATAAACAATTATCTAGGTAAAGAAATAAATACATGTCTATATTGATTTATGTATTAATTTATTTCAATATTTATTAATGTATGTATTTATTTATTTATTTATGTTTTACATTTACCAAATGCATAGGCTTCAGCATAGGTAATTCTCAGAAATTAACATTCTCATTTGTCCAGCGGGGACCACAAATAGCGTTACTCTCATCAACCAGTATCAAGAGGAAACTGTACTTCCTTGCGCCAATAGGGACCACAATGAGCGTTACATTGACAGGAAACCATGGAAACCATACAGACATAGGCGATCTGCCCAGCCTGACCTGTGTGTTTGGGGTTTTTGTGTTCAAGATTTTGTTTTGCAACCCTTTTTTGTTTCGCTCTGTGAGGAGTGTTTTGTTAAATAATATATTTTATTTTCGTTAAAAAAAAAATAAACGGTGGAAATCTGAAAAACAAAATGATCAACAGTAAAACAGTAGGCTGTCTGGTGAGAATGTTGTCATGCTAAGGAGAGGAGAAATTTTTTTGTTTGTTTTTAAATCATTGGTATTTCACCTTTTAAAATCATTTGTATTTCACCTTTAAAATATTTTATGAAAGAAAGTACAGTTTTGATTTATATGTTGTAAATAGATACATTAAATAAATAATAATGGCTAAAGAAAAGTGTTCAGATACAAAAGCTAAAAAGTAAACTCATTGTGTAAACTCATAGGAGACACAGCGGTTGGTTTTTCCCTAGTCCTCCTGTGCTGAATTCCTGTGTACCACTCTGCTGATTTCTCTGTTGTATTTCTCCCATTACTGGTTGCCTGGCAACAGCTGTCACAGTGTCCTTCCCCTCTGCCCCCTTGTCACCACCATATGAAGAGGTCCAAGAGCTTGAAGAGAGCTGGGCCAGCCTGTTCAGTACTCCTTATACTGCTCTTCCAAACTGGCATTTTTATTTTCTTGTCACTTTAAACAGCACCCAGCTCTCACTCCAAGACCTTTGGCAGTTCCATTAAGTAGCTCCTTTAATAGTAATGGTGTTATGAACAATGTAAATGATGGGTGAATGACAAAGCAAAAGTAATTTGTTCTCATTGGCTTGATTGTTTTCCTCAAGGTGACAGGGTAACATGAAAAGGGAGAAATGATGGATTGTTGAATTAGACAGTAATCAAACGGAGAGTGCTTTGTAAACCTTTTCCATAGGCTACAGTACTGCTAATTGTGCTTGCTGATGACAATTATAGCAAAACACACATTTGTTTCCATTTTTTCATTCTAATTGTAATTGGGCAAGTATTCTGCTGTACTGAGGTGCATGAAGCTGCCAGTGTGCTCTAGTTGTGAATGGGATTGAGATGTTCTAACAGTAGGTGCACAAGAGGAACAGCTACAACATTTAGGCTGAGTCCCACCATATCGTATCTCGTTTACAACTGGTCCCCAACTGACACCATGGCAACAACTTTCAGTCGCTACTGAATTTGACTGGAATGAAAGTGGGGAAAGGTTATAGAACTAAGGTTTGTACAGAACGCCATGATCCCCTACTATACGTATATCATCACTGCTGTACTATCAATACTCAGTATCAAGGTGCTGTTTCCACAGAGAAGCTCCCGCTGCACTGTGATTCATGAGGGGCAGGTGTTGGAAGCTGAAGTTGCCTTGCCAGATGTAGAGTGAGAGGGCTTGGCACGACACTGCAAGCCTTCCTACTGTGTATCTATGAAAGCAGAGATCAGTTTAATAGGATAGCCAAAAACATACAGCAATTTGTATTTTGTTGCGACACTTAAAGTAAAACGTATACCAAGAGAAAACATGTTAATGAAGACAGACGCAATATACAAATTTAATATTTGTCACATCTTTTAGCGAGATCTCTAGCATTATACATTGCGACAGTCATGCAACATTGTTCAAATAATTAGCAGGAGTTGAATTATGGTTTGCTGCAGCAGAGGCTGCCCAAAGGATAACGTCTCTACGTGCAACGGTGCAAGAATCAAAATAACATTGTTTTTGTTAAATGTAAACACCATCTGTACAATGCATTCTGTTCCAGCTTCATCTTACCTATTTTAGTATTTTGAAGACGTTTTCATTATCTATAATTTTTTCTCAGAAGAGCCAACTTCCCAACATTTCGGTATGTTTACATACCTTTGTCAGGGAAAGTGTGTTTGAAAACAAACAGTGGAGGTACTTATAGGCTTTGGATGTCATGGCAACTACACTCATTTATTTCTATTTAAATCTATTAATGTGATTGTGATGTCATTCACCACATACTGTAGTTGATGATGTAATGATCTACTATTCCTTTCTCATGGTACTGAGTTTATTTATTCATTCATTTTCTTTTACTCTTCTATATTGTACATTGTCTAATTACATTGTCTAACTATGAATTTTCTGCTTGTTCTTTGTAAAGTGCTGAACCACTGGTTCATTTACTGTCGTATTTCTTGTGTTTGACAGGTGATTCTGTATGTGTTTGTATAATGTTGTAGCTGTCTCTCCTACATATTTAATTTTATGACATTTTTGCAAAATATACCGTAACAAGGTTGCTAGTTTTGAGTCGATCTTTTTCCTCAGTGTTAATTAGTGGCAGTCACACCTGTATTCTAACGAGTCGATCTTGATCAATATCTCGCTGCAGTGTGTTCACACCTGTATTCTAACGAGTCGATCTTGATCAATATCTCGCTGCAATGTGTTCACACCTGTATTCTAATGAGTCGATCTTGATCAATATCTTGCTGCAGCGTGTTCACACCCATATTCTAACGAGTCGATCTTGATCAATATCTCGCTGCAGTGTGTTCACACCTGTATTCTAACGAGTCGATCTTGATCAATATCTCGCTGCAATGTGTTCACACCTGTATTCTAATGAGTCGATCTTGATCAATATCTCGCTGCAATGTGTTCACACCTGTATTCTAATGAGTCGATCTTGATCAATATCTCGCTGCAATGTGTTCACACCTGTATTCTAATGAGTCGATCTTGATCAATATCTCACTGCAATGTGTTCACACCCGTATTCTAACGAGTCGATCTTGATCAATATCTCGCTGCAGTGTGTTCACACCTGTATTCTAATGAGTCGATCTTGATCAATATCTCGCTGCAGTGTGTTCACACCTGTATTCTAATGAGTCGATCTTGATCAATATCTCGCTGCAATGTGTTCACACCTGTATTCTAATGAGTCGATCTTGATCAATATCTCACTGCAATGTGTTCACACCCGTATTCTAACGAGTCGATCTTGATCAATATCTCGCTGCAATGTGTTCACACCCGTATTCTAACGAGTCGATCTTGATCAATATCTCGCTGCAGCGTGTTCACACCCATATTCTAACGAGTCGATCTTGATCAATATCTCGCTGCAGTGTGTTCACACCCATATTCTAACGAGTCGATCTTGATCAATATCTCGCTGCAGTGTGTTCACACCCATATTCTAACGAGTCGATCTTGATCAATATCTCGCTGCAGTGTGTTCACACCCGTATTCTAACGAGTCGATCTTGATCAATATCTCGCTGCAGCGTGTTCACACCCGTATTCTAACGAGTCGATCTTGATCAATATCTCGCTGCAGTGTGTTCACACCCATATTCTAACGAGTCGATCTTGATCAATATCTCGCTGCAGTGTGTTCACACCCATATTCTAACGAGTCGATCTTGATCAATATCTCGCTGCAATGTGTTCACACCCGTATTCTAACGAGTCGATCTTGATCAATATCTCGCTGCAGTGTGTTCACACCCATATTCTAACGAGTCGATCTTGATCAATATCTCGCTGCAGTGTGTTCACACCCATATTCTAACGAGTCGATCTTGATCAATATCTCGCTGCAGTGTGTTCACACCCGTATTCTAACGAGTCGATCTTGATCAATATCTCGCTGCAATGTGTTCACACCCGTATTCTAACGAGTCGATCTTGATCAATATCTCGCTGCAGTGTGTTCACACCCATATTCTAACGAGTCGATCTTGATCAATATCTCGCTGCAGTGTGTTCACACCCATATTCTAACGAGTCGATCTTGATCAATATCTCGCTGCAATGTGTTCACACCTGTATTCTAACGAGTCGATCTTGATCAATATCTCGCTGCAGTGTGTTCACACCCATATTCTAACGAGTCGATCTTGATCAATATCTCGCTGCAATGTGTTCACACCCGTATTCTAACGAGTCGATCTTGATCAATATCTCGCTGCAGTGTGTTCACACCCGTATTCTAACGAGTCGATCTTGATCAATATCTCGCTGCAGTGTGTTCACACCCGTATTCTAACGAGTCGATCTTGATCAATATCTCGCTGCAGCGTGTTCACACCCATATTCTAACGAGTCGATCTTGATCAATATCTCGCTGCAGTGTGTTCACACCCATATTCTAACGAGTCGATCTTGATCAATATCTCGCTGCAATGTGTTCACACCCATATTCTAACGAGTCGATCTTGATCAATATCTCGCTGCAGTGTGTTCACACCCATATTCTAACGAGTCGATCTTGATCAATATCTCGCTGCAGTGTGTTCACACCCATATTCTAACGAGTCGATCTTGATCAATATCTCGCTGCAGTGTGTTCACACCCGTATTCTAACGAGTCGATCTTGATCAATATCTCGCTGCAGTGTGTTCACACCTGTATTCTAACGAGTCGATCTTGATCAATATCTCGCTGCAGTGTGTTCACACCCATATTCTAACGAGTCGATCTTGATCAATATCTCGCTGCAGTGTGTTCACACCTGTATTCTAACGAGTCGATCTTGATCAATATCTCGCTGCAGTGTGTTCACACCTGTATTCTAACGAGTCGATCTTGATCAATATCTCGCTGCAGTGTGTTCACACCCATATTCTAACGAGTCGATCTTGATCAATATCTCGCTGCAATGTGTTCACACCCGTATTCTAACGAGTCGATCTTGATCAATATCTCGCTGCAGTGTGTTCACACCTGTATTCTAATGAGTCGATCTTGATCAGTATCTCGCTGCAGTGTGTTCACACCCATATTCTAACGAGTCGATCTTGATCAATATCTCGCTGCAGTGTGTTCACACCTGTATTCTAATGAGTCGATCTTGATCAATATCTCGCTGCAGTGTGTTCACACCTGTATTCTAATGAGTCGATCTTGATCAATATCTCGCTGCAGCGTGTTCACACCCATATTCTAACGAGTCGATCTTGATCAATATCTCGCTGCAATGTGTTCACACCTGTATTCTAACGAGTCAATCTTGATCAATATCTCGCTGCAGTGTGTTCACACCCATATTCTAACGAGTCGATCTTGATCAATATCTCGCTGCAGTGTGTTCACACTTGTATTCTAACGAGTCGATCTTGATCAATATCTCGCTGCAGTGTGTTCACACTTGTATTCTAACGAGTCGATCTTGATCAATATCTCGCTGCAGTGTGTTCACACCCATATTCTAACGAGTCGATCTTGATCAATGTCTCGCTGCACTGTGTTCACACCCATATTCTAACGAGTCGATCTTGATCAATATCTCGCTGCAGTGTGTTCACACCTGTATTCTAATGAGTCGATCTTGATCAGTATCTCGCTGCAGTGTGTTCACACCCATATTCTAACGAGTCGATCTTGATCAATATCTCGCTGCAGTGTGTTCACACCTGTATTCTAATGAGTCGATCTTGATCAATGTCTCGCTGCACTGTGTTCACACCTGTATTCTAATGAGTCGATCTTGATCAATATCTCGCTGCAGCGTGTTCACACCCATATTCTAACGAGTCGATCTTGATCAATATCTCGCTGCAGTGTGTTCACATCCATATTCTAATGAGTCGATCTTGATCAATATCGGATGTAAACTCGATTTATAGACAGCCAGCCTAATTTCATTTATTTAAAGCCACCTTTAGAAAAAAAAAAAAAAGTTAGGGTTAAATTAAACACAAGAGCGTCATGTTTCTCATAATGAAAACTCTGGGCCCAGTCTTTGACATCCCTAAGTGTATTGCCAGCAGACTGACACTTGTCACTAATTTAAGTGGCGTGCAGTGGGTTTCCCAATAGGTCCTGCAGCCAGACTGTATGAATGTAACATTAGATAGAGGTTGGCACTGGTACCTGAAAACTGGTTACCTGTCGGATAATATGCCATTGATTATTTATTTATTTTTCTCAGTAATTTATTCGTATACCACAAGTACTTTGGTTGGCACTAGGACCCAGTGAAAAGGCTAGCCTGCATGCCTTGGTCAGGTTGCAATGCATTATATGGCGCTCTAAACGCGCAAACAAAAAAAAGATGACAGAATCAAGGGAAGCGTGCTACATTGCTCAAAATGTCCCTGCTAATGACAGCGTGCAGTCGCAGACTGTCATGCTACTTGAATACAGCATAACTTGAGCTCCACTGTAAAATCTTTTGCACAGTCTTTATTTTAATGCAAAGGCCAATGCAGTGCACCCCATGGATCCCAAATGGAATTCGAAGCACAGCTTTTAAACTTTTCATTAAACAGCATTGATTCTCAAAAGCCTCAAAAGCAGTGCTGCCTTATTAAAAATGTCTGGAGTGGTGATTTCTGCTTTACTGCTGTTAGCAGCTGATTGCACAGACTCTTAGCTGACTGTGCTGTTAAAGAGATTGTCTTGATGCCAGCAAAATCAGTCAGCTTGACAGTCAATCAATGTGTTTTTTTTTTTATGTACCAGCTGACATTTATTTATTTATTTTTAATATTAAGGGCCCTCATCGATTTGGTTAACCATGTGCTGGATATACTGCATTAACAGTCCACTCATTGTAAAAGAGTTTACCGGACAGCAACAGAAATGAAAGTGTTGTCTATATCCAGTTCGGAGTAACACAAACAGATTGTCTCATGTTAATGGTTTTTTTTTAGTTTTTTTCTTACAGCATTTACAGTTTGCCTGCATTCTAAATACTGTTTAAATGACACGTGTGTTAGTTCTTTTAATCCTAGACCACGGTGATCAGCAGACAGACCAGTGCATTCCTGGCAGTATCCCCCTGCTGGCTTGTTCTGTGACATGGGAGAGCCAGGTTTACATGCCGGGATTGATTGCCTTCGACTCTTTAGGACGGAGATCAGTCAACCCACATTTAAACACTTCTGTTTCGTTCACACTGCAGAATAACAAAGACAGCTCTGTACCGCCGCTGCCAAATAGGACATTAATCAAGTGATTGAAACTCACTGCAGTAAACCCCATTCTCTTCAAGAACCAATGAGGCAAGCTTGGAAACAACAGGGATCCACATGCACCCTGCTGTGTCTTCCTGTATTGTATACTGTCTCCTACAGGTGTCAGTGGCTAAAATGAGTGTCAAATGAAACCTGAGTGTACAAGACGGTACTCAAGATAACAGTGGATGTCTAACAGCTTTGATGAACCCAAAGCCCTGCTTTTACTTTCCGTATCCCAGTAAAGCCCACATTGCAATCATTTCCCTCGAGGATTAATACATACTGTGTGCCTCTTTATATATTGTTGATCATCAAATCCCTTTCGCTCTTCACAAACACTGCTGCTCTTAGATCAAAACTGAAGTCAGACACTGGCAGTCCACTTGCTACTGAGTGTGTCTGTGTGATCCTCCCAGTGAATTATTATTTCCCTTCGAGAAAAAGTGCATTGTTTATCAACCAGTTTACCAGGTCTCGTATCACTTGGCTGACTAAACGATTCCTGAATGGAAAATTGTAGGATTTTTCTTCCTGTGCTGTTTCAGTGGCATTGTGATTGTGCTTTAAAATGAGGAAATAACTAATTAAAGAATGTGGAACGGAACTGAGCCCTGTCGTGTTGTTTTTCAAATGACCCAGATAATAGAATGGAAGCCTAATAAGATGGTATTGTAAATGCTGATGGAAGCCTAATAAGATGGTATTGTAAATGCTGATGGAAGCCTAATGCAGAGTTTTGTATGATGATTATTCTTAAGTAATCAGTCGTGGTCTGTACTGCATGGGACCTTAGGCCAAGACGCTTGTTTTTTAGTTTTTTTTAATTCAATCCCATTCGGTCCATTCTAGTACTAGTACTAACCTATATAAATAATGAAATGCTGTGGTTACTCATGTAAAAGGCATTTGGGGAATTTTTCTGCTGCCTTTATCAACTAGAACAAAAAAAAAAGTCTGGGTAAGGCCCAGAAATAAAGCCAAATGACAATAACTGAGCAGAGACGGCTTTTGTTTGAATCAGCTAGTGCATTGTGCAGGTTTTTAATGATTCTGTATGCAATTGTACATTGTCTGAGTTCCAAGCGACATGGGTTGGAATAGTATTCCAAAAGGAAAAAAATAAAAGCAATAGTGACAGTGTGCAGTTGCAGACTGCAAGTTTGCCAATATTTGATGTAAAAAAAAAAAAAAAAATGCAGGAAAGATTAAAAAAACAAAAAACAAAAACAAAACTAATTTGTAAAGTTTTTTGCTGTGGTGGAACATGTGTATTTTCTTTTCAAGTATTATGCAGTGTTTCCTTGCAGATCTTAAACCCTCAGTACTAGAACTGTAGCAAGGACAAGCCAAGCCAATGAAAACAAACTACAAGGTCTTCTGAGTGCTAGAGGAATAGGATAACAGACAGTGGAGTAACAAAGGGTACAAGCAGTGCACTGCTGAACAGGGTTGTAGAACACTGCAGATTTAATTACTGATGTTGAATAGTTTGTGGTATGTTGAATCCTCTGTCATACAACCAGTGCTTTGCAGTAGTCAGAATGAGTTCAAATGTGTGGTCAGTGTGTTAATTAGCACCGTAAACATTTTATCTGCACCTGTAAGTGCATGTGTACAGCATACTGGACTCTGACGATTCAGGAGCATGCCAACAGGTGGCAGCACTTGGCATTACTAAATCATTGCACTGCTGCTTCTTCAAGGCCTGTGTCTTCTGGTTTTCATTCCAACTGAGCTGTCAGTTTCTTAACTACACCCTTAATTGAAGTAAGAATTTGCTTAATTTACCTTTTTAATTATTCTCAGCTCCTAAAAAGTTGCAGAGTACATTGTTTTTATAGCTAACTTGAAATCTGCAACTGTCCACAAGCTGAAAACAAGTAAAAAGGTAATTACGCAAATTGAGTTCAATTAAGGGTGTAGTTAAGTAATTGAGAGCTCAGTTGGAATGAAAACCAGAAGACACTGGGGTCCCCAGGACTGGGGTTGAGAAGACCTGCCCTATGGGTTAGCCAATCCGGAGTGGTATATGTACAGCAGTGTGTTATGAAATATCGTAAGCTAATAGTTTTTGAATGTGCATTTTTGGCTGTGGGAGTGTAATAACTGGCTAGTGAGACTGCAGATCACTTGAGTACTATTATGTTAGAATAATGTGTCCCCTGTATCTAGCAGTCAGACTGTACTCTGTGTGTTCTCAGATCTGGTGCAGACACTGGCACTGTTTGCAGCATGAGCTTTGTTCCCTATCCTTCCTTGTAGGTGCTTCCCCCACTCCTTCGGCATGCTGCAGTACTGTGCGTATAACAGAGAAAGAGAGATACACTCCCTTAATCACTAGTTGGTTTTTCATACTGACGAGCAGCTCACTGATTTTGTATCTCATATGTGGTTTGCTCTTGTTTGCATGTATTATTGTACAGTGTTGGCATGCATTATGGCATGTATTATTCCACATATGTCGTGAATAGAAGGCATTTTATTTTCTGCTGAAGAGATGGACTGTCTGGGGTTAGTGCACAGATAATCGTGCGGCTGTAAAAGGTGCATGAGTACCATCAGTACACACCAAGGCAGTCAGTGGCACTCTGCTAAGGTCTAGTGTGTGTGTGATCTGTCTTTGTGCCTCAGGACCCTAATATAAAACAATATGCTTGTTAGCCAGTACTGGCAAGATCTAAGAACTTCAGTTCACTTTGCCTATGAATGCAGCATGTGATAGCTAGTCTGGGAAACATGTTTGATTAAAGGAGACACAATGTGACGAGTTTGATAGGCTCTCTTGGAAACAGAATAGATTGATGGGACATGACTCGCAGGCTGTTGATTATTCACATTGCTGACTATATCTGGTACTGCACTCCTTTCAGAACACGAGAGCAGCTTCAGATGTGTTTCTGTCGTGTGTGCAAGCAAGTCTCAACCACAAAATGCTGCTGCATTGTACTACCTGGAATTATAATCATATTCAAAGGTGCTACAAAGTGTGGTAATGGCTTCATAACTACTTTTTATAGAGTCTTGCTGATATAAAGTGTGAATATTGCACCCTGCTAAATCATGGAAGTGCTTACATTTGCCAACGATTCCAACGTCGGCATCAGTCCTCGATCTCCTGATCCCAGGAAGAAACTCCCGGTCTTTTGGCAGAGTTAATTTCTTCAATGCGTTACACGCATAACGAGTCCTTGTTTACGGCGTAGTGTGGATATTTTTTTATATTGGCTACTATAGTACATATACAAATGTTCCTAACATAGTAGTGGTTTATTGATTGTACATGAATAAAAATGTTCATTTAAATATGTGATATATTTTCAAAATTGTTACATATATCATAAAAGATGATAAATACTCATATACTGTGCCTAGTCACTGAGCAGTTTTAACTCGGCATTGGAGTTCTGAATATTTATTAAACTGAAGAGTTCAATCAGCTTTCAATCGACTGGATCTTTTACAGAATTGATAAAGACTTCACCCTTTAGTACGCCTCTTACAACAGATCAATTAAAAACCAGAATTACTCTTAAAGGTACAGGGTGCCTTAGTGGCAGCCTTTTTCCAAGCCTTCTAAAAACCTTCACTTTCACATTGTTTTAAACTCAGTGATACAGGGGCCATACTCTTTGAGATAGTGTCTTCACATTTGCTACACAGCTGTCTTCTAGGATTCTATCTAGTGGTATTGTTCATTAAAATTACCTGTTTGTTTAACCTCTTGCCATATTCTTCACATTCTGTACATAGCTGAATTCTATGCTTCTCTCAATAAAGTCCCATTAAGTGAAAAATGAACTGTTTCATGGCCAATGATACAGGACACAAACTTTAAATTGAATAGTTTAAAAAGAGCAACATTTTTTTAAAATGTACAGAGGAATCTTTTTTTTTCTTCTGCAGTTAATCATAGGATAAATTGCTGACATAAAAATGTATATTTATTACACCGTAACATACTTGAGCTCTCAATGATTGTCATTAAGCTGTCTGATTTGATTAGTGTGTGGGTGCCTGGGGTGGACCTGTGAGTCCTTGAGCTATGCATAATCAGGGCACAATCTCATGACTCCTGACAGTTCAGGAATTTGTCAAGTTTTATAACAGTTTGTCTTATGGTTTTACAGTACAGTGCAGTACAATACAGTGCAAAAATTGAACATGCTTTGTTTAGACTAATGAATAATAGATGACATGGGTCATCTGTTAATTTGATAATGTGATTCTCTATGCAGTTTACAAAGTTTGTTGTTGTGAAATGCAATGAAATAACAAAGTTGACATTTCTAGCATTTTTCTTTTGTTGTATAGCAAAAAAATGTGATGCAGTAATATAAACAAGCATGTATTGAACAAGGTACTTCTTCCTGCTTCAAGACAGAAGACCTACCAGACTTCAACAGGCTATTACAGTAGGTGTGATTGGGTATTATATCAGAGAAAAAACATACATTTCTCCATTCATATACATTCTGGAGAACAGACTGCATGCAGGTCTCCGCTCCTGCTACCATGAAGGGATTACAATTGTTTATTTGAGAAATGTCTCTTTCAATGTGGATTGCTTGGTCAGACTTTTCCAGATGGTTTTTATTAATAAGTATCCAGGTTCCTAGAAACTCCAGTAAACTAGAAAGTTATCACTAGCACCAAATGATAGTTAAATCAGTAACACTGTGACTGGTCTAATGTCACTGTGCATTTATATTAGACCTTTATATAAACTGAGCTTGAATAAAAGTAAACAGACAATGCATTTGAGGATTATTCTAAGACGAGTGCTAAATATTATCCCTGCTGTAAAGTAAATAAAGAGTCAATCAGAATCAGCCATGTGGATTTTTTGTAGCAAGTGTAGTTACAGCATTGCATTCCATGAAATGAAATTGCCACTGGTTAAGCCTGTGAAACATCAAATAATATTCTGATTTAGGGTTTTGAATAGCTGTGTGATATATTTACTGCTGGCCCTGGGACCATGGGAAATGTCACAGTAATAATACCCTGATGTCAAGAGAGGTGAAACTGCTGTTAGTCAACTAATTACAATTATAAAAGCAGGACATGACTACAAATTGATTTACCATCAGCATTAAACAGACTAGGAAACAACATTCAAACAATTATCACACCACTAAATACATTTTAAAACACTGGTAATATTAGCATTGTTTTTAGAAATGGGTCAGTTATTTTGCATTCCTGTACAGGTAGCTCTACTGAAACATCTCCATGTTTTATTTAATGCACCGAGTTCTGTTTTATTGATTATGTATTGTATGTGAGCAAGATGTATGGCCTGTACCCTGCCAGGAAAATAACTTCAGTGTATTTCAGTTGAAGGGTTTGTCATTGAATTTACTGAGTTTCCTTTGGTATTTCTAATTCCAGCTGTGATTGAAGTACACGACAAAGCAGCTGCGTGTATGGGGGCTTAACACATTACATAATAGACGAGAAAGTGAATGCCAGACCCCTCCCAAGAACAGCAAATTCAAGTTTGTCTGCTATTTTTCAAATCCAAATGTGTCTTCCAAGACTGCTTTTCACCCATCACTTAATCATAAAGGGAAATCAACAAAAAAGACTTGATGTAAACATTCCATGGGCCAACTGCCATCTATTAGTGCCTAATGCAATAAGCCATTTTAAAAGAACAAACAACTAACAGGCAGGTAACTTATCAGTGTGATTCTCTCTGCGGTTTGCTTTTGTTTCTCAGTGGATAGCTGTGATTGTCTCGACATGTTCATGGTGTTCTATCCAGAGGCTCTGCAGACAGCTAGGCACTGTGTCATCTTTTTATTGCTTTCTTTATTAGCCTTCGCAATGGTCCGGACAGATGAGAATGGGACTCAGATTCAGCTGAAGATGATAGATCACAGAATACAGTGGTCCGGGCAGATGAGAATGGGACTCGGGTTCAGCTGAAGATGATACAGTGGTAGGATTGGAAATTGGTGGCTAGAAAGTAATAAAATAACAGCAAATGGCATGCAACCATTATGTTGTATTTTAACTTTCACTGTAGTGGTATTACTAAAATTCCATATAGGTTGACCTGAGCTTAATAGACAACAATCTGTTTGGCTTGGCTGAAATCTGTGAGTTTCTCCACATTGCTGTGCTGTTGCACATTTCGGAAGCTAAGACATGGTTAACTAGAGACTGTGGTTCTTTTTTGGTATTATTATTGCTCAGACTGTCTGTTCGACAGCCTGTTGGAGGTGATTAGTTTACTGAATAGAGTTTGCCTGCACTCTGGAAAGGGGGATCAAGTTGCATACACATGTATTTATATAAACTGTTGTGTAGTACATAGCTGACAGAAATACACAAACAGCTCTGACAGCAGTCCGACAGGGTCCAGGACTCAAAACAGGAAACGAACAGTGATTTATCCCCTCACATAATATAGTAATATCTATGTCTATGTCTATATATACAGTACCAATCAAAAGTTTGAGTACACTTGCTGGAAACTAGTTTTTTTTTTTCATCATTGACAATGTTTTACGTTGTATACGTTTCTGTAAATTCTTGAAAATGAAAACACATTTGACTGGTACTGTATATATATATATATATATATATATATATATATATATATATATATATATATATATATATATATATATATATATATACATATACAATATATAGCTAGTATCGATCAATCCAGGTCCATGATAAACCCTGTGGGACACCTCACTTAGTAACAGGTCTTGTCCAGACAATCCTTAACGAATTTCAAATATTGAGTCTCGAGTACAGATTCGGTATAGTCACAAAATAAAGGAACGTGTCGTGTTGTATGTTTGTGTGTGTGTGTGGTGTGTGTGTGAGCCGACGCGGAACAGGAATTTGGGATGACAACGAATAAGCCTGACATTTAATTCTTACCCCCCACACCTGGAGTGGGGAATTACCCTTAATGGGAATGGGGGGGGGGGGCGGGGGGAATGGGGTGAGAGAATGGGGACATGCAGCTGTTCTTGACTCTGTAATCAAGTCCTCACCACACAAATGAATTCAGGTAGTCATGGCAAAGTGAGAATTTCTTTGGCACGCTTCAGGACCTTTTCCACTGTCTTCTCTTGTAAAAAAGTGTTGAAACAGCAGGTGGGGTGTATCAGGGCGGTGCTGATATATTTATTCATTTACAAACTAAACAAACCCAAGAGTACCAACTAAATGCTTACCTTTTTTTAACTACTGTATAAACCGGACATCTCTGCCACTTACCCGTGACCAAATATCACAAAAGTATTACAATACCTAGCCAGTCTGAAAACACAGGTCTCTCCCCCAAGCCTTATCCTTAACACTGCTGCCTCAAACATTTCAGCCCTGCTATTTACACCTGGCAGCTTAAACACTGGCATGTGTCTCTCATTAACTTTGAACGTTTAGGTGTTTCCCATCCTGGCAAATACCAACCTCATGGCATTCTGGGGGATGTAGTCCCATTATCCTCCAGGACTACACCTTTCTTCCCCCTACTCTGCCACACAGTGTAATGTACATGTACCCTTCTAAATCCTTCCACAGACACAGATATTGTGATAACTGAGCAAATGAAACACAGTGCACATCATTGCAACTCGGACTGTCACTTCAGCGCTTCACTGATTTACAAATCTTAAGAGAAAAAGTCACCCAGAATTCCCTCTGAAACTCGGGAGACAAGGAATTAAAATGAACATCAGCACCAAGATTTCTGACAGCTCCTCATGACATCCCTTTGTTGTTGCTTTTCTTCAAGCCTTCAGTAGCTATAATGCACCTTTTATTCGAGGTCTGCTCAGTAAAACCAGTCAGATCAATAGCAATGTGAAAAGCACACCGTGCTATAAATGTCACAGCTTGCTTTAGCATTTCAATTCAAGACTAAGAGAAACTTTAATGCGTTATTTCTTTATTGGCTATATGGTCCCTTAAAGATTAAATCTATTTTGAGAAACATGTTTTCAATTCGCTTTTTGCTGTTTGTTATTTGTTATTGTTATTGTTATTTGTTAACTTGTTATTTTTGCATTGCATGCCATGCTAGAGGTGGTGAGTGCTGCTATTGGAAATAATATCTGGGGGAGGAGTTCCCTGTAATAAAATCTGCACGCAAGCTTTACTTTGTCACACTGCAATACATGCATCTCTGTATCAGATCTCTTCAAGCCACACTCGCGATTATCAAATGTTCTGGGTGTCTACAAACCCATGTGCGCTCATTCTGGAATGAGACAGATTGTCAATTTGTGCAAATCTGTTATAAAAGTTGACAACTGAATTTTGCCATGCTTTTACCATGGTTATACTATCCATTTAACATAGTTTATCCTGGTTTGACATGTTTATGAATGTGCTTTATTATACTTCACTAGTCCTTACCATGCTTTACCATGCTTTCACCAGGCTTTACCATGCTCTACCATGCTTTCACTAGGCTTTGTTAGACTCTTCTGTGCTTCTGTTCTGTTAAAGTCTTGTAAGGGATATTTTGCAAGTTTAGAAGTTTGCAGCTGTTCTCAGCTGGTTTCTGTTTACTTTTGAATTCAATACAGTGCTGTACACTGTATATTGACAATGCACTTATTGTTATTATTATTATTATTATTATTATTATTAAGTCAAACCCTAAACGCTGAAACAATAACGAGGAGCATCTTTCTAACTCATTGCTGACGAGCAAGAGAGAATGATGTAAAGAGATGTGGAAATGTAGTGAATTTAATAACCGCATTCCAATCTGATTTAGATTTTCTACCAGTTGTGTTATAATAACTTCAAGCAGAATTTGCTCCAGATGGGAACTGTGACTGGTCAGGCAGCTTGAAGCTATGTGAAGCAGCATCTTGCGTATTTTACAGATTAGGTTCTCATTTACATTGAGTCGGAGGCGGAGAGTAAAAGAGTGAGCCACCAGATTGGAAACAGGATTTCCAGATGCCACTAAGCCCTGTAACTACATTTGAATAGAATGCACCTGGCTGCCTGCTTCTAGTGAGAGTTCTCTTTTAAAGTAGCCTGTGTGCTGGAGTCTGAGTAGCCCAGAGGAGCCATTCAGCCAGCAACAATCACAGAGGGGGTGTTGCTGAGGGTTTGTTAGATCATGGTGACAGAAGGGTGCAGGATTCCAAAAGGGAGCACAGTTAGATGCATCTACAGTCAAACTGAAAGATTTATGTATAAAAGCAATTCACAAAAATGATCTGAGGACCTGATTTTAAAGGGTCTTGAAATACAGGGAGGAGGGAGGGGAAGGGAGAGGGAGGAGGGAGGGAGGAGAGAGGGAGGAGGGAGGAGGGAGTGGGTAGGGTGGGGCCCATGCCTTAGTCTCTGTCCAGGCCCCCCACATTTGTTTTGTTTCTTGACAGTTTCATAATATTGAAAAACAAATCTATTCAGACAAAATGGGTGCAAACTTTGAACTCGTTTGTCTCCAGGTGTTTTTAAAGGTTTTATTATATGGGCTATGTCTGAGGGAATGTCTGGTCAGCTGTGAGAAATCATTTCTACTTTCCTGTAGAAATGATTGCAGGTAAATAAAAGCATTAGCTTTAGGGAGTTTTGGGTGAGCGCAGACTTTCTATAAGGTAAAGAGCTCGCGTTTTTTTTTTTTTTTTTAATATATATATATATATATAATATATATATATATTATATATATATATAAAGTGACTGAGAAAAACACTTGGGGATGAACCCCTGTATATTTTTTACATATTTTACATATTTCAAACCTAAAATGTTATTAGATCTTAATCTAAGTCCTAATAATAGATAAAGAAAACCTGATTAAACAACTGACACAAAAACATGATACTTTTCCAGCATTTATTTATCCACAAATGATTCAACATTCAGTGTCCATGTGTGAAAAAGTATGTGAACCTTTAGATTCAGTAACTGGTGGCACCCCCTTGAGCAGCAATGACTTCAATTAAGTGTTTCCTGTAACTGTTGGTCAGTCTTTCACATCGTTTGTGAGGAATTTTGGCCCATTTCTCCTTACAGAACTGCCTCAACTCGATAACATTTGAGGGCTTCCTTGCATGGACAGCTCGCTTCAGGTCCTGCCACAACATTTCGATGGGGTTGAGGTTCAGACTTTGACTAGGCCATTCTAAAACGTGGAATTTCTTCTTCTGCAGCCATTCTTTTGTAGATCTGCTTGTATGTTTAGGATCATTTCATGACCCACTTTTGGTTTAGCTTCAGCTCACGGACGGATGGCTTGACATTCTCCCCTAGAATCTTCTGATACAATGCAGAATTCATGGTTGTGTCAATGATGGCAAGATGTCCAGGTCTGGATGCAGCAAAGCAGCCCCAAACCGTCACACTCCCACCAAACATAACGTTTCGCATTGAGGCCAAAAAGTTCTACTTTTGACTCCTCTGTCCAGAGAACATTGTTCCAGAAGTCTTGTGGATCATCTATGTGCTCTTTGGCGAACTTCAGACAGGCAACAATGTTCCTTTTAGAGAGCAGTGGTTTCCTCCTGGCTATCCTTCCATGAACACCATTCTTGTCCAGTTTTTTTTGATAGTTGAGTCATGAACACTCTCATTAGCCAAGGCTAGAGTGGCCTGCAAATCCTTGGATGTTACTCTGGGGTTCTTTGAGACTTCCTTGATGATTTTCCGGTTTGTTCTTGGAGAGATTTTGGTAGGACGACCGCTCCTGGGTCGAGTGACTGTGGTCTTGAACTTTCTCCATTTGTAGTTTATCTGTCTGACAGTGGATTGGTGGAGCCCCAAATCCTTAGAAATGGTTTTGTAACCCTTTCTAGACGTTGAGCATCAATAACTGTTTTTCTGAGGTCCTCAGAGATTTATTTTGATCGTGGCTTAACATGTTTCCACACACTTGTATGGTGAAGACCAAACTCACAAAGTTTCTGATCTTTATGTAGTCCTCCTTTTAGATCCTGAAGATCTACCTAATTATTTAAACACCTGATTCTAATTACCCCCTTAATTGAACTGATAAAACCAGGGGTTACTTTTTCACATATCCTGAATCTTAATTACTCATTGTTTGTCTAATTCATACATCATTTTGTTTCAAAAGACATGGAATTAGTTAATATAAACCCATTGGATATTTAAGAAAAGACTGGTTTTGATTCAAGATGGCTAAAGTGGTAAAACTATGGAATTTCCATAATTATCATTGGTGTTTACAAACTTTTTCTCGGCACTGTAAAAGTAAATAAACGAAACACTACAGAATTCAGAATAAAAGACTAACAAAAATCTTTTAAAAATGAATAAATACGTGAAATCAGTTGTTAGAAATAAAACAGTTTAAAAACTGGTAGAAAGAACATTTCGGGAATGTGTAATTATTTAAATGGCTACATTCTGGTCAGGGCTCAAACAATTAAGACAAAGGAACTGTTCATTAAAGAACAGAACAATGCCATGGCAAGCAGGTTTCAAGGGGCGAGGAAGCTAACACTTCCTTTGGGAAACAAAGCTATGGAAGAATGTGCAGCATGGAAGAGTATGGCCTACTATGGATGCCAGTGACATGTTATTTATACTCCAATCAGTAAAAGGATCAGCTGAAGGGAGGAAACCTTAAAAATATGTATTGTGCTTATACTCGACTGGGTTTCCCTACTGTTCTGTTTTGGTTTATTTAATGAATTAATTGTTTTTAAACGGCTCTCCTTTTTTTGTTGCTCGCGGCCAGGTTTCAATGTGACCCGTGGAATGTTAAAGTTGGTCTGATAATTTGTATCTGATGGCACTGAACCTTTTATTTTGGAAACATTTTGAGGCTCTCCGATAGATGCTTGCCTCTGCCTGCCTTCCCTCTGCAATCATGTTGTGGTCATGTGATGTTCTGGTTCCTAGCTGATAAACACCTGACAGTCTATCAGCTTCCTTCTCTAGTTGATTTTATTGTGGGTATAGTAGAAGAAAAAATAACTCTTTTGTGACAATAATTTGACATTACGGGATGGAAGTTGCATAGCAGTTTCACCCAAGCCACAGCATCTAGGTAACATGCTCAGTACTAAACTGCTAATAAAAAAAAAGTTCTGTATGATTAGCTGTATGTTTTTCCTTTTGCAAAATGAACTACTGCAAACTCTGCCCTGGAGTGACTCCTTAGTGACTGATAAATACTGTTATGGTAGTGCCTGAGGATATCCCACTGCCTGTCTGTTTAGTGCCTGCCTGCCTGCCTGCTGCCTGCCTCTGAGCGAGTGAGTGTCTGTGTTTGTGTGTCTTTAAGAGGCGGGGTCGACATGTATTGGCATTTCTCTGTCGAGAAGTTGGAATGAAATCCAGTGCCTGAGAGTGATCGTTATGAGGAGAGAGAGAGAGAGAGAGAGAGAGAGAGAGAGAGAGAGAGAGAGAGAGAGAGAGAGAGAGAAGCAGACTACTTTTAAAACAGGACAGAGAGCGGTGCAGAATTAAACACTGAGAAAACAAGAAGCCAGCGACAGACGCCCACATGGCTCTGTACAACCCGTCCAGCCTGCCACCCAACGCAGAGGAGAAGGACTTCATCCAGGCGTATGAAAATGTCAGGGAGAAATATAAAGGTAAACTTTACCAAGCACTTTAACTGCTCCAGCTTGAGAGGAAATGTGCTGATAATGTCAAGCAAACATGTGTGCGGACTATATGGTAACATGAGTTCAGTGAGTGTGTGTGAGATCTGCTTCAATTCAATGCTGAGACACATGAAACGTGTTCTTTTGCTCTTCTAGTACTACACATGTTCAGTGTAAATATCACACACACTTATCAATCTATTGCAAAACTAATACTGGACACGTTGCCTACCATATTGGAAGTGCTAAGTTTCGATTTGAGAAGTTTTGATTTGATAACTGCTATACAACAATGCTTTACAAGTTGCTGGACACAGTTCTAAACATTTAGGGTTAGGGTTATAGGGTATAGGGTGTGGCTAGACTAAGAAACTACAGTGGTACAGACAGTACAGAATGTATCTACTGTACATCTATATGTATATCAATATACAGTAAGGAACTAATGTTTAGACATGAGTGATACTGAATAAGCAGATGCAGGGACTAGGCACACGTTTTAAAGAGAGCTAGTTAACTATTTGGTAGACTAATAACCTAAAGCATGAACTACAGTAATGGCTGGGCTACCTACATGGTAAAGCACCTGGACTATCTCCCTTGCTGTACCACAGCACTCAATCAAGTGCCAGGTGACTCGGTATATATTTGAGTTATTTGAAGCGATTATTGAATGTTAACACATTTTTTTTTTTTGTTTATCCTTACTGTTTGTTAATGCAGTGTTGGGCCTGGGAGTTTGTTCAGTAGATACATGATACAAGGACATAGCACAGGTCATGTAGCTGCACTGTCTTTTAATCCCTAGACTGTCGCATAAATCTTTGCATGCACTTTGATCTGAGAAAGAGTTTGTATTTTTCTATCCGAAAGGTAACCAGTTGGTAAAAATGAGTAGCCGCCCTGGACATCTGGCATAGTCCCTGGCTACTGGAAATGAATACATTGGAGGGGAGCATGGAGCAGCTCGGTCTAATAATGTGACATGACTTCTGTAATGCTTTGCAACCTCTGCCAACTTTCTCCCATGGTGGTTGCCCTCTGTAGTTCAAGAACCATTGGGGGAGGGCTTCTAAAAATAACCCTTAAACAGCCCATTCTATGTGTGCTCTGGGAAATCCAGTCCATTCGCCTGTACTGATTTATCACCACTGAACCATATTGGTGAGGTAGTGTAAAGTACTGGTAGCTGAAGTATACATGACATATTCATTGTCTCTGTTAGCCTGTGCATGTCGTGCCCTTAACCAGAGCTGTAGTCCTTATAAAGACACGCAGAGAGAGGCAGTCATGTTATGAGTAAGCTTTATTTTTTCATCCTTGTCTCTGCAGTGGCACGAAACACAAACACATTGCCTTTTCCTCACGCTGGCTAATAAAGCAGCTCTCTGTCCTCCAGCTGACTTTAAATTTATAAAAACAAAAACGCTCTAATGAACGATAACTATTTTGTTAAGACAAACCAACAAAATGAGAATTACAGTTTCACTTTTACACTAGCATTCAAAGAGAACTTATCTGTAATGCTGTAAAATCAGAAATAAAACGTGAGTATACTGGGGGTGGGACGTTTTCTCTCCTGTTTTTTTACGATTGTTTTGACAGTGTGCCATTTAAACTCTGGCCAGATAACAAAAAAGAAAACAAATTTCAGCATGGCAAGAATGTGCAGTAAGAACCTGTGTGCAGCTGTGGACAAACATTTTGCATCACCCTATAGAATTATCAAATTTTGCTTTATAAAGTCAAATTAAACCTGTGGAATAATGTTACTTTAACATATTGAATTACACACCGCTTTGTAATTTTCCATATATTTTGCGAAAAATTGAAAAATGTGACATTATGAAATCCAACATGAAATACTCTACTATGGTTTCCGGTAGACTTTTGTGATAATCAATTTGTAGCATCCTTGGTTACAAGATATTAAATAAAAGATTTAAATTATGTTCATTCAATTATTTTTTTTTAAACATTATGTCTCAATCCTGAAGTTTTAGGTGATACAAAACTTTTGGCAGGCTTGTTCTCTGCTTGTGACATTGGTCCTCTTCATGGGAAGGAGAGCACCCAGCCCTAGGGCTGCTGTCTGTATTTAGACTGGCCCCTTCGAAGTACAGTCTGGAGTAACTGAGCAGTTTAAGAGACTGTTATGTGTAATATTTGACAAGCTGTATAGAGACCAATGAGAGGTGATTGACAAAACATAGAGGGCCTTACTTGACTTGAAATACAGGCAGCATCCAAAAGGAACACAGACCTTTAATTGAATGGTTAACTGTCAATAAAAAACCCAGTAACGTGTTAGCAAATGCATTTTACTGTTTGCTAATGGTTAGTTAAAGGAATACTTTATACTGTCCTTTTTTTTTAAGCATCGCAAATAATGATATCAAATGGGTAATAAATTAAGTATTATACAAATTTGATTTAAAATATACTTTTAACTTGAATGGACTTTAATATAATGTACATGGCTTGTGCAGAATGTGATTGCTTAGTCATTTTCAATCAGTAACATGGGCTACCCTTTGTTATAAGATATTTCAGAGACAACAGTACTTTTCAATTGTTATCTTGCAAGTGTTTGCACAACATTAAACACTCAATGGTAACATATCTAGTACAGCTAAATACATGCAGGCAAAAAAACCACATCAGGGATTCTAAAACACGGTTTGAGTTTTTCTTCAATAATTAGTAACACTTCTTTGGTTTAATTTGTTAATAGTTTGTAATAGGGTATATATGAAGGGTTCTAGGTTTGTTTTAAACATCCTGATTATATTTATCACGTTGGGTTTTGCTTCAGTACAACGATTACAGCTCATATCTTTTCAAACTAGTAAGAATGATGTTGGTGTTCATACAGTATCCAGTCTGGAAACACGAACAGTTGGATTAAGTGTTGTAAACTTGGTAATGTTAAAAAGCTTAGTAACGATCGTTTATGCTCTTGCTGCAGTCACACCACACACTTCCATCCTTCACTGGGATTTAATTTCATGCAACACAGACTGCCTTTCAACATAGTAACACTTAAAGACATAAAACCTGGTGTCTGAGGACCCCACTGCATCAGGGACCAGCCCAGCCCAGCGCAGCCCAGCCCAGCCCAGCCCAGCCCAGCTGTTCATCACTGGAAGTGAGAGGACAGCAAAAGAGGGTGCCGGTCACAGTTATCTGAACAGAACTGCAATCCAATTTTAATGTTGCTCAAGTAGGGAGGAACTGGAAATACTGAGCTAATGTAACAAGCAGTGTTGTGCCTTTACGGAAGCTGTCCTGTCCCCTGTTGTGAGATGAAATGAGGCTACAAGCTCTCAAACCACAACTGCAGATGAGCCTTGCTTTTTTGCATTGTGGTTGAGATTCTGGCTTATGGTGCGCAGGGTCACCAGTTCACACCCAGCCTGTGCCCTATTTATTATTGAAAATTACCATTTGTCTAGAAGGATGACTCCCACCCTGCTGTATATCTTCCAAAGCAGTTCAACTGTTTTATTAATTATGAATGCATTTTATAAATTCCAAATCTTGTTCAATTCTACAAAACCTTCTTTAAACTGTTTTCATCAGTAGGGGTTGCTCATAAAGACAGGGCTTGTTTTCAGGGTCTCAATGTCTAGTCATTGAATAAAAATAAGGACCACTTGTAGGACAGTGTGGTCCCTAAGGAGAACAGCTTTCACTGCACTTAAACTTTCTCTGGTCATTACAGGTCACAGTTCCATGATGGTTGTATTGTATATGCTGGCCTTTACTCCTTTGTGTTTTTCAAACAGCCCAAAAAGGCTAAAAGATAACCTTAGGTTTCTAAAATGGTGTGTCCATAGAACATACAGTAAGAATACTTTAATAATATGGATCATTCAAGTGGACTAACCCAGAATCCCTCTAGCCAAACCTCCTTCAGCACTACTGATGGACTGGTCTTCTATACCTGCTGTGGAATATAGGAACCTGGTGGCCTGCATTGTACTGACCGGCTACACTTAATAAAATGGGTAGTGTTCTGTATTTAGAGATAGACCAATCGAGAACATCAGCATAGCTAAACTGTTTTACTGTATCTAGTGGGTATGAAATTCCCTCCTAATCTTTCAAATCTTTCTTCTTGGTTTGCTTACTGTATAGAAAAGGACGGGGATATTATGGAGGCAGATATTCTGAACATGTTTTATTGCTCAGTATAATAGTGACAGTATTGTGGATTGCCTGCAAACCTGTGTGCTGATCCTTCTCCATAGCTGTGGGTACTAGCACAGCCTAAGCAAGTTCTTCGCAAGTGGCGTGAAGTCGGTTTTGAAAGATCAATGAGTTATCCAGTCCCCGAGCTCTTTATTTATTTGTCTTAAATAAGCCTGCAGGATGACATTCTGACATGCAGTGTTGTGCAGTTTGGTGTGATGGTTACAGCAAAGCTGCCTAAAGCTGATCCCTGACTCACTGTGTGACCATGGGAGAGCTGCTTGATCTCCTAGTTACTCAAGGCAACACGCGGCACAGAGAGGAACCCTGTGCGAATATGACGTTCATTCATAACTAAGTTATGAGCAACATAAAGACACATTGTCAGTTTACCCTAACTTAGTTTCTTTCAGTATTACTAAAAATGTAACATTGCATATCATCTCATCTTGGTACCCTATGCAAGCCAGTTATAAAGTCACTACTTTGCAATGCTGCTTTAGGCACCAAAGGATGGGCAACAAGATTGTATGACCATATGACAGGGTATCTGTAACTTGATATGCCTATGGGTGAGTGGCGAGACACACAGGATTGATGCATTTGTCCCCCCCCACAGGCACGCAGGATTTATTAATACAAAAGAAAACGAAAGTAAACAAAACAGGTCATGTGACGTTACCAGCGATGGTAATGCACAGAGGACACATACAGCAAGCTGTACAAAGGAAAAATGAAACATAGTACAAAAAACTACAAATAAAAGGTGTCGTAAAAACGTCTAGCGCTCCTCCCCTAAACAGGAGGTCCCGCTGGAATACACTTCTCTCTATACTGTAGGCTGCTGTTGCCTGAAACTAAGCTCCGTTCCTACCCTGCCCTGGTATACACACGTTTCTTCTTGCGTGAATGCTGGAACCCTGACCCTGGTTAACCCATGCAGAGGTCAGCAGTCTCCAGTTGTCTCCAGCGGGATTCCAGACCTCCGTACCACAGAGTCTCATGGCCTAGCAGCAGCCTCGACCAATCTCGGCCAGATATTTTTAAACTGACGGACACTCGGTCAAGACCCACCCACCTGCTGATTGAGGACCAGCACAGCTACTTGCTTCCTTTCCCATCAACCAAGCACAACAGGCTGCAAGTCCCAACCAAGCGCCCGCTAGCAAACAATTAAATAATTAATTAAACATAGTTACAAAATCACACAAACACATTTTCATGTGCAGGGGTCCCCTACCACATCCCTGCTACAGCCTATAAGTTTTGTTTACAACTGCTTAATATCTCCTTTATCCAAATACAAAGTGGCTTACTGACTTTATAACCACTAAAGAGACAGGACTGTAAAACTGCATGCTAACCCTGTGCATATTTTTCCCTCTTGTCTTTGCAGGTAAGTTCAAGACCCTTGCATATCCTGCTGCACTGTATGGCTGTAGATATCACAGGAACTTACCTGGCAGTGTGTGCGGATGAACAAGCAGTTTGGGGGCAAGGCAAGTAATCTTGAAAAAGTTTCTGCTTGCTGCAGTGAGGGCAGCAGACAGGCAGTGTGTATTGACATGTGCCAGGAGAGTGTAGGTGAGTTATGAGTGACAGAGGCTGTATGGAGAGGGCAGGGAGGCGGGACTCCTGGAAGATGCTTGAGGAGTTTCTCAGATTTAAATATAGAATCACTGGTGACAGGCCTTGGGAGATGCTTCAGCTTCGTCATTTTCTTTTGCAACACATTGCAATGCCTTTTTTCATGCCAGTCTATTTTAACGGTGATGCACTTTACAGTTGTAATTGAATCCAATATGGTGGCTTGTTTTCTGTTATAGCAGTGTTATTTTGTCATTTCGATGAGACCTTTGTTTTGTGTTTCGTTCTTGTGCACACTTGGATTTCCTGAGCAGAGGATTGCTTTAAATGTACAGACAGCGTTTTAAGGCAGCAGACCTGGGGGGAAAACGAGACACACAGGCTTAGGCTGAGTGCAAACGCGGTACCCAGTGATTCAAACCCAGTGATTATATCAGTAAGAAATATAACATTGATGCTTTAAACTTCTGAGTCACCATGATGTGATAGCCACAGCACGTTGCTCTTTAGGTGTGTTTCCTTGTTTTCTCTGCAGGGTCTCTCAACCATGTCTACAGTGTACATGTACTGTACAGCAAATGGCAAAGGGACTGGTCTGATTAATTTATGAGAGGAACATTTTCCAGGCCGGTGGCAAAACTGTAGAACAGGAGGATGGAAGACCTCAGTTAACCCAACAGGCTGCCGACAGAAAGGGCAATACTTGCATCTAATAATGTGAGAACACCACAAAAAAAGGGGTGTTACTTAGGTAACCAGAGAGTTAGAGTTTCTGTAAAGTCAACAAACTCTTTTAAAATTTTCCAGATAAACACCAACCAGGGAGATGTGTCTGAAACCTTGGAAGATTTACTGTATGTGTGTGTGTCTGTTCGACTGGCATTTCACAAGGGCCTGGCAACAAGCTCCCTTCCAACAAATGTTTTTTAACAAGTTCAAGTCTAAGCAGCCTTGGACGTCACTAATTTATCATTTATTTGTTAAGAAAATTTAAAAAAAGCCTCATTAACTGTGAGATGGTGTATTTATACTCATCAGCTTTTTATGCAATGAAATTGTATCTGGGGAGCTGTGACCCAGATGGCTTGACGTCAGACCAGGAAATACACAGACACAGTACTATGGAGATGAAGCGCTGGTGTGTGTGTTTAATAATAAGCAAAACAAACTAACAAGAGACCAAACCAAACAGGTAAAGTGCTGGTGTAAAACCAGCACGGGTAGCAATAGTTCTTTATATTATAATTTCACTTATGACTCATGTCTCACGTCTCTCGTTCCACCTCTAACACACTAACCCTGTTCAGCCAAAGCTGTGAGTTTTTATATTGATGTGGCTGTCCTCAAACTGGCAATCAATAGCCAGTGTGAAAACAGCCACATTCTACACGGGTATTTCTGTCAGGGAAGGTTTTTAACTCCTTCCCTGCCAAAGAAAACATCAATAAATAATACCTTGTTTTTAGCACAAATACATTTAAATAATAAGAATAATACTAAAATAACACAGAGTACGTACAGGAGCGGGGGATACCACACCACAGGAGCTCTCCTGTTTTAATTGTGTAACACATTTAAACGGATGGCTTTTTAAAGAAGGCTTGGAGAGATGTAATACATTTCTGTATGTGTTAATCCTATCATATGGACAGTATGTTTATTTATAGCCGTCTTGTTATCTTGTGTACCTCGTCCAGGGAAGAAGATGTATGTAACTGTCTGGAGCGTGGCACTGTAAAATGCACTTGTCTGAAAGATTTATATCAGTGCAGACTTAAGCATTGAGTCGAGAGGGATCTCCTGTGCATTACTTACAAAATAATCTAATTATTCATATATGATAAGTGTTTTTACAGTTTGAAAATGGCTAAAGCTTTTTTTTCTTCCCAAGGGTTTTTATTTGTTTATTTATTTTTGTAACATGCTTTGAATGCTCTGGTGTTTGAGGAATGAAGTGTTATAACTCAGTCTCTATTGGTGTGATAGCTTCCTTGTTCCCTGAGGTCTAACTTAAAAAAGAAAAAGAAAAATGCGTCTGATTCGGTAGAAATTGTTTTCATGACTTGGGGAGGCAGAAGGAAGTTACGAAATCTGCACGAGGTCAATGCAAGAGATTTTAACACTAGATTTTAACACAAGGTCACTACTTTGTTCTATTCTATAACAGTAAGGACTTTGCTGTTTCCACTTTAAATTGCTGTTGGTCAATAAACACGCACTGATTCCACAACCCTGAATTAAAAGGATTCTGTACTGTATCTTTAAGGCTGCCGTCTCCTGTTAATAGTCATGCAGCATAGCTGCCTGTTGACATTCTTACCCTATCAGAGCACAATATTTATGACAGTTGGTGGCTCATGTAAAAGTAAAAGAAAGTTTTACATGGTCTACTATGGCTAATGTTGGCTAATGTAGCCTCAAAATGGGTGGGATTCTGTCTATATTCCACCTCTGTCTGGCAGGTTTTACTGCAATTGTATTGGCTACACGATGCAAAAAATAACAATAAAGGTCGTCCAAATCCTAGATTGGACCTTCTTCAACAGGGAGGACCAAAACAAATTTCCCTTTTTAATTGCTCATGGTACGAAAAAATGAAATGGTAACCAAGCACTGGCCAGCCAGACAACCTGAGTGGGGGTCCTGACATCACAATGGCCCTGCTGAGACATTGCAGCTATTCTTAATCACCTGCATTCTATAACAAGAACTGAACTGCATCAACATCAACAGCAGGAACATGTCTGATCATTCTCATTGCAGCTATTCTTAATCACCTGCATTCTATAACAAGAACTGAACTGCATCAACATCAACAGCAGGAACATGTCTGATCATTCTCATTGCAGCTATTTTTAATCACCTGCATTCTATAACAAGAACTATACTGCATCAACATCAACAGCAGGAACATGTCCGATCATTCTCATTGCAGCTATTCTTAATCACCTGCATTATATAACAAGAACTGAACTGCATCAACATCAACAGCAGGAACATGTCCGATCATTCTCATTGCAGCTATTCTTAATCACCTGCATTCTATAACAAGAAATGAACTGCATCAACATCAACAACAGGAGCATGTCTGATCATTCTCATTGCAGCTATTCTTAATCACCTGCATTCTATAACAAGAACTGAACTGCATCAACATCAACAGCAGGAACATGTCCGATCATTCTCATTGCAGCTATTCTTAATCACCTGCATTCTATAACAAGAACTATACTGCATCAACATCAACAGCAGGAACATGTCCGATCATTCTCATTGCAGCTATTCTTAATCACCTGCATTCTATAACAAGAACTGAACTGCATCAACATCAACAGCAGGAACATGTCCTATCATTCTCATTGCAGCTATTTTTAATCACCTGCATTCTATAACAAGAACTGAACTGCATCAACATCAACAGCAGGAACATGTCTGATCATTCTCATTGCAGCTATTCTTAATCACCTGCATTCTATAACAAGAACTGAACTGCATCAACATCAACAGCAGGAACATGTCTGATCATTCTCTTGTCGGCTGGCTGTTGGAAAATGTCATGGTTTTTAATTGTTTTTTTATATGTAATTGAAAACAGCAGAGTAAAATATATACAGGGTGTGGCAGAGCAAAGCTCTGCCCTTTAAATTGGCAGGGATGGGGTTAACTTCCCCTACCTGCCTGGGTTTATTATGTTCAGGTGGCTGGGGTTGATTAGTTGATTAGGTTGATTAACGATCAATCAGCGCCCAGCCACCTGATATAAAAGGAGGCCTCTGCTTCTCATTTGGAGAGAGGGAGCTGAGGAAGCAGGTTGGGTTTTTTTTTGGTTGTTTGGAAAGTTTGAATCCAGTGAAGGCATTGCCCAGCCTGGAAACTGTTATTTTTGTAAGTTTTGCTTTTTATCTTTCTTTGTGTTTAAATTGCTTTGTTTTGGCCCTTGTGTCCTTTCATTTTTGTGTTTATTTATAATAAAATAGTTATTTTTTTGAACTGCAGTCTGTCTCTGGGCCTCTATCCACTCGCCAGCCTGCCACATTTGGTGTCAGAAGTGGGATAGCGCCACCTAGAGGCTCAGAGCAGTATTTTTGTTTTGTTTTGTGGAATTTTTGGGATAATTTTTTTTTTTTTTGAAAAAAAAAAAAAATGGGAAAGAAGAGCAGACAGCGGCAAAGGCAGGAAAAGCAGCAGCAGCTGAAGAAATGTAAGCTGCTGCAACCACCGCTGGAGGACCCGGCCAGCCTCTTCCCCTGGTGTTCCTGGTGCGGGAAGGAGGACCATCGTTGGCGGTCCTGCCCAGACGTGCCACCGGCAAACTGGTGTGGCCGGTGTGAGGAGGACGGCCACAACTGGGCAGGATGCCCCTACAACCAGGCCCAGGAAGAGGTGCCGTGTTCACCCCGGGCATCAGGGGCCACCCCACTACCTCCAGCACCACCACCTTCACCACCGTCCCAGGAGATCTGGGACTGGTTGATGCACCCTGAGGCAGACCTCGTCCACGATCTCCCTATAGTTATCAACACGCTGTGGCGTCGAGATGGGGAGAGGTGGGAACAGTGGGAGGAACAACACCACCCGGCCGCCGTCGCTCCCAGAGCCAGAGAGGGGTGAGGAGCCTCCGTCGCTCCCAGAGCCAGAGAGGGGTGAGGAGCCGCCGTCGCTCCCAGAGCCAGAGAGGGAGGAGGATCTGCCGTTGCTCCCAGAGCCAGAAAGGGGTGAGGAGCCTCCGTCGCTCCCAGAGTCAGAGAGGGAGGAGGATCTGCCGTCGCTCCCAGAGCCAGAGAGGGGTGAGGAGCCTCCGTCGCTCCCAGAGCCCGAGAGGGAGGAGCCGCCGCCGCCGCTCTCAGAGCCCGAGAGGGAGGAGCCGCCGCCGCCGCTCTCAGAGCCCGAGAGGGAGGAGCCGCCTCCGCCACCAGAGGGAGTCGGGCCGCCGCCGTCGCCGCCTCCGCCACCAGAGGGAGCCGGGCCGCCGCCGTCGTGCTACCTTGGAGATTCGGGGCCCCCTCAACCAAAGAAGGCTTGGGGGCTCCGACATCAACCCCGCCCACCACCACCCACCATAACAGCCCACCCAAGGGACATAATTGGACTCTTGGGGGGAGGGTGGGGGGAAGGGGGGAGTTGGCCGATTGCGGCCGGTGTACGTTGTACATGGGGGGAGGTGTGTGGCAGAGCAAAGCTCTGCCCTTTAAATTGGCAGGGATGGGGTTAACTTCCCCTACCTGCCTGGGTTTATTATGTTCAGGTGGCTGGGGTTGATTAGTTGATTAGGTTGATTAACGATCAATCAGCGCCCAGCCACCTGATATAAAAGGAGGCCTCTGCTTCTCATTTGGAGAGAGGGAGCTGAGGAAGCAGGTTGGGTTTTTTTTTGGTTGTTTGGAAAGTTTGAATCCAGTGAAGGCATTGCCCAGCCTGGAAACTGTTATTTTTGTAAGTTTTGCTTTTTATCTTTCTTTGTGTTTAAATTGCTTTGTTTTGGCCCTTGTGTCCTTTCATTTTTATGTTTATTTATAATAAAATAGTTATTTTTTTGAACTGCAGTCTGTCTCTGGGCCTCTATCCACTCGCCAGCCTGCCACACAGGGATATGTCAATTTCTTAGAAATCATATAAATAAAAGATAATTATGGGAGAACAATACTACTTGTACTGTATATTATATTATTTGAGTAAACAGAAGATTAGAAGAACAGTTTGAATTATTAGGGGTTTTCAATCGGGGGTACATGTACCCTTGGGGTATGTCTGGGTCATGGAGGTACACTGGACGACTCAGAAATGCACAAATAAAAATGAAAGTAAAAGAATTTTTTTTTAAATGGAATTATATATTCTCTGAAACACTGTGTATAATTATTTAATATTTGTTTAGCAGCTTAAAATGGGCCGCAGATTAAATCAAATACACAGAATCTATCAAGTCCACATTTTTTGATTGTGCCGATGGAGAGCGCTACGTGCTGCTCATGATTTTTGCTGTTTTCAGTGAAGCACACTGGTCGTGTTCTTGCATCCCAGAGCTGCCTGCGCTTGCTGCTCCTGGCTGCTGTCTGTTTGACGTCACACACAGCTACTAGAGAAACACCTTCCCAGAGCTTGCTGCGTGTGGCTCCCCTCTGTTTTGATGCGCATGGCTGCTGTCTGTTTAACATCACATTGCTACTTGTAATGCCTTCTCCAAAGCTTTGGGAACCTTACCAGTGACATCACCTATCTATACTGTAGTTGCATAATTAATGACGTATTCTATTTGTTTGATGTATATAATGAAACCTAATTACATTTAATAATTTAACTCAATGCATCACACATGGGGATTGCAGTCATCTGCAGTCCATTATACCTTAATTTTCATTTTTAAATGTCCTATAGTTAGAAACGATCCGACTGCACAGACTCAGTTTGATGTAATTGTTGAACATTAACTTTCTTGAAACAGTATACAATACTGATCATGGATTAGTACAATAGGTTTCATTTACTATTAATTGCTATTTTATATTGATGAATTAATTTATTTATGTAGGTATCACTTTAAAATAAGTGTCAGTAATTCATGATGAATTACGTATGAATTAATTTATCAGCATGGTAAAATAGGAATTCATGATGAATACACTTCTAATTCTAATGTAACACCTCCCTGTCTGTGTCAATACCCTCTATTTTCCATTAAACCTATAATATGGCACCAGACGTGTTATTCTATTGATTATTTAGTAAATTTAACCCTGTTACTTTGATTATTAAGTGGCTTACTTCATATAAAAATCAAAGTTAACAACAAATAAACAGTGTATTCGTCTGTGTGTGTTTTTGGGTTCAGAGCAGAAACTGGGAGTCACAAGTTTACATTTAGTTACATTCAATGAGACATTAAACCCATAAAATCCCACTAACCTATTTAGCACTTTACAGCAAAACTGCTTGTGACAGGGTGCTCGTGTCACATGTAAGAACATAAGAACATAAGAAAGTTTACAAACGAGAGGAGGCCATTCGGCCCATCTTGCTCGTTTGGTTGTTAGTAGCTTATTGATCCCAGAATCTCATCAAGCAGCTTCTTGAAGGATCCCAGGGTGTCAGCTTCAACAACATTACTGGGGAGTTGATTCCAGACCCTCACAATTCTCTGTGTAAAAAAGTGCCTCCTATTTTCTGTTCTGAATGCCCCTTTGTCTAAACTCCATTTGTGACCCCTGGTCCTTGTTTCTTTTTTCAGGCTGAAAAAGTCCCTTGGGTCGACACTGTCAATACCTTTTAGAATTTTGAATGCTTGAATTAGGTCGCCATGTAGTCTTCTTTGTTCAAGACTGAACAGATTCAATTCTTTTAGCCTGTCTGCATATAACATGCCTTTTAAGCCCGGAATAATTCTGGTCGCTCTTCTTTGCACTCTTTCTAGAGCAGCAATATCTTTTTTATAGCGAGGTGACCAGAACTGCACACAATATTCAAGATGAGGTCTTACTAGTGCATTGTACAGTTTTAACATTACTTCCCTTGATTTAAATTCAACACTTTTCACAATGTATCCGAGCATCTTGTTAGCCTTTTTTATAGCTTCCCCACATTGTCTAGATGAAGACATTTCTGAGTCAACAAAAACTCCTAGGTCTTTTTCATAGATTCCTTCTCCAATTTCAGTATCTCCCATATGATATTTATAATGTACATTTTTATTTCCTGCGTGCAGTACCTTACACTTTTCTCTATTAAATGTCATTTGCCTTGTGTCTGCCCAGTTCTGAATCTTGTCTAGATCATTTTGAATGACCTTTGCTGCTGCAACAGTGTTTGCCACTCCTCCTACTTTTGTGTCGTCTGCAAATTTAACAAGTTTGCTTACTATACCAGAATCTAAATCATTAATGTAGATATATAATATCAGAGGACCTAATACTGATCTCTGTGGTACACCACTGGTTACCACACTCCATTCTGAGGTTTTTCCTCTAATCTGGGTAACCGCTGCTTAAGCAATACAGAGAGACCTGTGGGTGGAGTTGAAACGCCAGTGGGTGGAGTTGAAACGCCAGCACATGCTTGCAAAATTTATTAATACAATAAGAAAGTAAATAAAGGTGGTCATGTGACGTTACCAGCCATGGTAACGCACAGAGGACACATTCAGCAAGCTGTACAAAAGGCAAATTAAAACACAATATAAAAATTACATGTAAAAAGTGCCACACAGGATGAGTGCTAGCCTTATAAACAAGGCATCCCGCTCCAGGAACCAGCTACGCTACATAACCCTGCTATACATTACATGATCACCAGCCCCTAAACTAACTTACTAATGAGCCAGTATTAGTACGACGACTCCTGCTGCTTCATACGGCCTTGGCTGGGCATAGCCTTCACAAGCACCGCTTGCAGTTTCAGATTTGCGTAGCTGTCCTGCAGCATGGCGTTGCAATCGCCTTGAGCCATCTCCCGTGGATGTTTTTAAATTGACGGAAACTGATCCTTGCCATTCCGTTGCCAACTTACCCGAAAACTTGTTCTACTTCGAGGAGCACGGGTGAGTCTTGAGCAGGACCATTGTTCTAACCTGTAAATCCATGACATGCCTTCTTTTGTTATATCCTCGCTCCTGTCTCAGTTGAGCTTGTTCCATGTTTTGCAGAGCTAACTCATAGAAATCCTCAAGTTAAACATGCAGAAACTCTTCATATTCATATAACTTCATCCTCCATCAGTCCCTCCAGTTCCCTATCCAGTGGCCAGCAGAGTTCACAACCAAAATTGATTCTAGCAGACGAGAATCCAGTGAACTCTTCTACCACAGTATGTATCGCTAACCCCAACCGTGGCAAATACTCATCCCACTTGGCATAATTGGCCTATACATAGGCTCGCAGGATGGACTTGATGATGCGATTCATCCTTTCCACCCAGTTTGTCTGTGGATGGAACCTTGATCTTCCATGCACTGCAAAAATTGTTCCAGTCCATCGATACAAACTGCTGTCCATTGTCCGATAACAAGCGCCATGGAGCTCCCCATCTACAAAACACTTAATTCTCCAGTTTGGTGATGACAGCATTGGAGATTGCTCTTGTTAATGGAATAGCTTCACCCATTTTGTAAATGGGTTCACAGCAACAAGCAGGTACTCGTTACTTTTCTGAGTTATTGGAAGAGAACCCATTAGGTCCACTGCCAAGGTTGTCCATGGACAACCTGGTTTATGACTTTGTTTATGACCATGGGGCCAGGTGTGAGCTTGTTATCGCTTTTGGTCTCTTGTATATGGATCAGGTTTGCACATATTTCCATACATCGTTCCGAAGTCCAGGCCACGAGAAACACATTTTAATCCGCTCCAGAGTCTTCTTGCGTCCCAAATGTCCCACCGTTCTTGAATCATGGAAGGGTTCTAAGACTTTAAGCCTCAGTTTATTTAGAACATAAACACCACCCATCTTCAGCAGTCACCTGATTTGCATGCTGATGGTCCTTCTTGGTTTTGTACTGATGTCCCTCTTGCAGTGTCCTTATTATTCTTTCTGCCAGTTCATCATTCAGCTGCTCCGCCCGCTGCTAGTTCTTCTTCAGGAGAGTTGATTGAAACTGCGGCTATAGCGCTGACTTCTGCTAATGTTGGTGGCACCATGGGTTCCAGTTTCTTCAACTGCAGCACGGGAAAGGGCATTGGTACCCAAGTGACAAAAGACTCTGCTTACTCATGGCAAAGGGGCATTTCTCTTGTTTGCATGTCAGTCCATGCTCCCTCAGTCTCTGTAATACTTTTTGGAGATGCTCCATATGCTCCTCAACACTCCAGGAAAAAAATATTATATCATCGAGGTATACAAAGCAAAAGTCATACATCATGCCTCGAAGAACTTCCCCTATCAATCTTTGAAAGGATGTGGGCACATTCCAGAACCCGAACGGCATCACCTGAAACTTGTAGAGCCTTCTGGTTATGTTTGGACCTGCCAATAGCCACTTTTGAGGTCTAATGAGCTGGAGATGCAAGCACCATGCAAACTGCTGAAAATCTCCTTAATATTTAAGATTGGGAATGCCTTTGGAAATTAGAACGGAGATGGCGGTAACGAAACTGCATGTTCACTACACTATTTTGAAGGACCACCTGGCTTAATATAGGAAGGCTCTGGCACTGGCCAGATCAACGTATTACTCTAATTTAATTGAAACGAATAAAATTAATCCTAGTTTTATTTTTGCTACAATTGATAAATTAATTAATCCTTCTCCAAATAGTTCAACCCTTGATACTGGTTTTATTCCTAGCTGCAATGACTTCTTAAATAAATTTAAAAATAAGATACTATACATTAGAAATCAGATTCCACAAACATATTTTATTAAGGAGGCTTGTTCCACAGTATTACCTATTAGTGCCTCTGAGGCTACTATGGAGGTCTTTTCTTTGATTACCCTTCAAGAGCTGACAGCTGTGATTTAGCACATGAGAACTACTACATGTTCTCTTGACCCCATTCCTACAAAATTATTAAGAAAATGCTCTTGGAGTTATTATTATCCACATTTTAAAAATTATAAATAGTTCTCTTTCTTCCGGTATTGTTCCCTCAGCACTTAAGGTAGCTATAGTAAAGCCAATGCTCAACAAACACAGCTTGGATCCTAATAATAACTCCAAGAAAATCTCCAATCTTCCATTCTTAGGCAAGGTTTTAGAGGGTTGTTGCATTTCAAGTACAACATTTTTTAACTCTTAATGTTGTATCTGAGAAATTTCAGTCTATATTTTGTGCTGCACATTGTACAGAGGCAGCCCTTGTCAGAGTTGTAAATGACCTGCTGATAAGCTGTGACTTGGGCTTTCCAACAGTTCTAATTCTTCTTGATCTAAGTTCTTCTTTTGACACTGTAGACCACTCCATCTTATTAAATTGGCTCAAATACTTAGTGGGACTGCCTGGCCTTGTCTTATCCTGGTTTCAATCTTAGCTATCTGATAGGTCTCAATTTGTCACTATTGGGGAGGAAAAGTCAGCATTGACCGAAGTTGATTGTGGTGTTCCACAGGGCTCCATTCTGGGTCCACTGCTATTTTCATTATATGTGTTACCATTGGGTGATATGGTTATGAAACGTGGTGTGAACTTCCACTGCTATGCGGATGACACCCAGCTGTATTTGTCTTTAAAACCTGGTGATACTTCTGTCGGGATGTTATTTGCTGCTTGCCTTGCTGATGTCAAGTGCTGGATGTCTCAAAACTTCCCAATGTTGAATTCAGATAAAACAGAGGTCATGTTTGTAGGCTCCCATAACTAACTAAAAAATGTAGGATTGCATGAGTTTGACCCAAGCAGTCTTTTATCAAATCCTAAAACTGAAATAAAAAACTTGGGGGTTATGTTTGATTCTGATTTATCATTTGAGTCTCTGTGACAAGGTAGCTGAGTGGATACATGTGATGCAGTGCAGGAATGAAACAGACAGAGACTGTAATCCAGTTTGGAAGAAGTGCTTTCTTCATTTGTAATCCAGGTCTGGTGACCAAACAATAAACCCCAGGAATACACACCAATGTGTAGTGAATGGAGGAAATAATAAACGGCTGCAGTCCAAACATGAAACAAACTATCCATCCCACAATAATACTGAACACGGTCACCAGTCCTGGGTGCATGCAGTAGTGCTCGTGATGGGTAATAACAGGTTATTTTGTGACAGTGGTGTAGTGTTGTTCCAGCTTTTTGCTGGCCCAAGGCAACAGCTCCGGATACGTACTAGCTGTCTTGTGGCTTACAAACAAGACAATTACTAACAACACAAACAAACAAAACACTCACAAATGTGATTCAGTTTTCACTGGGGTCTCTCACAGTCCTTCTAGTTTCTAATTAGAAAACCAAGCGAAGGAACAAATTACGATTCTCCTTCCCCTTATATGCTGTCACGCATGACCCCTTCGTAAACGAGTGCAGCTGCCTTTACAATCTGCGGCTGCTATATACGTTCTTGCAATGGAGTCTCGCCTTCTTCCAGACTGACCGACTTCCCGACCCGGGGAAAGAACTGTCAGGCCAGCCCATCCAAAGAACTCTATTATGCATTTAACCCGTGACCTTTCGGTTTGTGTGCAATACTGTTCCTGTATAAGATCTGCCCTGAAGGGGTTATTGAGGGCAATGTTATCAAGTAGTGTACCTTCAGAGTAGCGTGATCCAGGATTGCTTACATTGAAATCCCTCCCATCACTATCAAATGGGGAATAATGAAAAGGAGATGCCATGTTTCAAAATGCAAGTAAAAACGTTTATGGTTCTGTAAAATATTGGGTGCCAGTGTAACACCTCCCTGTCTGTGCCAGTACTCTCTATTTACTATTAAACCTATAATATGACACCAGGCGTGTTGTTCTATTGATTATTTAGTAAACTTAACCTCATTACTTTGATTATTAAGTGGCTTACTTCATATAAAACTCAAGGAGTTAACAACAAATAAACAATGTATTTGTGTATGTGTGTTTGGGTTCAGTGCAAAAATCGGGAGTCACAGGTTTACACTTCATTCATTCAGTGAGCCATTAACCCCATACAATCCCACCAACCTATTCAGTGCGCTGATATCCACAGTAAGCCTTATCAGTGAAAGAGCAATTACATCAAGAGTTGCACTTGTTTAGACTGTTTCAACTTGCAGTTGCCCCTCATAATTATTTCTTAATTTAATTTAGCACTTTACAGCAAAACTGCCGTTTTTAATAGTTCTAAAGTAAAACTAAACAAAAGAGACACTGCTTCTTAGAATCAGTCTGTGTAACCTATACTTTACACAACAACACAAAACGTTTGCAAATAATCAAATAACTTTTAATTAAAATCAGTTCAGTCTCTGTAATTTCATTAAGTCCAGATTTAGGCTTCTTCCAGTGTAGAACGCAGTTAATTCACAGTCACAGCAGTCCATGAGCTCATTGAACGTTTTAGTTTAAGGCCTTTTTAAATATAGCAAACTGTCTTTCTCAAATCCTGGTTACCTGACTCCTTAAGCTGTGTCTCCTGGACTTTCCTGGCGGCTGACGTCATACATCATACTTTGTACACGATGACCTGGTTCCATTATTAGCTGTTCAAATGTTTCGACTCAGTGGTCCCAGTGGAAAGGAGTTGCACAGTCTCAGTTTCTCCTGTGGAAGAGATTTCTAGACATGTTCGTTTTGTACAGTAAAAGCTGCATGATTTTGTAATGTAAATGTCCCCAATGGCTAGAGCATTGGGTTATAAATACCATGAACATAATATTGTAATATAATGATCACAGGTTCCTGTATCCTCTCCAAAAATGTAATTTCCTCCTGTCTGCCTGAGCAAATGAATCTGGAAAATGAGTCCTGCTCAGAGGAGAGGGCTTGATGTCGAAGGCTGCTAGCTCTGAGGATCTGAAAACACACAGGAGAGCTCTGGCTCAGTGGAGACGCCTCTTGGGGCAAGGAAATCGGTTCTGGTGCAGTTTAAAAAAAAGAAAATTATGCATAAATAAATATAAATATATATATATATATATATATATATATATATATATATATATATATATATATATCTATATAAAGATATGTATATATATATATATATATATAGAAACAGGATCCTCTTGAGAAAAGATGTGTAAACATATCGAAATGTTGGATAGATTTAAGAAGCTTTCTGACCGAAAGAATAGAATCTTTCTTTCTTTCTTTCTTTCTTTCTTTCTTTCTTTCTTTATGTATTCATTAATGTATTTGTTTATTTTGGCATAGCAGCTACATTATCCCTTTCATTTGTGAAATCGCAGCACAATTTAGCAGCACATTGGGCTCCATCGACAAAGTAGTCAGAGTCACCACATCAGAGCCTTTTTTAGATGGAGCCTGTTTGATAACTCCATTAGGACTGCATTGAAACAGGGGGAACCTCTTTAGACAGAAAATACTCAATCCGACCACATCACAGGTGTATGTTAACATTACATTCCTTACACTGTCGGAACTGGGGTTTTCTGACTGTTCTCATGCTTCTTGGCCTTTTTTGGTTTTTTCTCAGAACACGAAAAACAGTTGGAAACTTACGATCCCACCACAAAAGCCCTCCTCAACGGTCATAAAAGCTTTGATATTCAGGGCCACTGTTTAGATATTGCTGAGTTTATGTCAAAGAATTCATGTATATTACAAATGAATCGGTCCATTGGTCTATCAAAGGTGGATTTTTTTTTCAACTCTTGTATCTTTAAGCACTTGCTGTTACATTTCTGCACACATAGCAGCTGTAGTGCCTGTTGTTTCATTTGCTTGTGGTTTTACAGTCCAGTAATGCAGTTCCACACCTAACAGTTAAAAGGTCTGTCTTTTAACAATATACCTGGTCCTGCCTAATTACTGTGACAGTGCAGTTCTAACACACATCACTGTTAATGTGGTTTCTTACACGCCCCATGATTCTACATGGGGTGGTAGAGGTTAGAAAATCTAGAGAGTCCTGTTAGCAAATAGGGTCCTGTCTATCCAGAAATAGCAAATAGCAAGCAGTCACAGTGAGGGCATGACTTAAAAGCAGATGACGCACATTTCCTGTGACATGAACATACTAGTTTTCATTGCTAGTTACATTCTGCTATGATTATCTCTCTCTCTCAATCTCTATCTCTCTATCTCTCAATCTCTATCTCTTGTCTATCTCTCGCTCTGTCTGTCTGTCTCTCTCTTTCTCTCTCTATATATCTATATCTATAGATGTATGTATATCTACATATCTATACAGCTGTCTGTCCATTGGTCGGGTATGTGCAAAATGCACTATTCTTATGGTTGCATTTCTATTATATACTGATAGACAAATTGTTACTGTGCATACCTGTATTGATAAAGGTTCAAGGACAGTCATGCTGTGTGCTGTGCCAAAACCAGGCTTCATTTAAGAGCAGACAGAACAAAACACAATATCAGCTACTCCAGAGTTCATTACAGTATGCAGGATGAGGTGCTGGCAAACTGAAGCATGTTAAGACTCAATGACCCAGATGGGAGACGGCACGGCTACGTTCTTTAACCAAGGGGTCATGAGTGAGGGTATAAAAAGGGGACGTAGTAAAGTGATCTGTTCCTTTGCAAATGGTTAGAGAGAACCTAAAAGGAGAAAGGTGAAAAACCTGAGTGTTGTGTTTGTTTTGTACTGTCTTGCTAAAAACTGTTTGTTTGTTATTTAGAGTACTAACATGATCCAGAGCTGTAGCCAAAGGCCAGCACCAGACCAACACCAGCACTTCACTTGTTTCACAGAGAACTGTATTCCGCACCACAAGCACTAATTCACTCACTAAAGGATCTGTGTATGTGTTCTGTGTTACGTGTGGGTGTATAAAGAACAGGACTATTGGTTACGGGTCAAACCCAGGCATTATAAATAAAGTGATACATGCCGCTGTACCACTTTACATCATTATTGTGTACTGTTTGTTTTGCTGTCAGGCTTTGGAAAAATACAATCAATAAACACCATTGCACCTGGATATCGTTGTATGTCTGTTTCTTCTGCACTGCTGTATTGCCTTCACCTCCACACACTTACCCACTTTGCCACACTGCAGCACACTTTATTTTTTATAGATCCCCAGCCTGAATTTATGTACCACATTTGATATAAGTGGCTTACCTCATACGCTGGCATGATGGGAGAAAAAGGCTGAGTGAATGATTTCAGTGCAGAAATGCACAGCAAATCAGTTCTGGAAGTGCTCTATAAAGGACAGCACTAAATCAATGATCACTCCTAATATTCATAGAAGTAGCACTTACCATGGAAGATAGGGTAATACATGGAACTACTAGGGTTAGCCAGTCGATAAAGTATTTACCAGTATGCTAATGGGAATCATGAGGGTTGTTAATATTGTGTATGGTTTTAAAATGTGTCTGCCCTTCCTGCAAATGTTTTTTTTTTTTTTTTTTTTTTAATAACTAGCCTAATTCATTATATGCCATGCTACTGAGAGTTAGTATTTTTATGATTAGTTTAAATAAGAATGCGTGCAAATTTAAAACCAACCATCCAGTATCTTGGCCAGCACACTCTGGGTTAATTCTCTGAATAAATAAAGATTGATAAAGAAATAAGTAAGACGGATGCGTTTACAAGCTGCCTGTGAAGGTGATGTCATAGTGAAGGTGATGTCATAGTGGGAATGTGCAGGGCAGGGCAGTGTCAGATCTATCCCTGGAGCTTAACATTTCTTTCACTGCTATACCAGCAGGTTACTGTGAAGCACAAGTTGCTTTTAATTTTGAACAGTCCTTCTGATCAAAACATGAAAAAAGGATATAGGTCTAAGTGGATCTCAAAGATCAAAATATGAACTATAAAAGCCTGGTTGCAGAAAAAAGTCTCATAGGGATAGCATCAAAATGTGAAACTTTCCATCATATACAGGAAGCAATTGTCATTCCTCAGGAGCACCTCCATTCCCAAAACTTCAGCGCATTCCAACGGGAAATATTATCAACTGCAGGTTCTTGTTTCATGCCAAATGAGAAACAACTTCACATTTATTTTCATAACACGGATCTTGTAGCAAAACTAAAACGACTTTGAATGCGGTTATGAAATTAAATTAGCTTTTTTTAAATTTTATTTTGATGAACACTCCTGATCATTTTATTTCAATTGAAAATCAGAACCAGGAAAATTAAATTTCTCATTATTTTCCACATTTTTCCACGGCGAGGATTTCAAATAACCAGTGCTAGCTTCATCCAGTCTTGAGCCTAAAAAGCCCCCCCCCCCCCCCCCATGTACTCACTGACAGCAGCTGCAAAGCATGCAGAGCGATCTGTAACGAGTATTAGCCGGTATGCCTGTATGAGCCAAATGCTGGGAATGCCACGGCAGGTCTGGCCCAGCTGTTTCAGGTTTATTGAGAGCGTGACTGCCCTCCTTACGCAAGGGCTGGTTCCCTGCCACCACCAGTGACTCCCCTGTGGGTCTCAAGGGAAAGTCAACCTGCTATCAGCTGTGAGCATTAATGGTGGATCTGAGTGGCTCAATGGCGCAGTGCTCAGCACAGGGGCCTCCAGTAAAGAAGGTCATTGGTCCGGCAGTGCTCAACACAGGGGCCTCCAGTAGAGAAGATGATTGGTCCGGCAGTGCTCAGCACAGGGGCCTCCAGTAGAGAAGGTCATTGGTCCGGCAGTGCTCAGCACAGGGGCCTCCAGTAGAGAAGGTCATTGGTCTGGCAGTGCTCAGCACAGGGGCCTCCGGTAAAGAAGGTCATTGGTCCGGCAGTGCTCAGCACAGGGGCCTCCAGTAGAGAAGGTCATTGGTCCGGCAGTGCTCAGCACAGGGGCCTCCAGTAGAGAAGGTCATTGGTCCGGCAGTGCTCAGCACAGGGGCCTCCAGTAGAGAAGATTGGTCCAGCAGTGCTCAGCACAGGGGCCTCCATTGGTCCGGCAGTGCTCAGCACAGGGGCCTCCGGTAGAGAAGGTCATTGGTCTGGCAGTGCTCAGCACAGGGGCCTCCAGTAGAGAAGGTCATTGGTCTGGCAGTGCTCAACACAGGGTCCAGATATCAAGCTAATGATTTCTCTGCTTACAGGTCTGCAGTAAATATATGTGTTTTTGTTTGTTTCAAGATATATAAAGTAGTCTAGGAGTTAGTGTGGTTGTTTTCAAGGTTAATTCACTGCAGCCAAGTGGACATGTTCCCAAAACATAGTTCCACTAGTTCAGACTTGCACAGCATTTTAATCTGTATTTAATGGTCTGAGATTAGTGTAATGTACAAGAATTCCCCCAAGTTATTGCAGAGCGGTCTCCCGAACGTGGCCCATTTGTTGCTACGTTGCATGTTATGTGGTATGTGCAACTCTTTCACTGGCTGATAGACTGTATAACACTAAATGTATTCCACTTTAACGCTCTGCCTCAGGCAGTAGAGTAATCTGTCACATAGCCACCCATCACATGTCTGTCCTAACCGTTTATTTGCCATGATCAATCTCCTAAGCCACGTTAGTTTATTATTGAACAGAGAAGATTAATTCAGAGATTGTAGATCTTACCAAAGTTTTCGTACTCTGTGTTGTATGTGCTCCGTGTGCTCCCATTGCTGGTAGTGTCACGTGAGCTGTTCAGTGTGTTGATATGTAAATAAATCCTGTTTGCTTGCGGGTCGTATATAAACTTCAACCTTTGTCTCGATCTCCTGCCTGTCACTCAGCAGTGAATGCACGCACCCACACGGCTACCCTGTCACAAGCATTAATACCCTGTATCTTTCTAAACAAGGGATTTAGGGGAGCTCCCTAATAAAAGCTGAAAATCTCAAATCAATAATTGTGTGAATATAGTCATTGTTTCAGATGTGTATAATGGTTTTTAAACCAGGATTATTTATCTGCATGCTTTTGGCTACTGTAGATGGTGTCATAGTGAACAGGTTTCATTAATAGGTCAATGGTAGAGCGATCGAAAATTCTCTCAGTTTCTTTATGTTCTGCTGCTTCACTGCAGTAATATCTGCCAATGACCCAATTAACGGGATTGCCCAGAATGCAGCATCCAAGAACAGCACCAGAGAGAGGGTACAAGCAGACAGGCAGAGGCAAGGACAGCACCAGAGAGAGGGTAAGAGCAGACAGGCAGAGGCAAGGACAGCACCAGAGAGAGGGTACAAGCAGACAGGCAGAGGCAAGGACAGCACCAGAGAGAGGGTAAGAGCAGGCAGGCAGAGGCAAGGACAGCACCAGAGAGAGGGTAAGAGCAGACAGGCAGAGGCAAGGACGGCACCAGAGAGAGGGTACAAACAGACAGGCAGAGGCAAGGACTGCACCAGAGAGAGGCTAAGAGCAGGCAGGCAGAGGCAAGGACAGCACCAGAGAGAGGATATGAGCAGGCAGGCAGAGGCAAGGACAGCACCAGAGAGAGGGTACCGAGAGGCAGAGGCAAGGACAGGGGCTCACACTCACATTTGCAGTTTATCACTGGTCTATTGTGACTCCATATGAAAGATATGATAAGTACAGTTTCCAGGTGATTTTGAAAGTTGCTGGGGAACAAAGGTATAGGATTGTAGGCACGGCTCTGATTGTAGGGTCTCAGCTTCGCCCCTAGCGGGTTATTGTCTGAATGAAAACATTAGGCTGAGCACAATATGCAGGAGGCTAAACAGGCCGATGTCTGAAAACAACAAAACAAGGACATGAAGTACATTTTGGGTACAAATACCAGGCTTATAAAATTAATTCTGTGTTTCTTTCTTATGTTCTATTTTCAGCATTTTATATATCATTCTGTTGTTTGTTTTTAATTTGCACAGTGTTATGGTTAAGAGGGATACATCACTAAACCTCATCTTACAATGCGTGCCAAAATTTAAAAAAAACACCCTGATTCTACATAAGGCAAATGTCAGTAAAACTATTCACTCTGCATAGTTTAGGAGGCAGTGTTTTCCCGTGGTTAAAGGGCTTGTAACAAAAAGTCACCGGTTCAAATCCACCTCTGCCACTGACTGACTCACTATGTGACCCTGAGCAAGTCACTTAACCTCCTTGTGCTCCATCCTGTGGATGAGATGTTAAATCAATGTCCTATTGTAAGTGACTCTATGATTCACAGTCCATCTCTGTAAAGCATTTTTCTATGTCATGAAAACTTTTAGCTTTGTCAGTATAAACGGTCATCCTTTCTGAAGTGACAGTCAATAGTTGACCAAAATCTAAAGCTTCTCTTCCTGTCCTTTGCTATCTGAAGCTGAAAAATGATAGCTGTTGCATTTCACCCTAACCAAGTTATCTCTATTGTTCGGTAGAGTAAATACTAATATATGGTTACCTTAATGTCACAAACAAAGTGAAAAGACAGTGCTTTCCTGTCAAATTATTATCTCACTTTGCTTTATTAAAACTGCAATGGGTGAATTGAAACGGTCAGACTTGAAGGGTAGTCAGTGGTTAACAGGGCTGCACAGCACTTTATTAGTCCAGATATTCAATGTACCTTCTTGAAATGACATTGCTTTTCTTCCTAGATTATCAGTAAAGGTGACGTATTGGTATTTAAGTGTTGTTGATACTGTGAGTGAACTGCGCTAACCCTTACATGGCCCTGAATGGATTAGCACCTAGTTATTTGCAGGAGTTAGTGACCCTGTATCTTCCAAACCGCACTCTGAGATCACAGGATGCGGGGCTGCTGGTTATTCCCGGGGTCAACAAAAGCAACACGGGAGGAGGGAGGGCTCTTTCTTGTAGAGCTCCTTCATTATGGAATGCTCTGCCTTCGTGTGTCAGGGAAGCTGGGACCGTTACAGTTTTCAAGACTAAAAACGCACTTTTATAACTTAGTGGGTTTTAATGTAAGTTTAGAGTTGCTGCTTTTGTATTATGTGTATACCGTTATGTAAATCTGTTATTTAAATGGTCTGTCTGTGGTGGTTGTCTGTGTGACATGCTGTGCAAATGTATTATGGTTTGTTCTTTTTTTTCTGCTATGTACTTTTGTATAAAAAGCACTATATAAATGCAATAAATAAATAAAATAAATAAATAAAAGGAAATGAGAAGAGTCTGAGTTGCTTTCAACTTTAGCACCTTACTTCATACACAGACATGTTTGTGGGCAGAGTGGAGCAGGACTCCAGTGCTATCTCAAGCTGTACTCCACCCCTGCATACCCCTAAAAGAGCAGCGTGCACTTCGAGTTACTCTGCCCTGGGCTGGCTCTGACTCCTGGATCAAAAAGCAGGAACATCTGCAGTTCCTTCAGTATCATAGGATCCTATTCCTTTAGATTGCCATTAGCTTGAGTGCTGCATCTAGCCAAACAGATGCTAAAAGTGTGGTCTACAGCATGTTAAATCCCTTACTCCTTAACAGTTAAAGCTATGATTTTGTTTTCCGTGAGTATTCCCAGCTGGAATCTCAGAGCCTGCAAATCAATGCAGCTGTGACACAGGAGGACATGCCTATTAAAGAATGCAAACTGGTTGATTGCCCAGTTTAGACCCTGTGCCATACATGCCACCCTTATTCAAAATAAGCCAGCCTTTTCAGTTTGTTACCCGCAATATTACGCTTAATCTTCAGCTTCAGAAAAGGTGGTTGCCGCTAAACGGTATGAAGATAAAAGAGCAATTACTGATCCCAAGGCTAAAAGGTATATGTTAAGAAGGGCACCAGATCTATTTATCCTCGAATCAGAATGATTGAGGGAGACCTAGTTGAGATTCTGTATACAGAATGGTGAGTCTATGTAATTGGTTACTATCCAGGCCACAGTGTTTCAAATGAGCTGACACTGGAAAAATGTATGGGGTCAATCAATAGAAACTGGACAAGTGCTGATTGCCTCCTTTTGTTTGTAACTTGTCTTATATTTCTAAGTGTAGTGGAGAACCTCTTTATTCCTCTCCACTGACCTCCCATTTAGCTAGTTCATTATGAAATCCAGCTGTATTGTTGAAGGCTGAAAATGACAACACACTGTTAAGAAGACACTGCACATTTTGAATGGCCAGTAAAGTGAAAAATGCCACCGGCAGCTTTCCTGTAAGCTGGTATGTTTTATAGCAGATCTATGGCGTGCTGATCTAACGGGGATGGAATGTTCGTGCAAATCACGGGGCGCTGCTGGATCCTGCTGTCCTCTCTGAGCCAGAGCTGAAAACACATGGCAGCTGGGCATGGAGAGCACAGCATGGCATGGCACGGCACTGTCTAACAAGCCCAGGCTGAGCAATGAGGAGAGCACTGCACTGTATTGCACTGTCTAACAACAGCGACAACCCGAACCCAGGCCCAGCAATGAGGAGAGTACTGCATTGCATTGCACTATCTAACAACAGTGACAACCCGAACCCAGGCACCAGCAATGAGGAGAGTACTGCATTGCATTGCACTATCTAACAACAGTGACAACCCGAACCCAGGACCAGCAATGAGGAGAGTACTGCATTGCATTGCACTATCTAACAACAGTGACAACCCGAACCCAGGACCAGCAATGAGGAGAGTACTGCATTGCATTGCACTATCTAACAACAGTGACAACCCGAACCCAGGCCCAGCAATGAAATGCTGTAATAAAACTAACAAACAAGGCAGAGGAGAACATTTAAAAACAAAATACTGACAAAAAAACTATGAGAAGGGTCAAATACTCGCCTGTATGCCTGAGTGTACAGCAGAACAAATATGTAAATTAAATATGTATCTGTATAATGCTTTACAAATGATAGCATATAGTATAGTGGCTTAACTGTAACTGCTTATGGAGAAGTGGGATACACACACTCTCAACCTTCTTTGATTTGCTTTGGCAAGCTATGAATATATTGAATGCGCATTAAAGCAGCTGCTGTTTCTAAGTACCACAGGACGTTATTGATTGCATCCTATAGTTAGAGTGATGGAGTGAAAACTATTACTTTTGTTCATTTGTTGCACAATTCATGCAAAATCCGTGTTCTGTTTTAATCGAGCAGGTTTGTGCGATTATTTCATCGAGACTCTGATCCAGTGCATGTATAGCCTGGGTTTTAATAATGTATCAGTGCTGGCTGGGTTAGAATGGTTACCATGGAAAAACATACAGTACAACAATGTAGCAAAGAATCGTGCATAGCAAATAGACAGAAGTAAAGCAGATATGACAAAGATAAAGACTATTACGCAAACCGGAAAAAGCATGGGCAAACTGCTAAATTGATGAGGAAATAATTTACCACGATTAACCTTTTAAGGATTGTGCATACAGTGAGATGTTATTAAATGTGTGATTTTTTATTCAAATTATGCAAAAAAATAAATAAAATAAAATAAAATAAAATAAAATAAAATAAAAGTGAAAAATGCACACTGTAGTTGTGGTTTTAAAATATTCCGGTTGCAGAGTCTTGGTAATTCAGATCTTCCATTCCTGGCACACATTTGTAATACAGTAGATATGGATAGGGATTTTGTGGTACTACTTGCTTGCATGGTTCATGGATCCATCACATTCTGTACTACTCTTCCATTAACCGATGGTATGAGCTATGTGCGATGCCCTAAAGGCTTTAGAAAGATCAATGGCAGCCCCCTTTTCTTCCTTACTGTTTCCTTTGACAATTCGATTTTTTCTGTCACACATGCTGCCATATGTTGATACATTGCTGGAAAAGGAGCTTGTTTTGTATCTTTTGTATGTTAGTGCTCTGATCTTTTGGCTCTTAAGGAGAACACCATTTATTATATTGGCCCCTCAGTACTGTGTCATGTTTACTAATTGCATTTATGGGACAAAGTTAGTTTTTGGTCACTCGCTGGTTATGGTCCATGGGGAAAATCCCAAAACACCAAGGTGGTTGCAACCTTGAAAAAGGTTTGGAATCACTGTGTGTCAGTAATCAATACCCCAGCTTTCAAATCCCAGAAGGTCCTTCAATGTGCTATCATTTTCTGACTAGTGTGGCAATATTCCTTTGCAATCTATATTATGACATCTTAGAACTGGAATCAAGTGACATAGGGTGTAACTGCAGCAGCAACTGGACATGTGGGTTACACATATCCAGCAGAACTGCTTCCCTCCTTCTGATGAGCTCTGTTGTGTTTCTACTCTCAGAAATGAGTCACCGGCCCGCTCTGGTCAGAGTGTCTATGGGCTGACAAGGCACTTTCTCCTCTGAGCACTCCTGGCACACCCGTCCTGGCTGGATAGGCTCACTTAGTGCATTACTACTGCGCCACAGTGGTTGCAATAAGTGTGGTACCCTCAATTTGTACTAAAGCCTAAAAACTGAATTAGCCACAGCTTCAGTGTGACATATTTGTTTTTATTAAGATCCTTTTTTGTTCTTTGTTCTACTTTGTATCTTGCTGTGCTCTTATTATGAAAGTTATACCTATATTTTTACTTTTTATTTAGTGCCACTGCTTTCAGTGACAGCCTTGTGCTGCTGTGCAGTGGTATCTCAACAGGCTGTCGTAATGAAACGAGTGGAGTGGCTCTCAAGTTTTCATTGGGAGTTTATTAAGAATGCAGATGAAATGGCGTGTAGGATTCCCACTTGGATCTGGAGCACCGATGACAAGGGAAGGGGAAGATCTTTCTTTTTGTTAGTGTTTCCCAGCTGATTTTGTCCCCTTTCAGTGTCCAGTCTTTTGAAAAGTCTGTGACTAATTAGGGCTTCCTGCTGCTTCTTCGCTTTGATCCTCCCCCATGGAGCTCCTTGCCAGACCTGAAACAGAGGCTGAAGTGTTATAAAAAGAGGGGACCCTCAGTCCTCCTCTACCCAACCCCCAATCACCCCCATTCATCCCCATCCCTCCTTCCATCCACTGGCACCAAGTGAAATCAGTCAACAGGTTGACAAATCTCTACGAGAGGACACATTTCCAGAGAGCTAGCTGAATTTAACAGGGTTTTGTTAGGGAACGGGAGGACTCTTATTTGAATTCATGTTTTCCACCCCTCTGCGGTTGAGCGGCTCATCTTTTACTTGATGGAGGGTTCTGATGTTTTTGAACACCGAAGAGTTTTATTTAGATTCAGAGATTGTAAACCCACATCATCAACTAATACAAAAGAAATGTAGCTGATTGTATAGACAGACTTTTGGTGGTACACAATTACATCAGCCAACAAACTTATTGGTGTACATAAATACTGCTGCATTTAAAACAGTGGCAGCATTTAGACACCCCCGACAGCATATTAGGCCTTAGTTTAAGGTCAATATGGTTGGCTCATTGTTATGGTCAGGGAGCTGATATGTGGCCAACTTTCTGCCAACCAACCAATCTTGTGTTGTCTACTGAGCCAACATTGGCCCAACCAAGAAGATATTCCAAGGTTTTAACCTTTACAATTTAATACATCTCTAAATCTTTACAAAGAAAACAATAACACATGTGGAATGCTATGAAAAATATTTAAAGTTAAGTAGCATGGACAGTGATCAATATAGGGATGGATTAAAAAAAAAAAGAATTTGACTCAGAAAATAATAGGATTGTTACCACTTTGGAAATCCATTAAGTTACAGATTATGATCCTCTTGCGAGCCACAGGGAGAGAAAGATGCATCTGTTAGTGATCTGTCCTGCTTGGATGCACTCCTTTATTGACTGGATCAAATAACCCCTTGGGTGCTTGTTGCAGAATTAGATAACAAATAGTAATTACCTTAGGTCTGAGCTGCAATTATCATGTATGAAAAAAACACTCTAAAATATACAGGGTAATTAACAACCATGTAATTATATTTTGTTATTATTTTTCTAATATTTGCTTCATTTTGTGTACATACGAAACAGTTGTGGAAGTTATGGAAGCAAATCTAAAAACCTGCATTTAAGCCAGGAAGGTGATTAAGGGTGGTATTGCAAGGTTGCATTAACAGAAGACAATCGCAAACTATGCATTTCCATCTTAAACGTGAAGATAATTCAGTTCCCATCTGCCAGATAGGACTGGCTCTGATACTGCTGAAAACTCTAGGTAGGCGGCCAACCTTTGATTTATTGTGTGTAAGAATTAACTAGATGGTTAGTATCCCAGTCTTGTCTCTGAAAGCTGGTCAAAGTCAGTATTGTACTCAGAAGACATCGTCTACTGCAGGCCTCTTTTGTAAATGCGCTCCATAGTACTGTGTTTAAATACTGTCATAAGTTTGAAATTGCTTCTTGATTCCAAATTCACAGAAGTCTGTCCACATATCTTCTTTCTATTTACATTGGGTCAGGACAGTTATGCATTATTGAAGTGCTCTTAATTGCGAGGGCACTATTGTTATTAGAAAACAGTTTGTCTCATTATTTTCTTTAAAGAAGCAGTTTTTAAAACCTAGTTTTACCTTGAACTTGTCGAGTACCCTCCGCTGAGAAAAGTTTTAGGAAAATAGACCCGGAAATGTTCATTTACAAAAAAAACAAATACAGTTCATAGGTAATGTGGGCAATAATTTGAGCAGTCAATAAAGATAAGTGGTTTTGAAGTGGTATGCAGTAGCACAGCTTCTTAAATTGGATGGCTATTTAATTATTTTTGCTTAAGATTTTCATGTTTGCCAAAGCTCAAATTAGAAGAAAGGCTTCTAATTAATCTTGAGAGCAAAGCAGCTGTATTAATGTAATTGTATTCTATAAGGAAGCCAAGTTGTGTTATTGTGACTGACTTATGCGGTCTATGAATCATCTCTGCTGTAAAATATATTAAATACAAAGTTCTTCAGTGATGCTGAGTTAGGGCATTCCTCTAAGTTAACATTTAAATCCAGTATCTGAGACCCATCCTGGGAACTGGGGATGCTTGGCTAAGCTCTTGTGGAAACAAACCTTAAAATCAGGGACAGCCCTGAGAGCCAGTTTGAAATCATAGACTGAAAGGATACTTGAAACTGAGGTCTTGAGCATGAGACGCAGAATCTGAAAACGAAGGACTCCTTGGAATCAGAACAGCCAAGAGGAAATCATAACTAACTTCATCACCCCAACTTATCCCTTGCAGGATTTCCTCTGGTTCGGCTTCCTTCTGATATGCTTCTGATCTTTAGAAAACTACACTGAATATGAGGAGGACTGCTGCGGGTACTGGTTGTCTGTACAATAGTAGTATAATATCTGTCTATCTATCTATCTAGCTGTCTCTATCTATCTAGCTGTCTCTATCTATCTAGCTGTCTCTATCTATCTAGCTGCCTCTCTATCTATCTATCTATCTATCTATCTATCTATCTATCTATCTATCTATATCTATCTATCTATCTATCTATATTAGATATAATCAAACTATCTTAGTTAGTCTTCGATATCCTATTAGTTATAAAGGGATAAAGGAGAAGCTAGGAGAAGGCAGGTTTTGCTTTTCAAGCAGGTTTTTGAGTTTGAGTTTCGAGTGCTATTTGAAATGCACATCACGTTTACCCCAACCACTTAGGTACCTGAAGATCCCAATAAACAATTGTGACAGAAATACAATGAGTTCTGGTGGCAAATCTCCCTCCCGACCTGTGAGGGCGCTAAAGAACGGGAGGAGAAGTATCTGGAAGGGCTGGCCTGACAGTTCGTTTCCGGGACCGGGAAGTGGGTCAGCCTGGAAAGAAGCGAGACTCTGTTGTAAGACCGTATTGACCAGAAAGGTAAACGAGGGGCAGCTGCAAGTAATAAGGCAGCTGCAACCGTTTACCTAGATATCATGCGGGAGTACATATAGGGGCCAGGGTAACGCTGATCTTTTCCTTTGTTTTGGTTAAACGATGAGAGAGAGAAGGACTGAGAGAGGAGCTCTCAGAGTTTAAACAAAAGATATACATGTTGTGTGTTATTTCTGTCTGTGAGTCACTGTCTGTTTTTTTGTCGCACAAATAGACAGTTAACGCACACCTCCGGAGCTGTCAAAAGGAAAGCAGTGTCCGGAGCACCACTGCTCTGAGCACCTGCTAATTTTCATTCACCCAGGACTGGTGACTGTGCCGTTGTTTTTGTTCAGGACTGTGCCCTTGTTTTCATCATCCCCGTGCTTTACCCATTGTTGTGGATTGCCGGGATTTATTATTTGACGGTCACCAGACCTGGAAAAAGAGCAGTAAAGCACTTATTCACTGAATCACCGTTGTCTGCTTATCACTCCTGCACCGCATCACCGCTACACCTGTTCCCCTTACCAGCCACTTTGCCACAACAATATATTTAATATTTTACCTCCAAACATGTCCATTACTTTTTATTAGTGATCTCAGCATTGTCTAATCTACAGTAAATGCTGTACCGTCACCCTTTACCTGAACATTAGTCCTGTCAGATAGCCCCCTGATGTTTCAATGACACATGTATTAATATCGCTAAGTGCAATAGAAATGCAATACAAAGACTTAAGCAGGTTTCAGGGTTGTTGTTTATTTTGCACTGAGGTGCTTTTCTGTTAAAGTTCATTAATCTAGACCTTGTGAGGTAACATGTTGTTTCAGCCTCAATACCTTGTTATACCTCTGACATTTAAATGGTTAATAAAATAATATAACTTACCATTGCAGTGTTCATGTAAAAATGAACTTCGGCTGGTTTGATTTCATAGTTGATTTCATTACATTATTTGACAAGGAGAAGAATTAGACTAAATATATTTTAGTCTAATACTAGGCATTATTCACAAACAAGATTGCAGGGATTTCTGGGAAGAATATGGAAAATACACTTGCTTTATGCATGATTTAGACCAGCCCTTGAAAAACACAAAGAATGCACTAATGGAAACTTTGCATGATCCAGTCAGAATTCTTTCTTATCTGAAGTTGGCTTGCTATTGTGGCTTTAAAATGAAAGGTTCCATTTATTAAAAGATAAACATGCTCTGGGAGTCAACCTCTTTTGCAAATATTTTTCTGTTTTAAACATTTAATGACTTATTTCTTTTCCATTGTGTTTGGGGCTCCAATCGTGATAGACCCCCACAACTCTCTCCCAGCAGTCTGCCAACACCAAAAATAATTAAAATGGGTCTTTAAGACGAATGAAAATGTAAGGAAAAAAATCAAGATGAATATTAAAGGAAAAAAAAAGAAAATATTTTCTTTTGGAATTACAAATTCTTATCTTTACTTTTTTTAAAGGCATGTAAAAGAGCTGAAAAATAGAGGCTTTTCAGTTGTTAAAAAATGCTGGTGTTTTAGAGCTCATTGAGATTCAGTGACAGCACTGAGTGGGTGAGAATGTTCATTAAGGCTTAGAGTGATGGCTGCTGTAAGTCGTGCCCAGTTTTTTCATACCTCATTTCCACATGAAAGGGAGTTAGTGTTGTTCCACTGAAAGCTCCAGCTTTCAGTTTCCACAGACAAGCATGATATTCAACGTCTTACAGGATTAGCTGCAGAGATTCCTTCTGTAGAAGCTGTAGTACATTCCACTAGTGTGTTAGTGTTCATTAGGGTTATAATGTAAGGAGTTGTTTGAGGTACAGTATAATAGAGGGGTTTGAGGAACTGGTTCTCATGTAACTGCATGGTAAAAGGAAGTGGGTGTAGAAGCTGCTGGTCCAGTATGCAAACAGTGCAGAACTACGCCTCTTTCCCTGGTACAGGGAATCTAGTCACTGGAACCAGCTGCAAACCAAGAGCACTCATAACAAATGTACACACATCTAACAGTCAGTGTGCACTTGCTGAAGGATGTCTGAATGTAGGACATTGTCCTGTGTGAATGGAAAGCTGCCTCACGGAGGTGCCCGAGACCAAACTAAATGTTGGTGCTCCACTCCACCTCTGTTTTGAAACAAAAACTCCACATTCTCTTACAGAAAGGGCTCCTTCTTTTCAACTGGAATAACACAAGCCTGTTATTGTTCTGTAGCTGAAGCACGTTTTTACTCTGTACGTTTATAGCAGCATTGAACTGGAACGTATAGTTCATTTCTCAAGAAGATGGTTGACATTCAGGAAAGACTACATTTTAAAACCATACAAATTCTGATACGTAATATAGTTTTATTATTTATTTATTTATTGAATTTATCAGAATATGACCCTATCTACCTAACAAACATGTGGTGTATAATTATGATTGAATAAATAAGAAATAAATTAAAATTAAAAAATAATGATTGTTCTCCAGTCAGTGTGCCACTTCAGCAATTTAAACAATCTTTATACATTTGCCATTAGAGAAATGTAACTACTGTAATATCTGCTAAGGCCAGATTTCTATCACAGTCCTCTTCCCTGATGTTGTTACAGAGGGTTTCAATGGGAAAGGGGCAGTGGCATGGGGGTTACTAGAAACATCCTGTCTGTGTCTCTGTCTCACTGCAGTCGCATTCTGTGCACTGAGCCAAGCTCTCTGATCAATGAAAGGGCTGGAACTCCTTCTGATTGGATAAAACAATAATCAGGGAAAAGCCTGGGAAGGGAGGAGGAGGGAGTTTTGTTCCAGCTGAATTCCTGTGCAGACTCACAGCGAGCGAGAGTGAGAGAGAGAGAAGGGCCAAAAGAGAACCGTCAGCAGAAAACTGTAGTGTGTGTGTGTGTTAATGTTGCGTGAAACGAGAGAGAACCAGCACCAAACCAGCAGAGAAAGAGACTGAAAGAGAAAGAGAGGGGATGGATTCCTCCAGGTCCATACAACATGAGATCACGTCTCTGAAAGGTACAGCCTTATTCATCTTTACACTTTGTGCTAATGTTGGGGTACTCAGCGTGTTTTAAATCCAGTGCATCTCAAATCCAGTGCATCTCAAGGCAAACCAGCAGACATGTGGTTAAGAATGCTTCTGCAAGGGGTTGTAACATCACAGAGCAAGTATGTCTCTCTGAACTGGGCTGCAATGACTTGCTTGTTTAATTTCAGCAGGGGAAGGAAAGCTTTTGTTTTTGCTATAGTAGAGGGGATCAGGAGGTTTGTTCAATGTTGTTCAGCAGTTGCGTGTCGCCTGGTGCTGTTGCTGAACTCTGCAGTATTATTCCTCTGCACTGAGTCTGTAATGCAGTGCATCATAGCAGCATTCTCCAGCATGCCACCACTCCCATGAGCAAGGCCAGACCCGCACCCCAAGCACTAAAACCCCAAACAACCCTCATGACAATGGATGTAGCTGGCAAAACACTATTGACGTACGATTTTTATGTTACCTGTTTATAGCTTCAAGAACCTTGGAGTAACCTTTTTCCAATAACAGTGTCGACGCTACAGTAGTTTAATAATTGGAACGCTTGTGCCTCCTAAAACTTGAAAAGAGGGTTCTCCTGGAAATTATCATATCAAAACTGATAGCTGGGCCCTTACCCAATACTGTAGGGCCCTATAGCAAATGTTTTGAATTACCATAGACTCGAGACAAAATGGACAGACAGTAAGACTTGCATTGATGCAGAGATTGAAAGTATTTTTTTCAATGTCTTCAGTTGAACCTCTAGTTAAAATTTTGTTTTTTGTAGTTCTACATTATTCTACCATTGAATGCTTTCTAGTTATGGATGAGAGTGCAATACAGTCAGGTGAATTGACATTGTGGGTGATGTACCACATAGGACCACTATTTATTAGAATGTGCAGCTTAATAACTTAAGAGCTGCATTTTTAGTTCAAAAGCACTCAGTTTCAGTAATGGGATATCTACCATTTTCTTAATTTTATTATAATATAAGAATATTTTAACAACACTGGTGAAATTCTGAAACTTGTGGCAGCCTGTGGTAACTGCCATATTGGCGTATAGAAAATACTCTATTCTTTATGACTATATAGTGTTTTGGGTAGTTAAATAAATAAATTAGTATTATTTTTTTTATTGAGTTCCAACTAGAGTCAATTAATGAAGAAGGTTAGTTGCTAAATTCAGACCGCCTCCTTAGTCACGGGTTGGAAGGCTGCTTGCTGCTATGGGAGTAAAGGGGATGGTAATTTAGAGGTTAAATGAGAGCTGCACACTTTTATTAATGTATGAATGGGTAGGGCCTGTCTTGTCTTGTGTAGTACAATCAGTGCTCATTTCCTTTTAAATGAGCTACACGACTGGATTCCTCTCCAGTATTTGAGAGACCGCTGCCTCGTCACTGATCTCAGGGGTGTTTGACAATTCTGCACACCACTGGTTTTACTGCACAAATCAGACAAACATGATAGGGGTTGTGTTTTACTCTCCATTTACACGCTGTACTCCCTGGATACTGAATACAATACTAATCAATGCAGATGGATTCCTATAAATGGCACTTCCACGATGATCAACCAGCACATACCATATTCACATTCCTACCCCCCCCCCCCCCCCCCCCCCCCCCGGCCCCCATTGGTTTTTTGCTGTTGAAAGGTTTTAAAAATAACCAGATTTTTTAAAATCCGGATTTGTCATGCTATTTAAGGAAATATGTCACTGTGTGTGCAACTAAAAGCAAACATAAAACATTTTCTGGTTTCAGAGTGGAGACACACAGATGAAAGGGAGACGCTTTCACTCACAATCCTGAACGTTCACAATCCATATTCTTTGACTTGCATGCTGAAAACAGCACATTGAGTTCTATAACCCCCTGACATATGAACTAGTTCATACCAGAGAGTATAGGTTAGAACAATGCATACTGTTTTTCAATATTAGTGTTCACATGTACGTCACACTAACATTTTATGAGAACTGGTCGTGAAATGATGATGAATTCGGTATTGCCTTTCATTGGTATTAACCTTATGGCTTCTGATTACTTGCGTTGATGAAGGCTATATCTTAAGAAATGGTTGTATGAATTTTTTATTTAAGAATATTTAAACAGAGAATAGCCCTTTAGCAAACGTGCTTCTTTACACAAGATAGCTAGATGGGACCCCAGTGATAGAGTATGTTCCAGCTAAAGAACAGCAAAGTACCTCTACACAATGTAGACAAAACTAGGCCAGGTCTCAGTTACCCCAGCGTTCTGTTGAGCTGGTTTACTCTGCACTGCACTGCACTACTGAGTTTGGTTCGCCTCAGGTTTGATCCTTGGAGGGATTATTTTGATTATGCTGTTTTCATTGGCCTCCGTTTGTAGTTACAGTACACACTCCTTCTGTGGAATTAAACTAATTGTCTAGTGGATGCATCCCTGAGATATTGCATTCACATTTCTTTGCTGTGTGTGGCTGTAAGGTTTCTCCATGTTGTCATGTTGCCATGAGTCTAATACACAGCTTGGTGAGAATTTTGTAGCCTTAGCATTTCTTTTGAGAATTCTGACTGTTCTTTTGAGTGATGGTATGATTGTATGGAGATGCAGTTTAATGTGGGACTAGTCTGAGATTTGTCTGGCTATAAAAACAAGGCATTGCTGAATTAATTATCACTGTGTTCCAGGGTCACAATTAGGTTGATAGGCTTGCCCAATGCTCAACCATTAACCCTGTACCTCCTTTCTAGTATTGCTGGAAATGCAGGGATATGATGCCTTTACAGGCCTGAGTGATTAGTACTTTGCAGCTAGGCATTCATTTTTTAGATTTGGTAACATTTCATTTCAATTCCATAAAGGAATATTGTATTAGTATAGGGAATTGGTCAATTCTGCAGACTGTACACTCCTTTTAGCCAGTAGACTGCAAATTGAAATCCTGAACTTGTCAAAGGAAGGTGTGACCGCTTTGTACAACATGTCAATAAACAAAGAAGGCAGAATTAAGACAACCAAGTTACTAATTATTTAATGGACAGCTTTTCAGTACCCTAAGCTGTCACCATGGCTAACCACTAAAAATGACTTGAGCAATTGAAATACTACATACCATTATAGAAGTGCACCACACTAAAAGCTGCAAGCATGGTAAAGCATTATATAAGCATTGTTAAGCCCAGAAACATATGCTAAAGTGTAACAAGCAGTGTTGTGTGATGCAGTGAGTGCTGTTGCAGGTTTTATCCCCTGTCTGTGAGACAAGATGAGGTTAAGGGCTCTAGAACCAAGAATGCAGATGAGCCTGGCTCTTTTGCATAGTGGTTGAGTTGCTTGCTTGCGGTGCGCGGGGTCGCTGGTTCACGCCGCTCGCTTGCGGGGCGCGGGGTCGCTGGTTCACGCCACTCGCTTGTGGTGCATGGGGTCGCTGGTTCACGCTGATCGCTTGCGGTGCGCGGGGTCGCTGGTTCACGCCGCTCGCTTGCGGGGCGCGGGGTCGCTGGTTCACGCCGCTCGCTTGCGGTGCGCGGGGTCGCTGGTTCACGCCGCTCGCTTGTGGTGCGCGGGGTCGCTGGTTCGCGCCGCTCGCTTGCGGTGCGCGGGGTCGCTGGTTCACGCCGCTCGCTTGCGGTGCGCGGGGTCGCTGGTTCACGCCGCTCGCTTGCGGTGCGCGGGGTCGCTGGTTCACGCCGCTCGCTTGCGGTGCGCGGGTTCGCTGGTTCACGCCGCTCGCTTGCGGTGCGCGGGGTCGCTGGTTCACGCCGCTCGCTTGTGGTGCGCGGGGTCGCTGGTTCGCGCCGCTCGCTTGTGGTGCATGGGGTCGCTGGTTCACGCTGATCGCTTGCGGCACGCTGGGTCACTGGTTCATGCCGCTCGTTTGTGGCATGCAGGGTCGCTGGTTCACACCATTTGTGCCGGCGCACAGGGTCGCTGGTTCACGCCGAGTATAACCATGAGAAAACTGCAAAGTTAATGTGCAAACATACCATGGGAAACTTTTGTAAGGGTATAGCACCTGATAATTATCAAAGGGATTATTTAATCTGCAAGCTAAAATCCCTCCAGTAAGATTAACTTTCCTGGTACTAGCAACTTCTCAAAAAAACCCCCAAAAAACCCCAAAAACATGCATGCTTAGTTTGCAAATGTTCAAAGAATTTAAATTCATGAGTAACTGTAATAACCATAAAGCAAGGCCTTCCAACCATGGTCCTGGGGACCCCAAGTGTCTTCTGGTTTTCATTCCAACTGAGCTCTCAATTATTTAACTGGACCTTAATTGAACTGATCATTTGCTTAATTTTAATTGTTCTGAGCTCCTAACATGTTGCAGAGTTCAAGTTACTTATAAAATGTTATAGCAAACTTGAAATCTGTAATTGTTTAAGAGCTGAAAACAAGTAAAAAAAAGTCTGAATTAAGCAAATTATGAGTTCGATTAAGGTTTTAGTTAAGTAATTGAAAGCGAGGTTGGAATGAAAACCAGCAGACACAAGGTTGTTGCTTCCTTTACATTGTGGATTAAAATCCCTGCATGTGGCTGGAACTTACTGCAATGCAGCAGCACATCAGGGAGGGGTTTCTGCAGGAGGAGAGTCTAAAGCATTGCTTAGTTATGGACCAGGTTAATATTTTATTTTCCAATGGCTCTTGAGAGTTTAGAAGCTTACCACCATTTTCAATGCTGTTAAATTTGTTTTTTATTTGATTTTAAGAAACAGTTGTTCCAAGATGAATTGTTGTTTGCAGTTTGTTTGACAGATTCATCTTGAAGAGATTGCTGTAGTGTTGAACACATGATATGATTTAAGGGGATAACAAGCGATTAAAGCTTGAAATGCCGCCTTAAATCACTGCTGTGGAAATGCAATTCAGCCTGTGCTGGGGGGGTCAGTAAGCTTATTTATGGCTGTGACTTAAACATACACAGGGTGATATTAGAAAGTACATTTACCACATCAATGCATCCCATATTGTCAGTATGGAGGTATGTTAGTTTGCATGCTTGTGCCTCAGCCTTGCTTCACCTGTCTGCAGTGTTCAGTGTTGTTGTTGTGAGTGGGTTCATCTAGTTCAATGCTTGACTGCAGTCATCATTACCAGAAAGTCAGGTCTATTGAAAGACAGTGTTTTAGGCACTGAGGTATGTACCTGACATTGTTCATTTATAGTCCAGATGTTAATAAAGCAACTACAATGTAGTATAACAACTCACTCCAAGATATGATATTTCTACATATCTGATGATCCCCTGAACCACTTAAATGGGGTATGACAGATTCTACTGTATACTCACAACCTGATTAAAAGATCTCAAAACCATATGACTTCCTGTGACTTGAACTCTCCCTTCAATTCTATGGAACCCGTAGGAAGGGAGGAAAGAAACGAGACTCAGCGGGAGGAGGGGTCCTTTTTCTCACTTCTCTGCCTCCTGAGTGTGCAAATGACCTTTGATAAGTAGGATCAATCTTTTCCATACTGATTCTAGATTTCAGGTCACTCAGGCAAGCCAGCCAAGTGGTCTCCTTGTATTTCTTTAATCAATTCTAGCCACGTTTTTCGAATTTTGCTTTATTGCTGCAAGAATGAGGACTGATGATCCAAGGGAGACATTCATGTTTACTAATATGTGTTACAATACCACACTATTGTTTACAATGCTTCCCTATACTTTACCATGCTTTCACTGTGCTTTATTACACTTTGCTATGCTTTAACTATGAGAAACTTTTATAAGAGGTATAGAGTACAGTAGCATAGCAAGTCCCTAATCTTCTTTCTACAGATAAGAGGGGGAGTGGCTGTAGTGCTTCAGTAAAATATGCATTAAAATACTGCCATTGTAGAATATGTTTGAAACATACAAAATATATGCTGACAGTAAAAATTGAAAATTTGAAAACTGAGCCCCCTTCGCCCCTCTCCGTTCCAGCTTGTGTTATCCAGAGGCAAACCTTTCATTTTTTCATTGGCCATCTCGACAGCTAAGCGTTGTAGCGTGTGTAAGGCATCAGCTGTATTGTCTCGAAACCCCTCTGCTGTTTGGGTTTGGGTTAATAGGATTTTCAGTCAAATATAAACAAGTAACTATGGTGACGTCACCAGTAAATTATGCAAATTAGCACCACTGAAGGTTCGAACCTTCCTTCGGTAATGTGTTCTGAACCTTTGAATGAGAGTAATGAGTTATCTAGAGCTACCGCTACCAGTGCAAATGGATACATTCCAAAGGCAGGATAGTGCAGGAGCTGCTATAATAATAATGTATCCATGATCTACAGAGCTTTGAACAGGGTGTTTGAAACAGGGTTGGGTGATAAGCCAAACTGTATTCAAGGTAGCTGAAGCACTTTCAAGTTGCTTGATACCCTTAGCAACGGCAAATGTATTATACACTGGAATAATCACTTTGAATGTGTGCCATATTGTTTTGCAATTAAAATCGAATCGACAAATTCTAAAAACACCCAATTTTGAGTGCTTTCAGGGTATCGGTGAGAGGACAGGGGGACAGAAGACAATGTCAGGAAGGAAAGGCTCCAGCGGGAAAGCTGCAGACAAGTTCTCCTGGATTTTTACCAATGGTTATCCCTTTGAAAGAGGAAGCTTCATGCACTCGCCCTACATTTTGTGTCTTTGTTGGAAACGGTTTTGCTATTGAATTCACTTATTCAATAGCAAATTCAATAATTCTGATTATGTCTGTATCACATGTTTGAATGGTAATAGCTGATATTTTTTTTCTAATCTGGCTTTTCATACATTTAACATGCTTTGAGTAGATGACAATAGAAAGAAAACAAGGCGTTGTTGTGATCTGCAATAGATACACAGATGTTTCATTTTATATTGTGGTTGTTTTGTTATACAGAATACTGTTATTTTAAAGGCTTCAGAGTTGCTGCAGCATCAGTGAATTGAAAAAAAGTCCCAGTTTGTCACTCAGGAAATCTGGTAACCCTACGCATGAACATCGTCATATTCAGTGTTCTGTGATGCAATGTAATAATATTATCCTCCTCCTGGTATCTTTGGTCAAACATGTATGAAAAGCACCATAACCTAGTTTAGTTAGTCCCCATGGAAATCTGCGGTAAAATTTCCTAAAATCTGCAAGAAGAAAAGAATGTTTTCTGCAAAATTCTGGCTGAACTAAAGCTTGCACTGAAACCCCGCCACAATCCTCACCATACAAATAGCGTGCATGACCTCTAGTGATATGTGCAATGACAGTAGGGAGTAAAGGTTTGAGTTTTCATTTTTTTGCAAAAAATTGAAAATTCCATGAGAGACAGCGTGTTTTTTTTCCCCGCAATCGTGGAATCCTGGCGGGACTGTTTAGTATATATATCCTTAACAGTGACGGGCCAGCACTTTTCACACCACTCTGTTTAGTATATATATCCTTAACAGTGACGGGCCAGCACTTTTCACACCACTCTGTTTAGTATATATATCCTTAACAGTGACGGGCCAGCACTTTTCACACCACTCTGTTTAGTATATATATCCTTAACAGTGACGGGCCAGCACTTTTCACACCACTCTGTTTAGTATATATATCCTTAACAGTGACGGGCCAGCACTTTTCACACCACTCTGTTTAGTATATATATCCTTAACAGTGACGGGCCAGCACTTTTCACACCACTCTGTTTAGTATATATATCCTTAACAGTGACGGGCCAGCACTTTTCACACCACTCTGTTTAGTATATATATCCTTAACAGTGACGGGCCAGCACTTTTCACACCACTCTGTTTAGTATATATATCCTTAACAGTGACGGGCCAGCACTTTTCACACCACTCTGTTTAGTATATATATCCTTAACAGTGACGGGCCAGCACTTTTCACACCACTCTGTTTAGTATATATATCCTTAACAGTGACGGGCCAGCACTTTTCACACCACTCTGTTTAGTATATATATCCTTAACAGTGACGGGCCAGCACTGACACCACTCTGTTTAGTATATATATCCTTAACAGTGACGGGCCAGCACTTTTCACACCACTCTGTTTAGTATATATATCCTTAACAGTGACGGGCCAGCACTTTTCACACCACTCTGTTTAGTATATATATCCTTAACAGTGACGGGCCAGCACTTTTCACACCACTCTGTTTAGTATATATATCCTTAACAGTGACGGGCCAGCACTTTTCACACCACTCTGTTTAGTATATATATCCTTAACAGTGACGGGCCAGCACTTTTCACACCACTCTGTTTAGTATATATATCCTTAACAGTGACGGGCCAGCACTTTTCACACCACTCTGTTTAGTATATATATCCTTAACAGTGACGGGCCAGCACTTTTCACACCACTCTGTTTAGTATATATATCCTTAACAGTGACGGGCCAGCACTTTTCACACCACTCTGTTTAGTATATATATCCTTAACAGTGACGGGCCAGCACTTTTCACACCACTCTGTTTAGTATATATATCCTTAACAGTGACGGGCCAGCACTTTTCACACCACTCTGTTTAGTATATATATCCTTAACAGTGACGGGCCAGCACTTTTCACACCACTCTGTTTAGTATATATATCCTTAACAGTGACGGGCCAGCACTTTTCACACCACTCTGTTTAGTATATATATCCTTAACAGTGACGGGCCAGCACTTTTCACACCACTCTGTTTAGTATATATATCCTTAACAGTGACGGGCCAGCACTTTTCACACCACTCTGTTTAGTATATATATCCTTAACAGTGACGGGCCAGCACTTTTCACACCACTCTGTTTAGTATATATATCCTTAACAGTGACGGGCCAGCACTTTTCACACCACTCTGTTTAGTATATATATCCTTAACAGTGACGGGCCAGCACTTTTCACACCACTCTGTTTAGTATATATATCCTTAACAGTGACGGGCCAGCACTTTTCACACCACTCTGTTTAGTATATATATCCTTAACAGTGACGGGCCAGCACTTTTCACACCACTCTGTTTAGTATATATATCCTTAACAGTGACGGGCCAGCACTTTTCACACCACTCTGTTTAGTATATATATCCTTAACAGTGACGGGCCAGCACTTTTCACACCACTCTGTTTAGTATATATATCCTTAACAGTGACGGGCCAGCACTTTTCACACCACTCTGTTTAGTATATATATCCTTAACAGTGACGGGCCAGCACTTTTCACACCACTCTGTTTAGTATATATATCCTTAACAGTGACGGGCCAGCACTTTTCACACCACTCTGTTTAGTATATATATCCTTAACAGTGACGGGCCAGCACTTTTCACACCACTCTGTTTAGTATATATATCCTTAACAGTGACGGGCCAGCACTTTTCACACCACTCTGTTTAGTATATATATCCTTAACAGTGACGGGCCAGCACTTTTCACACCACTCTGTTTAGTATATATATCCTTAACAGTGACGGGCCAGCACTTTTCACACCACTCTGCTTCGTCACAATTTGCTACCGGTGCAGTGTTATTTTCAGGTACAGTACGCGGTAAAAAGTGGTACACTGCGCTTGCTCCCGTGTACCTAAAAAACTTCCGCTAAGAAAGCAGGGAAGCGTCCATTCAAATCTGGTACGTTATGCTGTTTTCGGTCTTTTACAATCTTTATTAATTGAATGTATCATATTTTCAGTCTTTTTTCATATTTTTCCACCATTAACAAAATAGTATGCAAAAATGTATCATATGCAATAGATTGGGTCTTGTAAATTTCTTTACTTTATGGTTGACTTCTGATTTTGTCTTGTTCGTTGTGAATAGTTTTTTTTTCTTTTAACATAAATTGATTGTTTGTTTCCAGTTTAAGTTTGCAAAAAAATGAAGTGTAATTAATGGTAATTGTACCTCTATTTGACAATAGGAAAACACCCACCAGATCACAATTGATTGCACATGTACCAAACTCTGACAGTGTACCACTTTCTGACATCACATGGGTCAAGTTTTGGTAGCAAAATGTGATTCCATCTGTAGCTATAAACATTTTTGGTTTTTTTGGTCAAGTTAAAACAATCCAAAAATTCACCTTGGTGGATATAGAGAGTAGTTTGAAAACATTCATATATATAGCATATCTAAAATAATGTAACATAATTAACATGAGTTATTTTTAAACTAATATCAACAACATGACCTTAATTCACACCAGGAAATATGTCTAATAATAATAATAATAGTAGTACTAATTATACCATTGCAGAGGTGTATTTAAGGCTTACTTATAGTGTCAGGAAAACACTGCGCTTCAATGTAAAAAAAAAATTGTAGTCAGCTTGTAGTTGCCTTTTTATCTTTTGCTTTTTTATTTAAAAAAAATAAAAAAATGTACCTAGCTCTATAGTACACTTTACCATGCGTTAACACCAGCTGTCTACATTTAATATATAACTAATTACTACATGTGGAGTACAATGTAACTTTACAAAACACATACTTTCTCATCCAAAAAAATAGGTTGCAGTTTCTGATGAGCGTCCTCGGTCTTAAAGAAAAACAAACTCTGGGCATGCGCAGTGCAGGGTGAAAATAGTCTGGGCATGTGCAGAACGCAAAGTAGGAACCTTTAGATAGGCAGCATGAATTGACGTGACACCGTCGTACACACAAGAGAGAGAGAGCTTGTCAAGCAGTAAACACAGAGTCCCTCCAGTGCTTACAACACTCACACCCTTGTGACAGGGAATGAGTTTTTAACTCCTGTGGTATAGAATCCAAACTTAAACACATATTTGTTTAAGCTTCCCAATTAAGTGGTGTGTCTTGCCCTTTCATTCTAATATCTTAAAAGAAGACTAAATTATTTCTAAACTACCTACAATGTTAAATAATGTGTGTATCTGCGTATGATCCTGAATGTTATTCACAAGTGATCTTGAAGATATTGTTACACACTCAGTACTGTGCAGCATTACCTTATTACTCCATAGACCAGACCTGGGATAAATATAGTTAGAAATAGGGTTTGTGAAAAGTAACTATTATGTGAAAATAATTACATACAGATTGCATAAAGTAACTTTTATGTGAAAATAATTACATACAGATTGCATAAAGTAACTATTATTTGAAAATATTTAAATATGAGTAAAGCAGTTGAAATACATTGAAATACTTTACTCTTTTAAGCAGGTTAAGCCGTGTCCTTGTTAACCACTCAATTATATTTTGGAAACTGCTCTATTTGAATTAGATTTAATTTGATCAATTAATTGAAATGGTTGAATATTTTATTTCAGTGGGTAAATACTTGAAAACAATGACATCTCTTTAACCTCTGGTTTATGGCCCGTTTTGAAGTTGTTGAACATGTTTAGAATTTTCCTCGTTGGAAATCCTCCTCAACCACCATGTGGTAATTGCAGGACTTGGTCCATAATTATACATTTAGGGTAATAATTAGGGTTTCGTTTGTGATTATTCAATAACTATTTGGGAATAGTTGAAGATTGTTTTTGAAATAACTTACATATATTTAAATATTTTCAAATAATATTGGACTTTCTGCAATTACTATTTGAATATTTAAAAAAAATTGATTTATTCACATTTTGAAAAGAATACAAAACATTTTATAAAGAATACCTGAAACATGGCTTCGGAAATACAGGCCAGCCATATTCCAAGAGTTAAAAAATACCGCTTAACAGCAAGATAGAGAAATCCCTGAACAGTTATCTGTGATACAGCCTCCAACCAAGACACAACAATAAAGGACTCCCAAGGACAGCCCTGCTGGGCTGCATTTCCATACTTGCAGCCTAATATTTCACATAGTTAAACAAGGTAACCCTAGATATCAATGCCAGATATAGCACTGCATGAACTCAGTTACTTAAAACAACAGCACTGCAAACAGAATGACAGTACAGTGGCTCCTTGTGGTTAAACTTAAATTGTTACTAAAAAAAAAATAAAACAAATTCTGAATGGAAAGTATTACAAACTAATTACAGTGGAGAATTCCAGTAAGTGCAGTATTACAAATGTTCATGGTTATTTTTACTGTTATGAAAATCTTGCAAAAATTGTCAAAATAGGCATTGCTTAATTGAATTGATGGCTTAATAGGTCAAACTTGAATTAATTTAAAATAGTCAGAGAAAATCAACACATAGCCACAAATGGTAAAATGCATGAGACTTTTTAGAAGTTGTTTAAGATGCCTAATTAAAGCACAAAGTGTTCTAACATTTTCACACATGAGTGCTTATTGCTTCGATATCACTGATTACTAAGCGGAAGCTTGAAATTCTCACACCCAGAGGTTTTCATGCAAGTACTGTATATAAAATATATAAAGGACAATAACAAAGTAGCAGCTCTTAATGGAGGAGGGTTTTAAGGGGCAGTGTGGTCATGCTTGGTCATTTGAACTCAGTGATGGGGAAGTGAAGAAGCTGTTTTGAGTTTACAGTGTGTGGCTCGAGTCCCAGCCAGGTGGACAACGGGAGTAGTTTTCATGCTGGAGACCAAGGAGTTGAGGTGAAGCGTGACAGCACTTTGACTTGAGAGGTCATTATGACGTTTAGGGTAACACATTGCTGGAGAATTGAGACAGGTGTATTTTAGTTGAGAAAAAAATTATTGAATGATGTAGTGCTGGAAAACTAGAATAACTAGCACGAGTCAAAGAAGTTGCTAGGGGTTTTTTTTTTCTAACAACCCTCTTGCTGTGCAAATATTTGGTGCTAAAAAGGGGATCCCCTTGGAAATCAAATAGGGTTCAGTGTTCTTTTGATCCCTGTTATACTCTGTTAAAAACCACTAGTGTAGGTAATATGTGAGATGAACTGCTTGACATCAGTCTCTTCATCATCATCATCACCTTCAAACAGTTCCCATTCTCACAGTAACATTACTCCTTCTACTTTGCACTGTCACGTTTCTATACATAAAACATGGAAGATGGTAAAGGAACATTGTCATTTATCCCAAAGAACATTAAACCAAACACAGGAGCTGAAACAGAAGGAATTCATCTTTTGTTAAATTCTTTGTTGACACGTTAAAATAAACCAAAAAAAAAAAATCATTACCATCTGTTGTTGATCGGCTTCCAGTTTTTTTTTTTCTTTCAACACAGTGGAAAATAATCACAATACGCTTTGATGGCAGATGTTTTAAAACTCTTTTTTTTGTTTGTTCTCTTGGCTTCGCTGGCTGAGAATTGGTCAGTTTCCCAAACTAAATATTTTTATTACCATTTACAAGACATTTCCGAATGAATTAGCTGCCTGTGGGGTGTAGTTCCAGGACCGTGCCCCAGTTGATTTGGGTTCATCTGACAGACATGGTGGTGGGTGGCTTATTCAGCAGCCCAGACTTGTCAGAAGATAACATTGAAAATGTTGAAATGCAGTCCAATGCAATTCTCTCTGTGCATTGTAAAAGGGAAAGGAGGCTTGTCGCTAGCCCTGTTACTAACTAAAGAGCTAATATGCAAACCTCAAGGTATATCAGATAGCAGCTCAATTGAAATATAAGCAAAAAGTGGAAACCTAGTGAATAGATCTTTACTAAAACATGTAGAAAAACAAAAACACATACTCATGTATTTTATTTACTTATTAATTCCCTGGACCTAACTGACATTGTTTCCTTTTAACTGCTAGCACCTCTGTCAGAGGAAAGCTGTTTACTCTTGCTGTAGTGTTGTGAAGAAAGAATTGGAGAGGAATATAAACTCTTTGTTCTCTATCAGTGTCTTTTGATTTGAGATACTGTAACAGGCTTTGTAAATCTTTGCTCTGATTTTAACAGAGGATTCTAGAAATTAGGTAAAATTGCTGAATACATAAAAAAAGAAAGTTGTTAGAGGCTGTGTTGATAAAAAAAAAAAAGGCAGGAAAACTGAGCACTTTTCTTAACCCTAGTGTAGTACCAGCTCTCAGGTTTTAAAATGAAACTGGTGGTTTCTTTCAAAACTGCACATTTAAGACCTATAGTGCCTCGGTGTTTATGACAGGTAAGATTTATGAAATAGTTTTGGTTGCAATTGCAGATGGGTGGCATTGTGTTTCACATGGTTGTAACTTCAGATTGGTGGCACTGCCATGTGTTTCACATGGTTGTAATTTCAGATTGGTGGCATTGCCATGTGTTTCAAATGGTTGTAATTGTCTTTTCTTTTTTGTGTGTGTCTTTGCAGGTAAGCATGAGTCCCTTGTCATGTGCTGAGATATTGCTGAGGTATTGCTGCTGTATTGCTGAGGTATTACTGAGGTATTGCTGTCCCTGCTAGTCCTGTGTGGACGAGACAGACTCTGTGGCAGAACCATGAATTCTTCTTAACCCCTGTGAGTATTAGATATTCCATGATGGAGCTTGATGGTCAGTGTGTTAAATATCTAAGCAGCCACATTGTGATGGGACTAGCCACTACAGTAAGTAACGGGGGTGACCCTACGGTTACCACCTGGGTAAATCTCGATTCGTTGTCAGTACATTTCCTACGGTTTTCTGGGACAGCCGCTGGGCTAAATGTTTCTGCCATTGTGCAGATGGGTGTTCCTTGCAACATGTTGAAAGTGTAGCCAACCATTTACATTATTAAATTAATTAAGCGCCTCAATACAGTGTAATTGATTTGAAGCCAGTTCCTTGGGTTACATTGTAAGACATGGGTGTCTTTCACCCACAATGAAAGAGTGAGTACTAATCCTACTGCCAGGGAAAGCAAGACGTTGCTGTAAATACCACCAATTATTATTACACAACAACATATTAGGGATTTTTACGGTTCTTTCTTTTTCTGAATGAACTGCAGTGGTTCAAAACACATCACATCCTACACACAAACCAGATGTTAAAATAATAATAATAATAATAATAATAATAATAATAATAATAATAATAATAATAATAAAAACTAGATAACACGTGATGAAAGGGTTTGATTCAGAAAGTCACAACATGCAGCAGTGTTATACAATGGGCAGGTTTAGTTGGGTGGTGGTCCTGAGTTAACTCTGCGTTATTCTACTCTACTGTCAAACAGATGCTTATCTTCTGTAGGAATGTTGGCAGACTTCCACAAAACAGTGTTATTCTGCCAGTCAGCCAGTGTAGTTACAGTAACTCCTAGATACCCAGTCCTTTCCAGGAATTACCAGCAAATCATAGAATGGACAAAGCATTCATTAAAAAAAGAGGGGAGTTGTTCACCTCTGTCACCAGCACCATGACGTATTCAAGTATAGATTTTGGTCCCAATGAAATTACCTTTAAGCTGGGAATATGTATTCAGTAAATTCTAAATTGATTCAATAAATAGTGCAAAATGTAGAAAATCATCAAGATTACATTTTTAAAAAATGTATACGCTTATCAATGGCAGGAATGCAAATTTTCTTAAAATCCTTTTTTCTTGTAGCTAAAAGGCCTAATGAGTTGGAGTTATATAGCAGTAGTCCTAACCCTACATACCTGTTTATACTCCACACCATTTATAGGAGACCATCCTGCATATTACAGTGCTCTTGGTAAGAGGAAATACTTTCTTTAACCCTACCGTAAAGATGCACACAGGTGCACAATCAAATGGTTTTTAAGCGACTGTCACCTTGCATGGTAGTTACAGTTCATCCTTATACATGTATCAAACTTCTAATAGAGCAGCAACGTCCTAACCTGGCCGTTTTATATCTCAATCAGGAGACGTTTAGAAACAGCTATCTCCTGATACATGGCAAAGTGCCCGTTCTGGTGATAGTTTCCTGACCTACACCAGCTTATTTATTTTGTTTAACTAAGCAGCTAATGAATTTAACTGAGGTGTCCTTCTCATTTTCATTTCATAGCAAGCAACTGGGCGGCCAGGGGAGGTGTAGAAATCTCAACTTCCAGGCAGAACTGCATCTGCTGTAATAGCCAGATGCTTTCCTGAACCCATGACTTAATACACAACAATTCTGACAAACAGACATTTAAAAAGTGAATTTTTGTCTAGTAAGCTTAGACTTTGGATAGCTTTCCGAGATCTTGTAGAAGACTTGCCCTTGCAGTTTTTAGGGTTGGTGAAAGTTTCATGCTTTCTGAAAAATGTTTTCTTTTTTATATAGTCTATGCTATGGCACTTAGGCCTGAGTTTATATAAACATATGCAAACCAGGCTAGAACAGATACATAGGCTATTGAAGAGTCAGTATGATATACTGTAGTGCTCAACTGTGCATTGCCAGCCATACCTAAGGGTAATACATATAGTGTATATGGCAGTGTGGCTTGGTGTCCCGATCAAGGCTGCCCCGCGTCCTTGAAACAGTAGACTCACACACGGAAAACTGTAGTTAAGCGCTTCTTCACACACTTTTATTATTTCACAAAACACACAGGAACAAAACAAAAGGTTTAAACAAATAAATAATTTAAGCAAAACACTACAAAACAGAAATGTTTCACATCCTTGCCCTTGTCCTTGTTCTTGTCCCCGTCCTGTACCTGTTTCTTCCCTTGTCCTTGTTCTTGTCACTGTCCTTGCTCTTGCCCTTGTCCCTGTCCTTGACCCTGTCCTTGTCAATGACCTTGCCCTTACCCAAATCCCTGTTTTTGCCCTTGCCATTGTCCCTCTCCCTACCCCTTATCCTTGCCTGTCCCTGTCGTGTACCTGTCCCTTCCCTTGTCCCTGTCCTTGTCTTGTTCTTGCAGTTGTCCTTGCCTTTGCCTTGGCCCCGGGTTTTGTCCTGTCCTGTTCTGTTCTGGCCCAGGCCGTTGTCCCTTGTCCCTGCCCTGTCCCTGTCCTGTACCTGTTCCTTCCCTTGTCCTTGTCCCTGTCCCTGTCCTTGCCTTGTCTTTGCCCATGCACTATTCCTGTCCTTTCCCTTGCCCTTGTCCTTGTCCTTGCCACCTCACTGCACTCTTCAAACAAACATTCATTTGTCATTTATAGCATGTGGCCAGGGGTTAATTGACAATCAATCACCACCTGGCCACAAGCGTTGAATTGACAACAGAAATGGCAGAAGGCACATATGTTGTCCATCCTTCAACAGTCCAAAGCACCTTTGACTATTGTTCCATAGTCCAATATCTGTGTTCTTGTGCATATTTTAGCTTTTTAGTCTTGTTCCCTTTTCTTAACAGAGGTATTCTTACTGAAACACATCATTTAAGTCACTGATTTCAAGAGTGACCTTTGTACTGTTGATTTGATGGACAACGACACCTGTGCCTTCTGCCAGTTCTGTTAAAAGTTCAACGCTTGTCTTCTATCTATTCCTTCCAGTGCTGGGTTTGTCAATTACAGATATTTCTCTGTACTTGTTGATTATGCTTTGGATACCAGACCTTGAAAATCAAGTGATGCAAGCTATTTCACTCAATGATTTTCCTTCTTTATGCAAGTCAAGGTTGTTATAATAGCAGAAAACACCAGTGGAGGCTTTGAGGAAATTGTTGATGCTCATAATGCATCAGAGTAGAAAAATGCAACATGTCTAAGACTTTTGCACAACAGTGTATATACAAAAAAAAGTTCTGGTTTGGAGTAATAATACTTTTGATGTAATTTTATTGTATGGAAAACCGGTTTGCCCATACTCTGGCATAGCACTGTGCCTTCTCTCCAGTTCCCATGTGCAAAGCATTGTGTAAAGCTGTTTTATGTTTAGCTTGAGAGGGAGTGGAGGGTTCCTGAACAGTGGAGTTAGAAACGTGACATATTTCAGTTTACAGTGAGAGAGTCAGTTTGGGAGAAAGAGAAAGCAGGGAGAGTGTCCTGCAGTTGGAAATTTTGTTCCAAAGGTCTTTTGTGTGATTCCTGCTGGACATGTCATCATATGCCCAGGATAAAGGTAAGAATCTGCTTGCACATGCTTTTATAGCTCTTATCGAAGCTGCAACAAGATCGTCCTTGAAAAACGAAGGGCAGTGTGTTTACAAGCTTTCAGTTCTTCCTTGATAACATTTTCCCCTTTCTCTGAGTGTGTGCGATTACGCTGTAGCCTGCAGCTTATTGAAAACAGGTGACTGCCTGATGAAGTTACACTGGTCTGTGAAAGTGGTTGTTTTGTTTGTAGAGCAGGTGAGTTTGTTTAGCTTCCACATAATGGTTAACATGAGCAGTGAGTCTTAGGAGAGCTTTCAGTTTATTCAGCTATCCCAATAAGCATCATGTGACCAGGAACGAAGTGACTGGCAGGGTTAGGGGGCACAAAACTATTTAAATGTTATACTTTCTTATTTGCATTACTGCTTTCCTAACGTACACACTTATCTTCATTTGTCAGTAACGGACCTACAAATGTTAATGGTTACACAACAGTAATTAGTGAATTCAGGGAACATATTCCTTTTTAATCAGTTTTAACCACCTAACAGTTTAACTGCAAATCAAACAGCAAATTTGAATGAACATTATAATACATTTCCTAAATATTTTCAGTAATCTAATCATAACATAATATCTAGGAGTTAAAGAAAAGCAAGGAAAGGAAATGGCATGCTAGATTTAGGAAATGGCATGCTAGATTTAGAAAAACACATCCAATTGAGTCGGCAATGATTTAATACAGGTTGAAATCCTCCCTGGCTCGTAAGCAGGTTTGCAGTGCAGCACGGTGCTGAATTCCTTGAGTATTGTGCAAATTAATGACGAAAAGTAATCCCTTGACAATAGGGCTGGATTGTTGCTGAAATAGCATTACCTGCAGGGATGAACTGATGTCAGTGGGTGCTGCCATTTGTTTCAAAACTATTCACTGAAGTTAGTACAGTACTCTTTCATGATCTTTAATGATTTAGCTGACTTTTGATCATGATTTTAACATATTTTATACAGATTTTATCATGAATTACCGCTGTGCTTTGCCATGCTTTTACACTGTGCTAGGAGTAAGCATTCCTGTGCATTAGATCATTAGATAGGAATGAAAGACCATTAACTGTCTTTGTTTTTGTTAAAATATATATATAGTGACAAACCCGTCTGAGTAAAACTTGTGCACAAATTGGCTCAGGAGACAGTAATGCTGGTGAAAACAGGACAGTACCTGTATATTTATTTCTCTGTGTTCAATACACTGGGTCGTTCGGACAAAGCAAAAGTCCGGTACACAGTTCAGGTTCTCATACATAGGTGGGTTTATACAGGCAATAGGGTTCTCAAAACAGTCCAGCCTCATACACAGCAAATCAATAGTTTTCTCAATATCTTTACACGGCTCTCCTACCTCACTTCATGCCAGCTCCACACTCACCAGCCTGAGCTGAGAATCATCCTCTTCTTAAACAGCTGAACCACACCCGAAGAGCTTCAAAAAAATGAACACATTTTGTGCATCAGAAACATAACAGTGCTTAACAAGAAAAAAAATGAAAAGCAATTTCATTAATTTCAGAGATACTCTGGGTCTCAAATTGCAGAAATGCTCTTTGGCATAATACTTCACTGGCTATTTACTGCATCACTGCAGAGATGGAACATACACCTCCTTTAGACTAGAGAAAGACATTGAACTTGGTCATTGTAAAGTATTTTGTTCACATTTTTTACTATATAACCCATACATTCATGGACTTCTTTTTGTACTTGTTTCCTAACATTGTATTTCTTTAAAAATGATCAAACAATTGCTCTAGAATTGTAGTAAATGATGAACCAGACCCTTATAGGTCCTGAAATACTAAATGGGATGTTGCATTACTGAGCCTCTCAGTTATTGGTAACGTTTTGAGAGTCATAAATATTTATAGATGTTTAATTTGCTGATTAATTGATATTTTCTGACATTAAGAGTCAACATTTTTATTATTTGCCTTTTGTGGAGTTCAACTTAGCTATTTAATTTCAAAAGCCATATATTACATTTTTTAAAGGTACTTTTCTCATGCTGTATTATTAGTAGTAGTAGTCATAGTAAAAGTGTAATCAGGGGCTAATTTCTGCCAGATCTCAGATCCTGTACCTTTTTGTGTAACTGGCGAGAATCATCCAGTTAGCAGATCAGTTTCGAAGAATAAAATCGCTACAAAAATGAATAAAAACAAAAACTTTAGCTATGTAAATAAACTAAGCAACAACCCTCTTCCTCTTCCGAGATTGAATGACTAACCGCTGCATAACAGTACATTGTAGGATGTGATGCATGGTAACATCCTACAACATATCCTTTGCACACTGTCATGGTTGCAAATCTGAATGGGGTATAGTTTGTGTAATAATAAGCAGAGCGATCATTCGGCAATTTTGTGAATTCATACAATGTGGAGGGAAGGATGCTGAGATGCCTCCAGCATTAATAACATTGCAGGGGACTGTGTTTCCTGTTTCATCAAGTGAATGTGAGTGAGGATTCTCCCAAATGAATCTGATTGTGACTGAGTCTGTCCAGCACTGGATTGTTTACTGATCATGGGGAACCTCTGCATGGCAGACAGCTGAGGCAAAACAAGGAACAAACTGCATTCCGTATTGACTTGATACGGAACACTTCATTTTACTATTCAATACGGAACGGTGCCTTAAAATAAGTAACGGGTGCCAACCCTAACCAACACCCTTGTACTCCTAACAGGTCCGTCGACAACACCCTGCCCTCCTGCTAAGGCTTCTGGGTAATGTAGTCCCTGACATTTTGTGGATTGTAGTCCATTTTGGGTCGGCCATTTCGTGGCCAGACACAATCCCCTTAAAATCTCTGCCCTCTTATACTTCCCATCAATCAGCATACCATTGGGTCTGTGAATATATATATATATATATATATATATATATATATATATATATATATGTATATGTGTGTGTGTGTGTGTGTGTGTGTGTGTGTGTGTGTGTGTGAAGCACTCCTCTCCAACAACTTTCTTCCTTGAGCTAGCTTGCTTTCTATAAACTTTACTGTGCTTTACTGCACATTTAAAAACCAACAGCGAGGGTACAATTTGGTTCCCAGGGTATTGTGGACCAGAGGACATCCCAGAAGACTGTGGTTGATGCCCTTTGACCCAAGCCCAGCAGGAATTCATTCAGCTTACAAGCATAAAGCTTGAGTTTTGAAGCACCCTATTATCTGAGCTCAGAGACTGCGAATGTTTGAAGACAAGCCGTGATGTCATAGACAGGGTACTTGTCAGATGGACAGTCGTTTCTTTGAGAGCTGACAGTATTCAGGCTTGCCCTGGGGGTAAAGCATTAGCAGAATTAAGAACACTAAAGTCACTCAAGTGACGCTCAGTGTAAAACTGAACCAGGCGTGTGAACCGTCTGTCTTTAGCCAGTGGAAGCAGTCCCTACTACTCAAATCATTTTGTTAAACTGAATACCATCTGTAGACTGTAAATCATTTGCTAAACCCAAGTAACCTTGACATTGATACTGGGCCCTGTTACTAAATCTTTGAAGGTATTATCTGTAAAAAAGTATTTGTAAACTTTTTAGAAAACCCTTTTTTTTTTTTTGGTTCTTATGGACGATACCTTTCCATTTACATAATCTGACATCTCTGTGAATGAAATACATTTCAGGTGACTTTTGCAGATATTTTCAATAGATACTCCTATGCTGCCAAAGTTAGCAAAGTCAACTTTGACATACTGATAACTGTTAAAATATCACTAGTGTGGAAATGTAACTGCTATACTTTTATAGTTTGATCTCCACCCATGAAAACATTGCCCTACAGTAAATTGTATCAGATGCATAGTATTTGCCAAATTAGTGCAAGTGCCCCAAGTAAAGGCAATCAGAGAAATGACACAGTTCTGAAGTCTTGACTCAATTAAAGAAAAGGTGCAATATCTAAAGTGGATCCCTTTTTAGCACATTTTTCCATAGTGTATCTTGAGCAGTCATGCTAACAGTTAACTGCACATGTTTTGTATAATGTGTTCACATTTTACATGAAAACATTTCACTTGTTTCGAAAAATAGCCTTACATTTTACATGCAAGCCAGCATTACATTACACAATTTCAACATCAAACAACAGCACTGTCATACAAACTAGGTTTCATATAACACAAAAGCAATGTTTTAAGGACTTGAGGCTAGATATTGTCATTGTAAAGTAACATGCATTACATCATTGTCAACCAATTAGATTTGTTGGTGGAGAAAATATACCTGTACTCAATACTTTAATTTTCAATGGATATAAAAAAAAAAAAACACACGCAAAGGTAGAGAGATTAAATGATATCAGTGGTATTAAACTAGCTAGAAGCAACTAAATAAACTAGAAAGAAACAATTTAAAAATCACTCCTTCTGCAAAGTGTTTTCTTGCTAGGATTATACAACTGTTGTATTCCTCTCAGAAGATGTGCCTTTGCCTTTTTATTTCCTTCAAAACTGAACCATTTCCAGCCATAGCTAACAGCACACCTGACCCTGCTGTTGTTTTACACATGTGTTAAACATCTGCATGGAAGCATTTGGAATGGTTGCTTGCAAATAAATCTTGATAAATCTTCCATAAAGCTGGGTTCATCTTCAAACGTTTATCTTAAACAGGCCGTGACCTGCCACTCTGCTGTCCTCTGACACGGTTTTCTCATACCAGGCTTTCAAAACCAGGCTGTCAACTAGCTGTTGGAATTTCTTCTGAATTTAGCTACTTATTCTTTATTAACCCATTAGAGGTTATCTACCGCATGCAGTGGTACATTTGAATAATGGACATTCCAAAACATTCTGATCGGCTGTCGACTTTTATTAAACAAGACGCCCATTCACATTCTTACTCCAACTGCTATAATAGGCCTCCTTGAGCTCTGTAATATAAGACTGCAGAACTTAAAATTGGAATAACAATAATAAGCATTAAGCATCAAAGGTAGCGAACAAAGACCTTGGCTCAATGGATCAAATATTGCTCATGGTGGATTGACCTTCTAACCCTTTTTAATAGTCAGTCTCCTGAGAATTATTACTTTGGCATAGATGTAGAAAGACAGGCCAGCTGAGAGAGTTTCAGTACTGAGCTAAAGATTTGAGCCAGTTGGTAATTCCAGCACACACACGCACGCACGCACGCATCTACCTTTCCATTACTTTTAAGGTTAGGACCATAGAAGATTCACATGTGGTTCAGTGGTCTATATACCTCTATACTTTACAAAGTGAAAGAGATCTCCATGCAGAAGTAATTTATTTAATGTACTTTATTTAAGTGGCATTTATTTGTAACTTACTGACTGCAGCCTTGTTAGTTCTTTGACCAGTGGGGCAAGATACTGGCTTTGACCTGGATGAAAAGAGTTTGCTTGGACCTGCAGCTGCACTGACACCCACACATGACAATACCCTAACATACACTCGCACACAAACAAGTGACAGCATTAAGCTCTAGAGTTTTCTCAGTTAGCACATGACATGTAGTGATACCTTCTAAGCTTTTAAACAGGTTTGGAAATTCTCAGTTTGCTCACTAGGGAATATGCACTTTTTATCAATGACTTTCATTGAGATGCCTATAATGAAGCCACTGTCAAACCTGAAGTACTGTCTGTTGAACCTTTTCTGGTGCCATAGTAAATAATAGAGCGCTGTACCATCTGCTGTGCCTGGGTAATACTTACTGTCATTAGTGTTTTATGAAGACAAATCCATCAGTGTAAAGCCAGTTTTTAACATGTATCCTACCGATTCCTACATATCACAAGATTTACCAATGATATCAAACCCCTTAGATCAGAATGTCTCTAATCATATTTTGTGCTGGGTTTTGGGTTCCCGAAACCGCAGACATGTTCCCATGCATATAACTAATAAAACAGCAGCCAGGGGCACAGAAAGAGAAGCAAAGCTATATCATTTCTCAGCACATTGTGGAGCAACAATGCAACATCTGATTTTTTTGTACACAGTACAATTAATGCAGGTGACAGACAACAAGCCTTTGTACTTGTTTTATCTGCCCAAAATAGCTCAGGTGTACATGTGTGTATCAGTTCCTAGTTTTCTTTTAGCTTGAAGATTTGAAATAAGGTGTGTCTATGCTGAAGATTTCTTATGTTAATGGTAAAGCCAGGTCCTGTGTCATTGCTTGCTCAGTTACAGTACATAGTATATACTGCATTCAAACTTCTCCATTCCACTTAGTCTTCTTGTTCCTTAAAGTCCTTTATTAAAACTGCATGCACGCAAGTCCTTACAGTCTTTAAAATAACCAAATTGCCCCACTCTTAGTGTTCAAGTTATATATTGAGAGTATTCTCCCCAATTCACTCTGCAGTTCAAAATGCAGTTTCTAAAAAAAAAGAAAGTGTATTGCACTAGCCTTTATTGCTTGTGTGCTATGTGTTCAGTAGATTGAAAAGCAGCTGCAACTAATTTATCAAAAGCTTCCCTCGGTGTGAAGCTGGTGCTGTCAGTGCAGGTTAATACATCTTCGCTCTCTGGACACAATGGGAGGTATTTTCATTGGATGGTGAGATGAGCTTGGAACTTGGATTGCACCATTCATTTCTGTATAGGGTTTTCAAAGAAGTGTTTCAAATGTGTTTGAGTAAACCAACAAATTGAATCTGTCAATATTGTAAATGTAACAAATAGGCAGAGTACAGTAAATTAAATCTCAATATCTTATTTCATGTAAAGATGTTTATGTTCAATTAGCATGTTTTCTTTGTATGGTTTGTTTTTACAATGTTTTATTTTAAATTTCCATTTTAAGTTCCCTCCTTCCTACTTTGGGTACTACTGCACAGAAACATCCATCAATCCCCTGACCCAGCAGATTCATGCAGCTTTGTCGGGTGGATCTCCAACAATGTAAACTACTGTGTGCCATTTACAGCCTTCCAGAGTCATTAAGGCACCCAATATATACCAGGAAGAGATGCCCATGCTTTTGTGGTAACGGATCCCAGCCACCATGGCTTGTTGACCCAGACACCAGAACTGCAAGTTTAAGCATTTCTGTGTCCTTTTATTCACACAGATTAAACACTGGAACAAAACAGAATACACAAAACAAAAGCCTCCAAGGCATGCTGTCTGAACTTTCACAAGTCCTAACTATAGAACCGGACGGCTAAGCCATTTACCGGTTACTAGACACACTTGTTCACAAAGACAGGTTTTACACAGTACACACAGGTTAACAGCGAGGGTTACATACAGGCTACAGAGTTTACACCCAGTCTTCACACAGACAGCGCACAAACGTATTGCACATTCTTTGTTTTGTACTGAGCTTTGTGCCAATAACAGTTCTGAAGGTTACTGTTCTCATCTTCATAATTATATTGTCAAGAGTATATTGCCTTTTATGTGCGTCAGACTTCTTCTCCAGATTAATGAATCTTGAAAAACTTCAAACGAACGCTACTGTTTGAGATCTGGCTAAACTTCTGTGTAAGTTCATTTCAAGTTCATGTACTGACTTAAGTTTTAATACTCCTAAGCAATGTACTTTAGTTGCTGTTTCAGTAACCAGTATAAAGGAAGGGGTTTGAAAAAGATTAAAAAACTAGGATCCTAAGAAGGCAAAAATGACTTGTCCTGGCATTACCAGCGTGTATTAGTTTATTAGATTGTGCTGCCGCTGTATTCAGAACTCTCCCCTGTCTTTTAATAAGACACACAGTTCTTCATGTGTCAGTGAATTCTCTAGGGCCTGATTTTGATCCTGATTCCTATATAAAATTCAGAGTAAATGAGAGCAATTTGCCTTTACCCTGTAATGTGATTTTGGTGACATGCTTTGCCCTGTCCTTATCTGTCTGCGTTAGTGCCAGTGATGGGAATAACTTTCTGGGTGTGGCCTTATATTTACATGTTAGCTTTGAGTGATTTTGATGACTGCCCAGACAGGTTGAGACTGTGTCTCAAAACTAACCAACATTTAACAAAAACAATGTTATTTTGATTCTTGCACCCTTGCATGTATAGACGTTATCCTTTGGGCAGCCTCTGCTGCAGCAAACCACATCCCAACTCTCGCTATTTATTTGAACAATGTGCTAGAGATCTCACTAAGAAGAGGCAACAAATATTTAAATTTGTATATTACTGCTCTTTTCATTAACATATTTTCTCTTAGTACATACAAAAGAAATATATACTTTGCGAATAGTAGCAACGAAAATGCAAATTGCAGTATGTTTGCACTGCGACTGGCCCATCTTGGTACATCTACCCCTGAGTCTGTGTTGTTTTGAAGCAGTTCCAGAAGATGTACCCCCTCCCCCACCAAATCCCTTGGAGGTACTCCTAGTTCCTTCTAAACATGTTCTTAATTTATAGCTGGAACACACTTCTAACTCAGAACAGGTATGACTGGGCAAGGAGATGCTTTTTACATTTCACAACAAAGAACAAAGAAAAGTAGTCTAAGCCCTGACACTGGGCCTTTCATTTCAAAGTGATTAAATCACTGTAACCACTGACCTGCGCACAAACACACTGCATTACAGCACTGTAACCACTGACCTGCACACAAACACACTGCATTACAGCACTGTAACCACTGACCTGCACACAAACACAGTGCATTACAGCACTGTAACCACTGACCTGCACACAAACACAGTGCATTACAGCACTGTAACCACTGACCTGCACACAAACACACTGCATTACAGCACTGTAACCACTGACCTGCACACAAACACACTGCATTACAGCACTGTAACCACTGACCTGCACACAAACACACTGCATTACAGCACTGTAACCACTGACCTGCACACAAACACAGTGCACTCATTTTATCCACAGTGCTCTAGCCACTAGTCTGAATTGTTCTCATATTACCTGGGTTATCAAAGCTGAAAATGTACTACTTTCCACTTTTCAACTATAAGCGGCTTCAGTTCTGTTTTAGTTACTGTTTGAATTTGCAGGTACTAAAATGTGTGTTCCAGTGAATCCATTGAGATTTATGTCCAGTTTGCAAAAAAAGAAATCAACAAGACAGTGTAGGTGTGTGTGTGTTTTGTGATGCATCCGTTACTCAGTTGATCATTGAAATTCTGAAAGCTTTACACACAGAATACAATCAAACCTGAAACATATTATGATATAGTAGTGGCTTCTGTCAATCACTGGATTCCCCAAATCTCAGAAATGGTCCAGTAGGTGGTGCTATTGTGAAAGCATCTAGATATCATTCCTCAATCATTACCTTTCCCTTTGTTCTACTTACTATATAAAACCCATGGGAAGGCCCACTGGGGACTCCCTGTTTAATAAATAAGAAGTTACTTGGACTCTATATGAGTGAAGTCCTCCCTTTTAACAAACAAAGCCCTCCTGAGTGTTTGTCCCAAGCTTTACCCTTTTAATGTTTGGGGGCATCTTGTTTTGTTTTTTTTCTGAATGTGGTTATTGTCATACAGTATTAATGTATTCAATTTCATTGCATACTGTAATAAATGTATTGGACATGATTAATGATTAATGATTATTATTATTTATTTCTTAGCAGAAGCCCTTATCTAGGATGACTTACAGTTGTTACAAAGTATCACATTACAAAATATCACACTGCAGATAGGAGCTGTTATAAAATACAATACAATCAGTAGTACATAAGAGCAAATTCAAATAAGAGAAAATAAATACAGTAAATAATTACATTTGAGAGCGATTTCGACTAAGAGCAGTTAAACTTAAAAATATTTGGTTATAATAGTAAATTCCATCAAGAGCAGGTAGTAAATACAATCAATGGATACGATTTCAAATAAGAGCAATTACAAAAAATATGAATACGCTCACCTTTAAGAGTAAAATCAAGCACAGAAAGTATAATTATGATTGAGAGCAGTAGTAGAATACAGCAGTGTGGAGAAGCTACGAGCAAGCACAAGGTGATGGAAGTACTGATACAGGTGGGTGCCAATTAGTCCAGTGTAGTCAGAGTTGTGCGGTTTACTGATGCTGGAGGCACCTCAAAACACATTGAGCAATGCAGGCAGCATGTTGTGAAATACATTTGCTGTAATGAGTTCAAGTGAGTCCATTACAAAGTATCTGCTGCTACTAGCAGTGGAGAAGCTGTTGTATCTAACTGCTTATATTCCTGCCAGAGCACAGACAAGATGTAGGAAACATTTTCCCTTGTGTTGGATTTTCACAATAACTATAAATACAATGACCTACTTTCGAAAATACCACAGCAATAATACACTGTTGTCAGTAAGCTATTTGACTGTCTGACAATGAACCGGGACAACAATGCAAAACAATGAGGTTATTAAAATGTATTTCAAGTGCCACTATTTGGTCCCTCGTGGATTAGGTTTCAGAGTGGTGTAATGTTAAAGCATGACGGCTAACCTGAACATCATTGCCATGCTATGTTGTTTTTTTGTCTTTGCAGGTAAGTTGAGCCTCTGTCTTTGGCCATGTCCTGGTGTATCGCTGTTCATTCCAATGGACTGTCTATGGTAGTTTTTGAGGAGGGGCTAGCCGTACTGTAGAAATAGATGCCTGTAAGTATCAGATCGCCAATACTGTATCATGTTTATTAGTCTAGCGGTATATATAATATATATATATATTATATATATATAATATAGATATATATATATATATATAATAACAGAATAATATATCTATATAGTTTGCTCTTATATGCAAAAACGAGTTTCTCTGTGGTGGGTCACAAAGGCCATACAAAATTGCCGGGAAACAATTCCCCTATAAATATACGAAAACCACACGTCTAACATTGGTGTGTAAATAAAGAAGAATTTTGATCACCAGGAAACACTACAGGTAAGTGACACATCGATTACTACATCGCTAGATGACAAGGAAAAGATACCATAGATCAGCTCCTGGTATCTAGTCTATTTATCCATGTATTTTCTTTTATTCTTCTATACTGTACATTATCTCATTTCATTTTTTCTAAAACTACAGACTTTAGGCGATCCACGGTGTGTCTGTTCCTTGTAAAGTGCTGAACTATTGGTTCATGTTCTTTTTTATTTCTTATATTTGACAGGTGGTTCTGTATTCTTTATATAATACGTGTGTGTAAAACATATGCTGACACAATACTTGTGTTTACTTAGGAACCTGTGAAAATGTTTGTATACATACTGGAATATTGATACCTGTCCAACTCAAATACACAACCACCAAACCATAAACGGTTTGATTTAGCTTTTTCTTCAAACTCAAACATACTGTATTATCAGCTTTTACTCCAGTCCATTAACATTTGAGTGCAATGGAAGTTCTTCTGCCATCTAGAATATACTGTACAGGGTCAAACAAGTGTCATTGTTTAGCGTGTGATGGTCGGATTGATCTTGTGAGTTTACGTGCAGATCAAACCTGATCAGGGGCCTGCAGTTTTGTGTGGCCTATGTGATCGAATGCCACCTACAATCATAGGACTCAACCTTGAGCTTAGAAAAGCTATATACAAGGTAGGTGCTGCTAGCTCTGTGCAGAGTCAGGGCCTCTTCTCCTGAATGGTATGAAAATAAAGGTCCACTAAACTCCGGGCTAAATTACAAGTGACGAAGGGAACTAAATCTCTTTAGTCTTGAATGAAGACGGGTCAGGGGAGACATAACTGAAATCCTAATGGAATCAACAAAGTTAAACTAAGTCTTTATTTCAGCACAGAGCCCAGCACTACCTTAGCGTACACAGCTGGAAACAGACTTGTTGTAGGACAGAAGGTACGGAGAGTGCTGAGGGTGTGGTATGGGTTACCGATCCATATTTCTGCTGCAGAATTATTTTGCTCCTTTAAGATACTTTTATGGCTTGAACGGCCTCTTCCTCTACAAAAGTTTTTGTTTTTTGTTCTTGTTGGCTCGCTTGAAGATAATACTGGCACCAGTGTCCTGTATGCTGGAAGCAGTTTACCGGTTTCTCCTGGCACATATTTCAATTTGAATCCTCCTGCATTTTGACTCCTCTTTTGACACCTGCATATTTTTCTAGACTTTAACTTGTTCTGCTGTCCATCAATCTGAAGTCTTGGGGAATGTGGCTTGTGGTCTTTTGCTGTTTAGCACCCATGTGACAGAGATGATATGTAGACGGAATGCACTCTTTTGCTGGAGGAGATACTGTAGGGCAGGTCATCTGCAGTTAAAGTAACATTTCTCACATTGCTGTTTAACAACCAAGACAACTTAGAACAGAAGAAAGAAAAAAAGAAGCTTTTATTTACTAACCAGAAAACCACTGTCTTACTTGTGTGCAACTAAAACGCCACCTCATGAAACAGCTACTGTTTACAGGAGTAATTCTTTCATTTTTTTTATGGCGAACATACTAACATTTTTTAATTTTTATCTCAGCATTACTGTCAATGAACATTTTGCTCCTAGTAGCATTTATAATTGCAGTCCTCCAAAACTGATATGAGAAATAAATAAGCATTTGTCATTGTGAGTTTCTCAAGGCCGGCCCATCTCTGTTCCTAAGTGGGCCCTGTGGAAATAGCTATTTATTACTCTTTTGTACTGTGACCCAAGGGCCTAACAACATTACATGTAGTTTTATTAGCAACTTAAGACTATGTAAAAAACACAGGGTTTGATTAGTCATATTCTTAAGCTGGTCTCATGCCAGGTATATCCAAGTGAGAAAATTAACCTGAGAAGCAAAAGCTCTGTGTTTGTAGGTCATAAATTAAGAGTCAGGGATCTGTTCTTTTTCCTGTGCAGTGACACTGTTCTTTACAGGTGCCTTTTGTTTCAACTATGGGTCTTTGTGACAGTGCAAGAATGTAATTTTGAGAACCACTGTTTAGCTTGGCAGCCATTTGGGACTGTTAATATTTGTTTTAGTTGGTGTTTTACTGCAAAACAGGAAAGCAGAAATCCAGCCCTGTATTTAACAAAAGAAATATGAGACCTGCTGAAAATTAGTTTTCAATATAATTGACCAACAACAAACAAGAGGCTAATTCATGCCTAGAGCGTTTGTGAGACAGTATCCCTCCCACCCCCCCTTACCCACCTCCTGCTTGGTCACTCTGCTCCATTGCTAATGACTTGGATCACCCATGAAACCTGTAACTGACAAACACCCTTGGTTCTGAGTGAAAGTATTCACTTACAGCATGTGGTCTAGATGAATGTAATGTATATAATCTGTTTTGAAGGCAACTGGTCTTTAGAAACATATGGTCTTGTACAACAGATGGCTTTGACACCATATTAATATATCATGTTCGGTAAAGCCTGATGCGATAAATTGCGACAATGCGTTTTTACAGGATCGGCTGATGGATTTCAGCTGGCTCGCAAAGTTTAAACATTGGCTAGTGTGTTATGCGACAGTAGCATTGGCTAGTGTGTTATGCGACAGTAGCATTGGCTAGTGTGTTATGCGACAGTAGCATTGGCTAGTGTGTTATGCGACAGTAGCATTGGCTAGTGTGTTATGCGACAGTAGCATTGGCTAGTGTGTTATGCGACAGTAGCATTGGCTAGTGTGTTATGCGACAGTAGCATTGGCTAGTGTGTTATGCGACAGTAGCATTGGCTAGTGTGTTATGCGACAGTAGCATTGGCTAGTGTGTTATGCGACAGTAGCATTGGCTAGTGTGTTATGCGACAGTAGCATTGGCTGGTGTGTTATGCGACAGTAGCATTGGCTGGTGTGTTATGCGACAGTAGCATTGGCTAGTGTGTTATGCGACAGTAGCATTGGCTAGTGTGTTATGCGACAGTAGCATTGGCTAGTGTGTTATGCGACAGTAGCATTGGCTAGTGTGTTATGCGACAGTAGCATTGGCTAGTGTGTTATGCGACAGTAGCATTGGCTAGTGTGTTATGCGACAGTAGCATTGGCTAGTGTGTTATGCGACAGTAGCATTGGCTAGTGTGTTATGCGACAGTAGCATTGGCTAGTGTGTTATGCGACAGTAGCATTGGCTAGTGTGTTATGCGACAGTAGCATTGGCTAGTGTGTTATGCGACAGTAGCATTGGCTAGTGTGTTATGCGACAGTAGCATTGGCTAGTGTGTTATGCGACAGTAGCATTGGCTAGTGTGTTATGCGACAGTAGCATTGGCTAGTGTGTTATGCGACAGTAGCATTGGCTAGTGTGTTATGCGACAGTAGCATTGGCTAGTGTGTTATGCGACAGTAGCATTGGCTAGTGTGTTATGCGACAGTAGCATTGGCTAGTGTGTTATGCGACAGTAGCATTGGCTAGTGTGTTATGCGACAGTAGCATTGGCTAGTGTGTTATGCGACAGTAGCATTGGCTAGTGTGTTATGCGACAGTAGCATTGGCTAGTGTGTTATGCGACAGTAGCATTGGCTAGTGTGTTATGCGACAGTAGCATTGGCTAGTGTGTTATGCGACAGTAGCATTGGCTAGTGTGTTATGCGACAGTAGCATTGGCTAGTGTGTTATGCGACAGTAGCATTGGCTAGTGTGTTATGCGACAGTAGCATTGGGCAGTGTGTTATGCGACAGTAGCATTGGCTAGTGTGTTATGCGACAGTAGCATTGGCTGGTGTGTTATGCGACAGTAGCATTGGCTAGTGTGTTATGCGACAGTAGCATTGGCTAGTGTGTTATGCGACAGTAGCATTGGCTAGTGTGTTATGCGACAGTAGCATTGGCTAGTGTGTTATGCGACAGTAGCATTGGCTAGTGTGTTATGCGACAGTAGCATTGGGCAGTGTGTTATGCGACAGTAGCATTGGCTAGTGTGTTATGCGACAGTAGCATTGGGCAGTGTGTTATGCGACAGTAGCATTGGCTAGTGTGTTATGCGACAGTAGCATTGGGCAGTGTGTTATGCGACAGTAGCATTGGCTAGTGTGTTATGCGACAGTAGCATTGGGCAGTGTGTACCGGGCTTTATAGCCAGTGTGCCTCAGCCAATCCAGGGACTGGACTGTTTATAATTGTAGTTTGGGCCCCAATTAATTTGTAGTTTGGACTATACATAGGGTTGGTATTTGCCTGTTTTTCCCTCCTGAAAATTTATATTTCTAATTCAAGTTCGGGAGGAAGGTCAGACACCAATCTCTGCATCACTAAATCGAATCATTCAATTTACACATTAGCTAATTAAGATTGTTAGCACTATAAATACCCTCTTCACTTTCCTCTCAGTTGATTTTCGATTTCATCATAACCCATCACCTCCCCATCTACACCTTTCTTAAAACAATGTCTATATTTTATCAATGGGGATCTCTGTCTCGTCCATTCGGCCAGGCAGAGAGCCCTCAAACCAAGTTAGGTTTGATGCCAAATGAAAGTGTGTATACAACATTATTCTCTGTAAAATTGCATACTCCGCATTCTCCACAAGTTGAACTAAAACATTTTGTGATTGATGTTTGTCTCGAACTACTGAAGATACATTTAAGTCCAAATCCAGAATCTGTGGGCATCTATTTGTATTATTGCTTCTCCATGGTGCTCCCATGGCAGATTGTGCTTAGGCTCAGTTAGGCTTGAGTTCATCTTTGATTTCCCAGTGAAGCTTTCAGACTGGGAATTAATTCTCTTAACATTCATCCCAGAGTGCTTCCTAGCAAAGATAGGAACTCCAGGAGATAAAACAAAAAAAAAAAACAGAAACGAATAAAAAACAAGAAAGCTTGATTCAATGCACCTTAAATGAGTCTGTGAGAAACAGAAAGAAAAGGGTGGGAGAAAATAAATTAGGTGTATTTATAGTTGGACTTGTTTTCCAGCGCCTCTCGGCGCTTGTGAAGTCTTGATTATAAATATTCTACTGACGAGGGAATGGGGCCGATGGGTGCACGGGAGATGAAAGCAGGCTTTTCATTGCTATGGCTTTCTCACCATGTCACTTTTGGATTTAGTGGAATGGTGTGTTGTTATTTATTAGGTGTGTTTTAAAGTTAAGGGCTGATTCTCCATCATCAAGGGAGAGGTGCCAAGTTCTCCAGCAAGGGGGCATTCATCTCAGGGTCAGTTTATTGTTTTTCATTGTTAACCTACAGCAATGGTACTTTCTTTCAGGCCCTGTCTGCAGTGATAACTGGATAAAAACACACACACACACACACACACACACACGAACATATATTTAAGCCTGTTTATGGTATCTGGGGAGATGGAATTTGTGTCCGAATTCAACCAGCCCACTCAGCAGTGTGTAGACGATTGTGCATGTGTTGTGTCAGGAAATGCAAATGAAAACCAAATACGAAAGATGAAAAAATGCAATATTTATTTTTTTTAGGTGGGATCATCCTCAAAGACCTCATTCCGAAAGGAAATACATAGTTTCTGAATCTCATTTGCTAGTTTATTTGATACATGTTCATTCTGCAGATATTCCGAATCAGCTGGAGCTGTATCTAAGACTTTGGGGACATATTGAAATAACACAGTGCTGCTGTAATTGTGGGTAGGTCCCTTCATAGTTGGAAATGACAGCAACTCCGTCTTGGGTTTCTTTTCCCTGCAACCACTTACACAGCACAGAGGAGAGAGAATACATGCATGTCCACTGTACTTTATGAATCTATGCATCCCTTCCTGTGACGTCATCAGGCAGTGTGTTCCGGGCATAAGGTTGCAAATTGTTAAAACAAGTGAACAAATCACATTCATAACCACAAGTATATACAAGTCTAAAATATTTCCATAACTACAAATATTGAATTATATAGGTAGTCTATGTATCGTCAGCATCGCAGACGCGTCCTGTTAAATTTCTGCTTAAAGGTAACACTGCCCGTTGACATCGCAGGAAGGAGTGCATGGATGCATAAAGTACAGTGACAGTGGGGCAATAACAGCGAATTATGCTTCCATTCATTTTTCTTGATCTCATTGACATGCATTTTATTAACGAGTTCCCTTATCAAGTCGTTGAGACAGGAAATTACCTGCAACAATTAAGCTTTTCAACGAGATTAATGACCTCATCGACTCAAGCAATAAACAGATTGATTCAACTAACGCAATTTTGTTTGAAAATCATTGCTACTAAGGCAGTATTTTCAAGTTCGTAAATGAAAACTCCAGTGTTAGTCATGAAGTTGGTATGTAGCATTGATATTCGCATTTTCAAGCGGTCGTTATGCCTATTTCGTTTTAACATAATCGCCATAATGTGATTCCTGAAGTTATGTTGATTTATGAAACAATGTTAATATCTTCACATCGGGCAGCGTGTTACCTGTCTTTACACGCAAACCAAAGAAATAGTCGCAAGAAGCCCTGCTCATTATGATATTAACATAATTTCGTTATTAACAACAATGTATTGCAATATATGAATAGAAATTTATTACGATGAGCTTTTAAGGGCGTTTTTAAGTAAAGCTTTGTGTCCTTATAAAGTAATTATAAGGTTCACTTTAAATGCCTCCATTCTTCTGTGTTATTATATTGCAAACACATTTAGGGAAGCATTGTTCATTTGTATTAACAGGTGTGATACCAGTAGCTTTTCTTCTCAGCCAGACGTACTTGTCATCTTTATATGTTAAAAGCTTTGCATGCCAGCCTATAAGTAAACAGACAGTAACAATATACAACAAGTGCTTCAAATGGCGACTCAAGCAGTCAATGCTATTTAACATGTTGGAGATATATACTCACAGCTGGTATATGTCTTGGCAGGCAAATTAAGTTTACAAAAACCGCATTGCACCACAGGTTTGTGTGCTTATTTATGTGTTAAATATTTTCCTAGGGAAACCGCACTGGGAGACACCACCTCATTTACAAATGTGCCCTGTGTTAACATTGCAGCATTTACACTGAGTTACCTTATACAATGCCTCCTTCTGCACTTAACTTAAATGTTAAACAAGTCCTTGCTTCCCAGCTTGAGCAAGGATTGACAGCTCTGTGCGTTCCAGTCCAGTTCTTTATTCCAACCATCTTTGTAATTGCTTAATTGGACAAAAAAAAAAAAAAAAAGAAATGCATGCAGTTCTTAAGCAGATAAAACCTTCATTAAACCTGATGTGGAATGGCCCTTCATGAGCAAAGTTGCCTAACCTTGAACTCCAGTTACAACTCAGCTGTTGAGGAAGCACAGTGTGTAACAGTAATGGCTTTTACCCCAAAACTAGCAGGCAGTTTAAAAACAGTTGGAGGTTAACTGTGTACAGAGAAGGTCACTAAAGGAGAATGTGCACCAGTCTTCACTGCAGAATGTCTTATCAATGTTAAAATAACATTTACTGTAAACACAAGTAGTCTTCACAGGATTGCAGTCCAGTCTTCTCTAGGCAATTCAAATGAGTAACTTGTACAAAGTTGTGTTCTTATGTAAGTTATAGTCATGCTTATGACCCATACCGTTAACAACAGTGTGGAGTCTTAGAAAAGATGTATGTATTCCTATCCAAATCTTTAACAGTAGTTAATAACAGAGGAACAGAAACAATTTCAAATATCCAGTCAAATTCTAGTTACTGGAAAACCTGAATAACAGGTTTCCAAAGGGATGTGCTAATTCAAGCTGCCTCTTATTTAGAAAAGAAAAATAATTACTGTATGTTCTGTGGTTTACTGGCTGTTTCACAGCTATAATAACTGGTTTGCTGTATATTTATATTTCACGATATACAGTACAAATAGAAAATAAAAAAAGAAAACCGATATAGTAGATTTTAAGTGCATAGCATTCACTAATCCTTTATCTTCACATTTATTAAAAGGGAGCTACCTTGGGACCAAGTCATTGAGGCGCTGAAGCGTTCACCATTTTGATAAACCCAGCGCCATTAAACACTGGAAACACTGCAATAAAATGGCTCCCAGCTTTTGCAATCTGCATGGCAATAAAAGCAGCCCTTTGATTTCAAATGAATAAATAACTGTATCAGCCTATGCCAGCCTGCAGAGCCAAAATGTGTTTCCCATGTTCTGTAAAGAGGAAGGAATATCTGATTCATTCTGTCCAGATGGAGGTTTTTTACAAGTGCTGTACCCCCCTAATGCCCCCCCCCCCTTCCGTCCAGCCTAAAGACACGCACACACCAGAGCCGCCCGCAGTCACTTGGCAGAATCACACGATATCATGTGTCGTTTAGATTACTATCGGCTTCAGTATATTGTTGCATTCAACTCTATTTTCATGAGATTTGTTTGAATTTAAACGAAGCTGAAGCAAGCGCCCCAAGGAAGTGGTTGCCCCCTGAATTACTGCATGAACACCCACAGATAGTGTATGTTGTATTTAGATGGAAAAATAAAATATATCCCTACCTAGTAATACAATTCCTACAGCATGCAGAAGAGTAATAATAAACGGGTGCTGTTCAATGGCTTGGCCTGTAGGGGGCCTGCATTGTTTTCAAGAGGCTCAGGTTCTGGCACGCCCATCACTTTTCATGAGATAATATGAAAACTTGATACTACTTTAAACGAAAAGTACAGGTATACTGTTGGAAGGCAAACAAGTACTTGTCCTAAATGGCTGAGGCTTCAGGGCACATATTATGATTGTAATTGCTGAGTAATTACATTGACCTAATACTGTAATTTCAATATCATTATTTTTAGAATGGCTTTGATATTCCACAGTATAACGCTACAACCGTAAATAAAAAAGTCAGTAAAATGCCTAGCTTCCATTTGGTTTCAGAAAGGGATGCTGCCTCTTTAAGTGCTGATTTAGTGTTCCCAAGCCTGCAGTTTGTTTGGTTCAGTTGCTAGGGGCAACAGCAGTGTTTCTTACCACAGACCTTGATTTACTTACCCTCCTTCTGAAATGAGTCAAATTGCCCAGGAAACTGTGGACTGAAAAAAGACTCCTCGTGAAAGGGGAGCCTCCCCTGACCACACCCTGCTCGGGTTTATCCTGCTGAGTCACTCGGCATCCATTTTATAACTACACTGGACCGGCAGACACAGGACGGCAGCATGCTCTTCATTTTTTCATTGGTTTTTTTTGTTGTTGTTGTTATTTTAAGACATTTTATTACCTTTGCTCACTCTTGTGAACGTTTACTGCAGTATACCAAGGTGGAAGCAGCGCAAAGTGGAGCAAAGGCAGATAATGTAACTATGTTAAAAGCAGGGTACATCTGACCATAGGAAACCCACAGTCTCCTGCTCTTTCCTGTCATTAATAACAATACACACCCAATGAGAAAGAACTGCGCCTGCCATAGGCTTCCCCATAATCGCTGCCTGTCAGTACCTGCTTCTGATTTCTCAATGTGCATTGACTTAACTGGTATAATATCTCAACTCCCTGCTTTCCACACATTTCCCATCTTCCTACTCACCGTTCAAGAGGAAACCATTAAAAAAAAAAAGCATAAAAAAAAAACATTTAATCTTGAAAATACGTGCCTTGCAGCCTTTTCAAGAGCCTTTTTTTTTTTTTTTTACTTTGTGCACAAAACAAAGCCTTATTGGTGAAAGTCACTGCAGTGTACCATCGTGAAACATAACAAGCGGTGTTAAGCACTGTATCAGCATGGTGACACATGGAATTAAAGAAAGCAAGGTGAATGAATTATAGTTCTTAATGTGCGCATGCTAAATTTCCCATGGTAATCTCATATTAAGGTTGAGGTATATGATCCAGTAAGAAATAAACGTTTCTGTATTCTAGTTACTTGCCTGCATTTCAGTATTCTGTACCGGTACAATTCAAGTACAGCAAATACAAAAGTAAACATTGGCAAGCTCTAACCCTGTAATGATAAGGAATAACTACCTTTCCTTTTGTAACTGTCCCTGGCACAAACCCATTACAACTACATTGATTATGTCCTCTTGACACACTGCCGATGGCTACTCCTTTTTTTTTTTGCTGATTCATAGTTTCAATCATATCAGAGTTTAAATAGTTTCATTTGTGATCAGCATTTGTCATTGTAACACAGTACCATGACAGGGGTAAGGGAGAGGGCGAGCTATAGTGAGTTGGCGTGACTAGGATAGGAGCCTCTAGGACTGCAGTGCAGGGAGCTGACAATGCCTGTTTTCACATCCCCATTGACTGCCTCCTGGTCCCTCTGCTCTAACCATTTGTTAAACTGGGATTATAAACAGGACCGCTCTATAAATAAGACAGTATGTCTCAGTTGGTTCAACTACAAGATGGGGGCAAATCCTTGGGCTAGCAGACATTACTGTTCCTAAAGTTAAAAAATGTTCCTACCTCCTTAATTAGCTTCAGGATCATTTTCTCCAACGCCAATCATTTTAGTTTAGTTTTTGATTTCCAGCATGTTTTCCTATCTTTTATCTCCAGACAGTGTTCATAAAAAGAAAAATAACAATAACATTTGGTTCATTTTAGCATGCTAATATTCAAAGGCTGAACAAAGTAATGTGTTCCCTGCTTCAAATGTGTATCCATGTAACAGCACTGAGAAAGATGTATATGTACAGGATACAGTTAATGTATACTGTTTCAGCGTGTACTGCTACTGTTTAGAACATACAATCTTTTGATCACCCCTCTGGCTTCCAAACTCGGTTCCAGTTTTCCAAAAACACATTTATTTGAGGTAGATTTTCAAGTCAAACTCATACCAGCTAAACTAGTTCTGAAAACCAGTTTAATGACATGAAGAGTAGAGGGGTGTAAATCAACCTTCGCAAACACATGACAAGAAGAATGTGAAATAATGGGCAAACCTTGTGAGTTATTTCAGAGAGATGCAGTTTGGTATTTATTTTGTTTCTCTAACTATAGTTTAGAACTATAGTTTCTCTAAGTATAGTTTATTATCAAAAAAAAAAAGAAAAATCATTAATTAAAGCTAAATGGGTCACGTGGCTAATAATTGCCTCAAAGGCAAACATTCCATCATTATTAATTGCCCCCAAATTCATGTAACCCAGTGATATCAATATCATTTCTTTCTTTCTTTCTTTCTTTCTTTCTTTCTTTCTTTCTTTCTTTCTTTCTAATGACTGTAACCACATGTTAATGTAAGTGTAATCTGGACACAAGGGTTCCAGTGTGCCTGCCTGTGTAAGTGGTCCTGTAACAATGTGTGAGGTGTTGTGGTTGGGGGGGGGGGTGTCTCTTGCTCGGCTGCCTGAGATTTATGGTGCTGTAGTTTGCGGGCAGGAGATGAAAGAAGCCCTTGTTTCTACCCCTCAACCCCCCCCCCACCCGCCAGCCCAGGCTGGGAAATGGGATACAGATGGAGGTGGTGGTTTAGGCTTGAATACGCCAGGGCAACTGATGTACTTTACTAGAACTGCTCACTTTCCATAATCAACCGCTCCTGGCGGGAGATCACCGCCAGTGACATCATTGTCTCCGGGTTGGAAACTTCAAATGGCTGACCCCCTGGGAGATCGCTTCTGGCACAGTGGCAAGAAAGGTCTGTGTTTTTACATTTCTCAGTCAATCCATTGTCAATGCCATCCCTAACATACTCCAGTTCCCATTCTCCCTCTAACTGCTTAACTCGCCATTCTCACTCCACACTTACTAAATCCATTTTTGATACAAGGTTAGATTTCTACTTAAGATAGTTTCTACTTAGATGCCTAATACAAGAGGCTCTCCTGTCTACATTAACATCTCTGTTATTATCAGTCCGTCTCTAACACTGTATAAGGAATGCTGAACATGTTTATTTTAAAGCTTTGTCTGCTCAAACTCAGTGCTTGAAACGGCAGTCCTTTCTAAGAAAGTATATAACCTCATTCTCTACAGTATAGAATGCACTCAATACCTTGCATTGCATCTCGTTCTCATTATAGTTTACAGTAGGGGCATAGTGATCACAGCTTGTTTTGCAAGTGCCTTTAGATGTGCAATCCACGATGAGAGCTGCTCAATGTTGGTTTGGAAACAGATTATGTGCTGATGTACCCTGTACAAGCAATAATTAGGAATTAGGGGAATTCTTTCACATTTTTGGTGGGATCTCACTGGTAGCAAGCAGTTACATATAAACCTCCACTTTGTTGCCCGTTACACTAATATTAAAAATTCATTGTTGAGCAATTGAGTTTTCAAAAATTTATATTGAAAGCCTCTTATGTTATTAGACTTTGTCTGCAAATGCAGAGATTAGCACTAATGAAAATCTGGAGAACTATAGTCAAAAACAGTTCAGTCAAAACCATTTAGTCACATTCTTACTTTATTTCTTTATTTATTTTAAATACAACCCCCAAAACAAAGGCTTTCAGAGATATTTCAGAGACATCATAATGTCTTTTTCTACCGGGCCATTTGGGCTGGCCTGGTCCTATTCATTATTTTTAACATCTACCTGTAAACCACACTTCAATGAACTGAACAACAGCACCCTAAAACTTGTAAATCCACTGCATAAAAATATCCTGTTCTGGCTATTATTTCTAGTATTTTGGTATGTCAAAAGCAGGATTATTAAAGTTAAAGGTCAGCGTTATGACCTCTTTTAGCAATGAAGTTGGAATGAAGTTATCCTTCCTAGAGCAACACCGTTTCGATCATTATAATGGACTCTGGCACTGTTTCTCAATTAGCTTTTCTAAACATTTAAAGTGCAGCTAATTGCTCTGCCAGATGTGGCAGTTCTCATGCCAGTATGTGTGCATCTTGAACCAAGTACAGCAAGAGTGACAGGCGATTAATAACCAACCATTAAAAAACTGAGTGATGAAAATCACATTGGATTTGACTACAACAGTACAGACTAGCTTTCTGTTTCTTTTTCCAACACAAAAAGTTGTTTAGTTTTCCACCAGGTTATATTTATTTTTAGTCCTGCGTTGGGTGACCCGTGACTTCAAGCATTTTCCACCCTGGAATGGGAAAAGCTGATTCCATCTGTGACTCATAAATAATCGAAATTTGGAACACTCGCTCTCAGTTTATAGAATCAGAGTTTGGAACGCTTGCTCTCGGTTTATAGAATCAGAGTTTGGAACGCTCGCTCTCAGTTTATAGAATCAGAGTTTGGAACGCTTCCTCTCAGTTTATAGAATCAGAGTTTGGAACGCTCGCTCTCAGTTTATAGAATCAGAGTTTGGAACGCTCGCTCTCAGTTTATAGAATCAGAGTTTGGAACGCTCGCTCTCAGTTTATAGAATCAGAGTTTGGAACGCTCGCTCTCAGTTTATAGAATCAGAGATTGGAACGCTCGCTCTCAGTTTATAGAATCAGAGTTTGGAACGCTCGCTCTCAGTTTATAGAATCAGAGTTTGGAACGCTCGCTCTCAGTTCTCAGTTTTCAGTTTTTCTTGGAAGAATTTACAGTCTTCAATAAACCTGTATCCTCTTAAAGGGGCACCTCGTTAGGAGCAGAGGAATAAGAAGAATAAGGTTGAACAGTTTTTTATTATGGCTACTATATCGGTACCATTGAAAAAAAAATTATCACAAATCCACAAATTTTCCAGTGTTACTGTAGAAATTCTAAATAGTTGCTATTTTGATGTTACTAGCATAACTACATTATCATAGTGTTTAAAATACCTTTTTTTTTTTCTTGTGATAGTTCAATAGTTATAGGAGTTTGCAGCCTGAGTTTAAAGAGTTTTATTACTATTGCTATAAGTTACCAGGTCATGCTGTTCATGCTGATGTTAATGTGAATTTTATTGCAGTAAACAAAGGTTTGCATTGGTGTAGTCAGCCAGGAACAAGGCTTGATAAATCATAGCATCCTTGATCAAAGATCAAGAGTTTATCATTGTATTTCTTAGAAAGTTTACTTGCAGTAGCATGCTTGGGGTCTATTTTTAAGACAAAAAACAAACAAAATAAACTTGCAAACCTACTTTAATGCAAACATATCTCTTGTATTCTTAATGTATTTAATTATCTTGAAAAGGAGGTCAGTAAATCACCTCTGGGGGAACAGAATAAGTGCTTGAATAATAGACAGTATTTCGATATGTCACTATTTTAGTCATTAGAATAGACGCTTGCTGTTAAAGGTAACTAAATGTTGTAACTGCTGTGTTTCACCTGCTACAGATATTAGTTCCCCTTCAAATTTGTGTTTGTTTATACTGACTACAATGTAACTGGCATGGGCTCTCCCACAGTAGGTAAACGATTAGATATTTAAAAAAAAATGGTGGGGTTTGAACAGCTTGTGACACAAATCATGTTTAAGAAGACAGGCTCTGATTTCTGCAGTAGGAAGGCTTCTAAAACATTTGACAAACCATTCACTGTAGGTAGTTTCTTTTCTTCGATATGGAAGTATCTTTGATGAGGCCCCCCACAGTACTGGGCTCTCTCTTTACAGGCTGTGCCTGTCTTGTTAATGAACCTTGACAATTCCTGTGTGTAGACAGTAAGCTGATTCCTTGTTAGATGGATGCTGTAATCCCAGAGCACACTGGTGATCTAAATGTACTTGTCACTCTTAAAGCTTTACCTCTTAGCCTGGATCCTCTTCCATTTCAAGGTGTTGGTCCTATTCCTAGCACCTGTTGAATTGGCAGGGCTGTGAGCAGCTAAAAGGGGCACCTTCAAGGACACCTCCATGCCAATGTCATAGCAATCTATAGGGGTGACCCTCACTGGAACACACCAGCATGGACAAGTCGCAAAAGACATGGACAAAGACTTCTTGTTAAAAGTTTGTCATATTGTATTGCAATTCTTTTTTTTTTTTTGTACAAAAGTGTAACTTGTGAATAAGAGTTTAAACAGGATTACGTCCAAATAGAAATCTATTGTGGTTTTCATATTTAACCACCACTGAAGTACAGTAAAACTCCCAAGACTATACAAATGTGTGGGTACTGCAGGAAGCAAGTGTATGAGGGGATGGCACTGTGATGTGGTTTCATTATATGATTAGATTATATATAGTCTTTTGGTTTTTCCCTCTTTACTGGCCTGTATTTTAATATAAACACGTATGTTTTGTGTTGCTTGTTCTCCGATTTCAGCCGCATTGGTGACAGACTGCTTACCTTTCATGTCAAAGGAGGACAGTAGAGCCTGTCATATAAAATACAGTAGACCCTGTCATATAATAAATATAATACACTAGAATCTATCTGTCATATAATACACTAGAATCTACTGTCATATAATATAATACACTAGAATCTATCGGTCATATAATACACTAGAATCTATCTGTCATATAATACACTAGAATCTATCTGTCATATAATATAATACAGTAGAATCTATCTGTCATATAATACACTAGAATCTACTGTCATATAATATAATACACTAGAATCTATCGGTCATATAATACACTAGAATCTATCTGTCATGTAATATAATACAGTAGAATCTATCTGTCATATAATAGAATACAGTAGAATCTATCTTCTACTGTAATACAGTGGACCCTGTCATATAATACAATACAGTAGACCCCGTCTGTAACAGGACGAGCAGCCCTGTACAGTGTATTTTTAGAACAGGGTCTCCCCCTCTGCCCCTGTGTTATTTTGTGTTTGTATTATGATTTATTTATTTGTTTACTGTTTATATATAGAAATGTCAGTGAAGCCGTGCATTTGATACTGTATTTATATGATGGCATAGCCCTGTTTTTGTTTTGCTGTTATTTTGTTTTTATTTTGAAATGTGTTCTGGCAGAGGCGAGGGAGTAACTCCATCCTCTGCCAGGAATAATTAAAACCTTGTGCAGAAGGTGGCCATCTCCCAAATTAATTAAGTGATTCACTTGTTGCTGAATCGGGAGATGGTCACCTGCATAAAACCTGCAACTCTCTCCCCTCAGGGGGGTGTACAGAGGAGAGTACCAAAAACGAAACTCAAATACAATACCAAAAGGATCAGAGAAGGCAACTGTCCAGCCTGACCTTAGGTCTGTTTTGTATTTTGTGTTCGTGATTTGTTTTGTTTAAAACCTTTTTTGTTTTTGTTTAAATATTTTATTTATTTTTGTGTTTGCAATAAAATGGAGCAAAGCACGTCTTTTGCAACTGCAGTAACTGTGTGTTTTCAGTTCCTCATTCTGGCCTGACATCACCACTAAGCATCACCCTGTCACACCATCATAAAATAAATATAATACAGTAGAACCCATCATATAATAAATATAATACAGTAAAACCTGTCATATAATAAATATAATACAGTAGAACCCATCATATAATAAATATAATACAGTAAAACCTGTCATATAATAAATATAATACAGTAGAACCCATCATATAATATAATACAGTAGAACCCATCATATAATATAATACAGTAGAACCCGTCATATAATATAATACAGTAGAACCTGTCATATCCAATTGACTTGGTAGCAGCATGCTTCAATGCAGAGGTCTATCGGTTAATAAAGGGATTGTATCTTACAGGTTCAGATAATAGAGGGGATTGTATCTCACCGGATCAGATAATAGAGGGGATTGTATCTCACAGGTTCAGATAATAGAGGGGATTGTATCTTACAGGATCAGATAATAGAGGGGATTGTGTCTCACAGGATCAGATAATAGAGGGGATTGTATCTCACAGGATCAGATAATAGAGGGGATTGTATCTCACAGGATCAGATAATAGAGGGGATTGTATCTCACAGGATCAGATAATAGAGGGGATTGTATCTCACAGGATCAGATAATAGAGGGGATTGTATCTCACAGGATCAGATAATAGAGGGGATTGTATCTTACAGGTTCAGGTAATAGAGGGGATTGTATCTCACAGGATCAGATAATAGAGGGGATTATATCTTACAGGATCAGATAATAGAGGGGATTGTATCTCACAGGATCAGATAATAGAGGGGATTGTATCTCACAGGATCAGATAATAGAGGGGATCTAAATATTTCAAGATCTCTTAAAATGCAATATATCTCTAAATGATCATTTGGCTTGCCATAATAGGTGTACAGTACAGTACCACCAGCACTTTAAATAAGGTAATTATGTAATTTTTACAGCAGTAAATTGTGAATTAAACTGTAGTTTTGGTTGAACACAAGAAGAAAAAGTGGATGAACGCAAAAAACGTACACTGCATCACAAGACAATACACATTGAAACTGGTGTGGCGAATGAAATATCTTCTCTGCTGTTGTGCATTGTGCAGTATGCTGTCTTTCAAACTGGATAACAAATTCCCTGCAGGACCAATCAAAAGCTTTTCACTCTAATGCGGTCTAGCAGCTTGTGGTACTGTTCTGCTAATGCACAGTACTTTCGGAAAAGACAGTAAATAATCATAAAGCAATTTCCTCTGCCGGACAAGTTTTGTTTCCATTCCCTGCAGCAATACAATATTCTTCCACATTTTGTTCTCTGAAGCCAGGTGATTCACCCCTTGCAGTGAATGGCATTGCATGTTACTCTGCTTTGAATGCAATCAAAAGTGCAGCTGCCCTCCCATTGCAGCTGGTGACAGCTCTATTTCAAGATGTGCTAGCGAGGCTATCCAATGATAGAGGGGGGCATGTCAGTGAGTCTGGGGCTATCTTTAGCAGCCCTGAGAGTCTACCACTTCAGTGTAGGACACAGCTCTGACAATGTCCGTTTTGCACCCGAGCAGTCTGTTCTTCCTCAAAAGATTTCAGGCTATAGGAACATGCAAAGTATCAATGGAGCCTGAGGGATGCATCTCACCGGTGAGACAGGGGTACAGTCGAGACAAGTGTATGTAAATACATATTGTGACAAAGTCTTACCTTGGCGTGTAAATCTGAACACAATTCAATATCTTTTTCACTGTCTTTGTAAACAACCAGCACTCAAACAACAGATAGGCTTTTTACAAATGACTAACTTCCCCAACTTTATCACAGTAGGTATGGTAGCTATACTTTTAGAATATCTTTGGTCGTGAACAACAGGAGACATAGCTGCAGATGAGCTTAATTAGGTGAATCTATCAGCAGTTAACAAGCTCCCCTCCTTCATAAAAGAGTCAGTGATTGGGAAATCTGGAAATGTTTGGAGAAAAGTTCTATTGTAATATACATTTTTGTAGTTCCCAACTGCAAATACATATATGTTATAGTCTCCATAAAAATCTGATTTAAGCAGATTCCATTGAAAAAAAAGTCACTAGTAATTGTCTCAGACTAAGGGGAAAAGGAGGTAAATGTAGTCGACGAGGGGCCAAAAGGCTACATTCACCAGAATGCAATGGGAGAGAGCCAGGATGGAGTTCACCTGGCTATAATTGGGATTGAATGCCACCAGCCTGTGATATATATAATTAAAGAAAATGTTTGTTCTGGGCAGTCTCCAGTGTGTGTGAAGAAACCTGTGTGGTTTAAAAAAGTACTGTGAAATTTTTTGTGATTTGTGTGTGTTTAAAAACTTTTTTGTTTTAATCGGTAAACAGCATAATCACCTGATTTTAGATAGAACTGGAAACAACGAGGTTGGTTAGCACTCCAAAACTGAGTTAGGCATTGTTTTGGTTTTTTTCTTTTTGTTGTTGTAAATAATAAAAGTGCACGCCAGTGCTTAACCCTGCAATTCTGGGTCTGGGTCTGTATTTTAAAAGGGCAAAATGAATCTGAGCCATAAGACTCCGTTATGGTACTGAGCCCTACAGACCCAGCACAATTATTTATTTATTTTTTTAAAATATGGAAATTGAAGACCTAATAAAGAAGTTGGTACAGTCGACTGCTGCACAGCAGGAAGCCAACCGCTTGCAGAGAGAGGCCAGCCGAGTACAGAGACAAGAGTGGGGCTTGACAGACCCAGAGGTCTCGGAGCCAGAGGTGTCGGAGCTGCAGCGGGTGCTGGCAAGAGTGGTGTGGCCTGCACCACAACAAGGATCACCTGCGGTGGACCAAGAGTCACTGGGGGTGGAGCAAGGATCGCTGGTGGCAGAACAGGACTTGCCAGGTGCTACCGTCGGCTACAGAGAAGGGTGAGGAGGTGAAGAGCACAACTCCACCACAGCCCCGGTCCCTTGTCCCATACTCCTGGACACCCTGCCAGAATGCCCGGACCTCCCTGTGCTGGACCTATTGGCCTGGTCGGTGCCTCTCCAGGCACAGTCGGTTGGCTGGTCTCCCACTAAGCTCCCCCTGAAGCTCCAAACGTCACGGCGCAGTTGGCTGACGTCACTTACATTCCCCCTGCCTCCTGCTGTGTTCCCCCTGGAGAATCAGACTTTGCGGCGCCGGAGCCAAAACTCCCATTTCTGCCTGCTGGCGCACCCACCAGGTTACCGGCCTGCGCGTCAGTCGCATGGTCCCTTCCCGAAGTCACTGGAGAAAGGATCGACCCGCCCTGAAGTCCGCCCAGAAAGGTTGAAGAGGGACAGTGTGGGACTTGAGGGAGAGTGGTGGAGTTTTAAAGAAGTTTTCTTAGAATGGCCGGTGTGCTGCGCACAAGGGGGAGGAAATTTGGCAGACTAGGGGGAAAAGGAGACAGATGTAGTCCAGGAGGGGCCAAAGGACTACATCCCCCAGAATGCCATGGGAGAGAGCCAGGATGAGGATGAATACCACCGGCTTGAGATTAAATGGGCAAAATTAACCTGAGCCGTAAGACTGTGCTATATAGTTTACATCTCTTCATTAGTGGATTAGGGGCTGTTCCATGAACATATTTTCCCAATGTAGTTGTTTTTGGAAGACAGAAATACCAGAACCCCACCGCCCTGTCTTCAAATATTTAGTTGCTGTATCGTGTTGGCTCTTGTCCCAGCTCTTACAGCTGCCTATCTCAGAAATTATTACATTCCATTTTAAAGCAAAGTGCCTTAGTGTTGAGACAAGAATGACAGTACAAGCATGTTACAGAGATATGTTCTGACAGATGATAATCGGACACTTTGTGTACAATCAGCTGTAAAATCTACTCTTTGAACGGCCCTAACTGCCGGCAAATTGATGCAAATTACTTCTGATGAACTCTGCCATGATTAGCATTTTATTTCAGTGGGCATTTTGGAACATACTGTACAGTGACTTCCCTTCTCCTCTCAGAGGGGGATGTGCTTGCTTTGCGGTTGAGATCCAGGTTCAAACCTGACACCATCGCAGCACCGTTGTTAGGCTTGTGATGAGCAATAAACACTTTACGGACTAGGCGTGGGCTCTTTTTACTACCTTATAGAGCTTCTGTTTAATATCATAATAATTGCAGGATATGACTTGAAGGACACAAATACACTGTTGTTTGTACATTCTCAGCCCAGCTGCTTTTCAGAGCTTCAATGCCATACTGTATTGGGGCACTTATTGTAGGGTACAGTGCATGAACAAGCATCCTGTTTACTTATATACAACACAGTTGAAATGCACATTTCAATGTTTCTGAACTTTCAGCTTGGGATTGCAGCCACACATCATTGACAAAGCATGTGTTGCTGCAGGAATTGTACATGCGTATGCAGCATTAGGGTAGAAACGTCTCTAAAAGAGCATTTAGACAATCAGGTCAGTATTCAGGAGTATTGAAAGCAATGTGGTGCTTGGAATAGACCAGAACTTAATTTAAATGCAATATATTATGTGTGAAAAGACGGCCATTCGTGAGTCACTCTATATAACATTTAGGTTATTGACAGAGCTAGTTTTATGATTAAACAATGAATGAAATGTTTTTGTAAAGATTATATAAAGTCTGGAATGCCGCACTTACTGTTTTTGTACATTATCCTACAATCTTTGTGCACATCCCACTTTTACCTCTGAACTTGCAAAGCTACAGTATATTCTATAAATAATTATTGCATATTTGCTGTTTGTTCTTATTGTAATTGAAGACTGATAAGCAAAGCAAGCATGTATATTGCAGAACACGTGGTGCAGGACTGAACCTACTTTCACACACACATCATTTTTAAAGTGTTTTTTATTACCTGTGGAAGCACGTTCAAGACCTTCTGAGCTGCCAACACTCACCAAATAACACTCAGGGATTTCTTTCATTGTAGTTCATCAGTCACTTATTGTCTGCAACTGATGCTGGTGTGGTGAGAATGTCCTGCCCGTGACATGTTGCCAGCATTGCTGTTCAAGCGATATCTGGGCAGTGGAGATATTGCAGCCAATCTAAAGACAGCTGTCGCAATGGTGGCTTTCAGATCATATCCATTTGCAGCTGCCTTCAAGCTGATTTATGGACTTTTCCTTGACTTTCTCTGTATACTTCCTTTGCAGTTGCTATGGAGGGAAAATAGTAGGAAGCTGCAATGTTTTAGCAAGCAAGGATATGTGAGCTGTGTCCAGTGACATTTGAGGTATATTTACAGACCTGTATGGTACATTCATAAGTGTCAGTACAGAATAGAGAAAGGGGCTGGTAATCTAATAGCACCTAGTGCGGTCTCGGGTGCTGAGTAAGATCATTCTGAAAAGAGAGAATGATATCCTCTTGTGCCACACCCTTGTGGTTTCACAAGTGATACTGATATTAGACATGTTTAATCCTCTTTTAGCTCAGCTCTTATTTTAAATCTCTGTTTCGCAGTGCTTGCCTCCTGTTGCATCAGATGCAAGTTCTCAGTAGTGAGGGTGGCTCTCCCCTCCATTATCTAAGCTCACATATATCCCATCTGAGGCTTGCACTGGTAACAGTACGTCCATGCAAGCCCAAGGCAGTTTCATGCATGATCCAAGGTGTCAGCTTTGTTTCCCATATTAACCTCAAGTTTGGAAAAAACAGATTTAATGTCACTTAGAAATTTCAGGCTGCACAGGTCATAACAACTGATACCAAGCCTTCTTCTCTTCCCTGCTCACAAGAAATTGCAGCATGATTAGAGGTTTCAGATAGCAAATGTGAATCTTGGTTGTTCTGAAGAGTGAAATGAATGGTTGCAAACTGTTGTGTATGTGTGCAGTGTGTGAAAATGGGTGACAAGCCAAAACAAAAAAACCTAAAAACCAGCAACTTGCTTTCATTTCTACCTCATATCGGTGTTCAGAAACTAAAAAAACAGTTGCTGTCTGACGTGCCAGAGGTAAGCCTGCAATCCAAAAATACATGACAAGTGACAGACAGGGCATGTTGTGCCTTTTGTTCCACCCCCTCTCCTGGCATTACGTTCCCTGCCCCCTTCCCTCCAGCAGCCTAAATCTGTACTCAGAAGGGGAAGAAATACCTGATTGGTTTGGTGTTGCTAGGCAACTAAATGTCTGCTATAGGCTGTGCAGCATTTGAAGGGTGGCTTCATTTTTTTCTTTTTTTTTTTTTTTTTTTACTAAGGCCAGCCTACTTTCTCCCACAGAGAGCATGTGTTAGTGTGTGGGGTGTGTGTGTGCTCTTTAGTCACAGAGTGGACTGATTCCATGTGTTCTTCTATTTCCTCTCTCTCTCGCTCTCTCTCTCTCTCTCGCTCTCTCTCTCTCTCTCTCGCACTCATTCCCCTGCATTTTATTTGCATGCTGTTGCTTCCTCGGCTGCAGTGAAGGTAGGAGGAGCTCGGAACACTGTGGAGTGCTCCCTGTCACAGAATCTTTGCTTAGCCATTACCTGCTTACTTCCAAGCAAGGCTGGCAAACTTTTTTAGTTTTTAAATATTTATATTACAAAGACACCCAGGGGAAAAGGAGAGAGAAAAGCAAACAGGAGGAGGATTCTTGAACAGAAAGGACCTAGCAGTAAACACTTCCACTGAAGTTTTTTGATAAGAAGTTAGTTTTTCTTACATTTTTACTTTGAAAAGCAGATTTTTTTAAAATTGTATTTATATTACATTTTTCTTTGTACATTTTTGGACACACATTAAAAGAAGATGGTGGCTGGAATGTTAATGCCTTTGGAGAAGTTGCGGGCCATTTACGAGCTTTTGTTTCGGGATGGGGTTCTGGTGGCCAAGAAGGACAAGCGCCCACAGAGCCTGCACCCAGAGGTCCCAGAGGTCACCAATCTGCAGGTGATCAGAGCGATGGGCTCCCTGAAATCCAGAGGCTACGTGCGTGAGACCTTTGCCTGGAGGCACTTCTACTGGTACCTCACCAACGAGGGCATCGTCTACCTACGGGATTACCTGCGTCTGCCTCCTGAGATCGTCCCATCGTCTCTGCAGAGGGTGCGCAGGCCAGCCTCCACCCTGGACGTGGCCCGAAAGACAGCGGGGGTCCAGGTTGTGGAAGGCCCCACTTCTTATGCTCCAAAATCATCATCCAGAGCCGGAGCGGAGGGTCTGGATTCACTTATGGATCGACAGGGGTACCGGCGGAAGAAGGTGGCTATGGAGGAAGAGGAGAGTAAGACCCAGGTGTCTACAGTGAGAGCTTCTCAGCCACCCCGCGAGCTCTACACATCTAAACCAGCATCTGCTGCTGAAGGATCATCCTCTTTCATGGGTCGACAGAGTAACCACAGGGAGAAGACAGTGGTGGTACAGGAAATGCTTCAAACCAAGAAGGTTTCTGCAGGGAGAGGATCACACATGGCCCCCGAGACCCCCACCCCTAAACCAGCAGGACCCGGAACACAGGACCGGGCCCCCCTCGTGGATCGTCAGGGAGGCCGTAAGGAGGTGACAGCGACACACGAAAAGATTACAGTTCATAATTCTTCAGGAGCAGTAACCAAGAAGGCCTCTTCAGTAAGTGTGTCCCAGGAGGCCCCCAAGCTGCATGCCAATAAACAATCTTCAAGAGCCAGCGCTGAGATCCCAGCCCCTAACTTGGATCGCCAGGAGACACTCAAGAAAGAGGCTAAAGGGGTGGAAGAAGAGATTAAGGTTCAGAAGAGCTCAGTGAAATATTCACACTCATCCCTCGAGCTGGACACTACTAAACCATCCTTGGAAGCCAGTGTTGAGGCCCCGGCCCCTGTCTTGGATAGTCAGGAACCTCTTAAGAAGGAGGCAAACGTAGCTGAGAAAAATATTAAAGCCCAGAAGGGTTCATTAAAAAAATCTCAGTCACCTCCAGAGCCAGTCACTCCAAAATTATCTTCTGGAGCAGGAGCTGAGAGCCTAGCCTCTATATTGGAAGGCCATGAGCCACCTAAAAAGGATGTGAAGGTTGAGGAGGAAAATATTAAAATACAGAAGAGCTCATTGAAAGCTTCTCAGCCACCCCCCAAGCTGGACTCCTCTAAATCAGTAAGCACTGAAACCCCAGTCCCTGCCTTGGACCAGGAGCCACTGGAGAAGGAGGTGAAGATAGCAGTGGAAAAGATTAAAACACAAAAGAGCTCAGTGAAAGGTTCCCAGCCCAAGCCAGTCACCCCAATGCCATCTTCGGGAGTTGAGGTCCTGGACTCCATCTTGGTTCAGAATGACATGATGGTGGTGGAAGAGAACATTCTGATTCAGAATGTTACAATAGTGAAAAACAAAGAGGTCTTTGCAAAGACTGAATCCCAAGAGACCACCGAGCTGTACACTGCTAAACCCAAATCAGGTTGTGGGGCAGAGCCTCTGTCTGCTATTACAGAGGAGAAAAAGATAGTGGTGGAGGAAAAGATTCAGGTCTCAGCAGTGACTGAAGCCCAACAGGCTCCTGAACAGTGTGCCTCTAAACCATCACTGGGAGCTGGTACTGAGGTCCCAGGCTCCAGCTCGCATCACCAGGAACAGGAAGTGACGGTGATGGAGGATGCTCAGAAGATCACTGCATTAGAAGGATCGGAAAATAACCTAGATCCTGTGGAAGGTTTGTAAAACTAAAGCATTTCTGTTTTTCTCCATGCTGATTGTGATATCCTTGACATTGCTAGGTGTGTGTGTGTGTGTGTGTGTGTGTGTGTGTGTTACGTCCTGGCCATACAGCATGCCTAAAAAAAGGGCTTATTTAACAGATGTCTCTAAATGTTTAGTTAAGTTTCTGGGTTGTTTTATTTGTGCAATTTAAGACTACACAGACAGCATGTCCATTTCATTTTACATACAGTAATACAGATTTACACTCAGTGCATCATCCCAGAGAATACTTATCAAGTCTCGGCTCCCAGAAGCAACAACTCGCTGCTGCTTTTCTGTCTGAGCTGGCAAATTAACAGTTAGTGGAATCAAGGATCCTTCAACCAGCAAATTCATTTATTGCCAACTATCTACTGGGTCTTAGAGCCAGAATATTAAAAACGGGGATGTCTGTACCCTGAGCTTAGAGACAATGCATTGCATTACCGGTAAATCAGTACTGAATCCCATTCTGAAGAAAATACAGAAATGGCCAAAAGTTTTGCATTACCCTATAGAATTAGCACATTTTGAGTTGAACAAAGTTGTATGAAACCTGCTGAATGATGTTACATTAACATGTTGAATTACACATTCCGCTTTGTAGTTTTCCAAAAATTGAAAAAATGAGACATTTCAAAATCTAAAAATACTGTACTACTATTTTGGCTTCCGGTAGACTTTTGCAATAACATTTGGTAGTGTCTTTGATTAGATCATGTTAAATACAAGATCTAAATTATGTTCATATAGTTTTTGTTTTAAATAATGTCTTAATCCTAGGTGATGAAAACTTTTGGCCATAGCTGTACTACACACCTGTAACTATGAAATCCAGGGAACTGCTAACATAGAGAACGCAAATTCAGTGTATTGGGATCTCAGGGCTGAAGGCAATTGTTTTTCTTTGATGTCAAATATTGTATTTAAAAAAATGCAATAAAAAACAGCTGTTTCTAATTGTAATGCAGTTGAAGCATGACAGAGAACTGTCAGTGTGTGATCCCTTCCTAACATGTGCAAAGACAAATGTGTTAAAGAAGTGTAAGACAATCCACAACATAAGGTCAGAAATGTGTGGAAAGAAATGCTGCAAGCTTCAAGAAATGTGCTGCTTCAGTAGAAAATATTTACAAAGGCGTTTTCAAATGCCGAGTGCTGTATCCCATGAAAGGCAATTCGAATGAATGAATGAATGATCAGCTTCAGGATTTATGTGACATGCGCTGTGCAAACAGGAAGCCTTGTGTCGGGCACTGTGGTGGTTTCTCATTTCTTTTATTAAGGTCAGATGATAGGGTTTATGTACTGCCTCTTTGTCCTTGTAATTCGCTGTCATAGAGAAGAGACGGAACTCTTCTGTGCCCGTGTTGATGCCCCAAGCCACCAGGATTTCAAGTATATAACTCTATATACATAACATGTACTATCTATCTATCTATCTATCTATCTATCTATCATATATATATATATATATATATATATATATATATATATATATATATATATATATATATATATATATAGGATAGGATATATATAGAACCTTTTTATTTACCAATTAAATGTGTGAAACTAAATGGAAAAAGTCATAAAAGCCACTTTTGTTTGAAAGACTGTTGGATGAAGAGAACACTTCAGCTGTCAGCTGTTACTAAAGAAAGAGATTCTCTTATTTGGAGTGTGGAGTGTTGGAGTTTATTTGCATCTTTCAAACACTCTCTTTAAAAATGAAGCATTGAGAATGTGGGGCCCTGTGTGAACAAAATTAGAATGACATAACTAACCAAATCCTTAAATGAACTAAACTCTGCTACTAGTGACCAGCAGTATTTAGTGTTCTCCACACAGTCAGTGATTCTGTGAACATATGCCTGAGACCGACTGTAATCTACAGTGTCCATTATTTTTGTGTACAGACTGAATGACATGGACTGTGCCTGTTTTGATTGATGAGGAAGTTATAATTAATTTTAATTTATGTAAGAAGCACAACACGTTGTTTTTGAATGTATAAACTGGCTCGAGACAGTGAGGCCTGCTCGGGTGAGGAAATTCATTTTGTGGCTGATATAGGGCTGGAACCCTAACAGCCCTGACCTTAGACAGTGTCATTAGGGATATGTATATATGGTAGGGTTTAAATGGGGCCCCTCTAACTAGACCTGTGGCCTGAATGTGTTTTTGAGCAAGCTGTTTTTTTATATGCATTGTGTTTGTGTGCATTGATGCAGGTAATTTAACAGCAATGCCAATCACCTGTCATGTGCTTATCAATCAAACTGCAGTCAATGAATCTAGAACATATTCTGACAAGAAAACATCTGAAATACGACCTTGCTCCGTTCTCTCATCTCAAACCAAATAGTAACCCCGTAGGGGGACATTTGCTTTGCATTGCTATAAAATGTCCAATAATGGGAGGCATCCAAAGTTATCATTGCATTACAAATGACCTTTTATGAATGACCACCATCTGGTACCACTATGTTGCATCTCATGGAGATAACCTAAAAAAATAGTTAAAATCAATTACAAATATAATATATATATATATATATATATATATATATATATATATATATATATATATATATATATATATATATATATATATATAAGGGCTGAAGACTACTTACTAAAATAATGAACAGCTCCCTGAAAAAGAACAGCTGCTTATTCAAGGCAAGCTGCAGAGAAGCACATGGGTCCATGTGGATCACTTTCCATGTAATATTACACCCTGACTGGGGCTTGTAATTATTTCACTATCTAATGAATTCACTCAGCAACACCAGGACCCCAACCTCAATGTGACTTGATATTGAATTCTTTGAGAGTGAGTCTCGCCACAAATAAGTTATTTTTTATGTTGCACTTCTAGAAGGTCAAGTGCACAGATGTCTGGAATATGCAGGTGCTTGTTCATGTAACACACACCGAACCTTTCAATGTGAAGAACTTTGGGTCAATCCATTCAGCCGTACAATTATTATTAATTTTAGTAGTACAAGCAGTTCCTGTCTTCTAACAAATGCATTTGAATTATTCATGTTACAGTACCAGCATGTGTAATGAATGCTGTTCAGGTATTGTCCACAATTATCAGTAACAGTAACATAGTACTGTATAATAACCAATAATAGTTATGGTTTTAGTTGGCTAAAGTAAATCAAATATGCCTAATGTAGGTGACCGCTTGATGCCCTGTTGCAAGTGCTTTTGTTATGGCGTGTGATTGGCACACTATACATGCTGAAGGCCAACCATGGGGTGTTCCTGCCTTCAGTAGAAATGTCCAAACTGAAAGGTCAGACAGGCCCCGCCCCTGGTATGTGTTAGTGCATGGGTCCTAAGGGCTCATGGAAAGATAAATATTGTACAATCAGGGCTGCAATGAAGTGTTGTTGTCTTCATTTGAGGACAGGCTACTTTGTAATTTTATTGAACGTTTTTACGTCTAGCTTGACTGTCCTCAAAACAAGACAGTTTGTAGCCAAAACAAAGGATTTAAAGAAAAAAAAGTCTGTGAAGAAATTGATTTAGAATGTATACAGCTTGTGTTCTGATTTTTTTCCAAATAAACATTTATTTGGTACATAATGGGTTAATGGTCACTACAGTAAACTAATAAAGTCCTAAATATCTTAATAGACATGACTTGCAATGAGGAAATTTCTGGAGACTAGTGTCTTGGGGTTTGATACAGCAAAGTACCTCAAACGAGGTCTCCCGCTCTACTGGAACCAGGGTTCAAGCCACTGCCTGAAAAAGTGGCCTGTATTCCCTCAGTTTTACCGAAGTGTAAAAAGTTTGAAAAAAAAACATTAGTTATTTGAGATATATTTTGCTTGCAGCTGCTTTTTGAGGAGGTACAGGGAAGTATGCAGTCACACATCACGTGATGTGTCATCACTGTAAATCTGCTGAGGGAACTCAACGCTACCACCTACTAGTGGAGTAACCCATTGCTTACCCAGCCAGCGTACTGATGCATTTACTGTACTGTACTTCGCACGTCAACATTGCTCTATCAGGTCTTTAGATATGTTCCACTGCACATATCAGATTACTCGGGTTCACATAGAAAACTGCAGTTACAGAGAGAAATAATGTTAATAAATGATAATAAGTTAGCCTCATGAAAACCTGTTCTCGTATGATACGAGAACAAATACTGACAAACATATAGCCATATATCAGTACGACTTTTTTTTTTAAACCAGTGGTTTCATGCATTTTAAATAAACAGCAATGTAGCACTTACCTGTACAGTTTATAGGCAGACATTTGTCCAAGTCAGCAGTAGCTCTCGTTGATATTGAAACGTCACTAGTATTTTAGTAGACCACCTGCCCCAGGGTCTCACAAAACTCTTTTGCGTTGATCTGCACTGTGTGTTGCAAAAGGCCACGGCGTGGGAGGAAGCACATACCAGACTACACAGCAGCAATTTGCAAGTGAATTATAGACAGTTATAACAAAAACAACACAATCCATTACCATAATAAAAGCCTGAAAAACCATGGTCTTCATTGGCAAAGTTTGAACTCTATGAAACACATACTAAAGAATGCACATCCAATATGCGCCTGCCTTATAATATAACATATCTCTCATTTCTGATGCTTAATTTAAAAAGTCTATTTCAGGAAGTTTAAAAAATAAAATTGCTTCAGTTTATTACAGGTTCTTGAGATGCTAGTCCTTCAGCATAAGCTATTGCAGATTTAGAAAAGTCTTTTCACAGAGTCTCTTACCTATATCAGAGTATTCATATATATATATATATACATATATATAGTAGTATATATATCATATACACATATATACACAATACTAAGGGTTTGCAGCTTTGTAGTCCCAAACTGTATTTTTTAAAAGGCTCTATTTCTCATTCTTAGTGACATAAGGAACCATGTTTTCAGGAAACCGGTTTGTCTGATTGGACAACAGTTGTTTCTTCACTCTACTGAACAATTGTTTCCTTTTTTAAAGGGAAACAAGCGTTTATTTTAAATAACGTGTAGGATGAGGTAAGGAAAAGCGTTTATTAAAAACCGAGTAGGCTGGGTGAAGGGCTGTTAGTAGATTTCGTAACCCCCGCCCCTCCCCGCTCTACCCACACTTTCACCATTACGCTGGACAGTGACTGGGTGAGCCTGGCTCCAATCACTGACACAACAAATACACTTTTAAATGTTGCTCAAGCCTGTTGGGTAGGGTTTGATTTGGCGTGCATGTGTAAGGGAGCAAGTTGTAACCTACCCCCCCACACACACACGTTTCGTACGTAAAGGAAACACAGTATATATGACTGGGTTTTAAGGAACAGGGATAGTACACTGCAGCGCGTCATTTTTCTTTCTTTGGCTCTGTTGCCCTTTTATCTGCAATAAGATATTTATTATATATATATATATATATATATATATATATATATATATATATATATATATATATATATTATTTTTTTCTAATATCTGATATCAGCAAGAGATGGATAATGATGATGGTAGATCGTTCATGGAAGATTTGATTCAGCATGGTCAAGGTAGGGTTCTGACAGCCAATCTGGGTTGAATGTTTTAACTATTTGAGGGAGGTCCTCCTGTGTTATCATTCATAGTTTCGTTTTTCAGCGAGAGGCGTATTTCATTACTGTCAGAAAACTGGTTTGAACACAAGTTAGAATCTCCCAGCAGCAATAATAATAGAAAAGGTAACCCGGGGCAGTGTCACGTGTGTTTTAATTATTTAAACTTTGTCGATAACAGTTTTGACTGTGGTTGATTCTGTTCTTGAGACAGACGGATACTGCAGAGGGAAATGCTTTGGTAGTACACCACATTTTACTTAGGCGGCTGCCAGTAGCCTGTAACACACACACACACACACACACACACACACACACACACACACACACACACACACACACACATATTTTACTAAATGGGCATGAAGGTGTTTTAATATTTTACATGACTTTGTTGAAACCCCCGTTGTAAAACAGCAAGGTACGATATGAAATATGCTTATCTGTCACATGTATTAACTTTTTATACAGCATGAAAAACACTACATATTTTAATGCCTGTCATTTTTGAGAAGGTGCTCTATTATAAAAGGTAGTTTGTTAAAAAAAAAAAAAAAAAAAAAAACTGTTATCAGTAAGTGACAGTATTCTTTTTTTCTCTTTATTGACCTGTTGGTTTAAACTCTGAACACAATGTTCAGTATATGCATGTTAATACCAACGATAAACTGGTCCATGCTGTAGGACTATGCAATTACAGTTAGAAAACTTCTTACAAAGTAAAGAAGCAACAGTAACAGCAACAAGGCAGATACTGAGAAAGAAAACAGAACCTGACCAGACCAAAGGAAAAAAGGTCTGTAAATTCATTATTGTTTTATCAATGGAAGCTGCCAGGCAGATTGAAAGCAGAGCCACCGAACTGTGCCAGCGTTAAGGAAACTGATTTAAAAAAAAAAAATTAAAAGTTGTTTTTCCCTTTAGAAAAAGAGTATGTGAGTAAGTCTTGAGTTCAAAAGATTAATTATTGTCACAGTCACAAGATAATTATACCCACGTACTGCACTGGTCAGGGGCCTAGATAGATAAGAGGACAATCTCACATACTCTCTTCCAGTTCTGAGTAATGAGAACCAAGGAGTAAATTTAGATTTCAGTGCAGTTATAAAAGAAAGTAAGCCTCGTTCATTGTTAAGCTGATTGTACAATACACAGGAAGCAGCAGTGCCCATTGAACAGGAGTCTGCGATGGTTAACCCCCTACAGCTCATTCTTGTATAATCAGTGTTAATCTGATGGAGTCCCAGCAGTGTCATCAAAGTCCTTGGCAAAGCTGGCAACCTACCGGTGCTCCTGGTCTCCGCTCTGCTTTTTCATTCGCACTCAAACCCCTTGTTAATAAACCGTCTTTTTGTAGCACATCAGTATTGAGCCCAGCTTTTCCTTCCCTTGGATGTAGCTTGTCTCATCAGTCCCAATTACATCTGCAGGATCCATCCAGGAAGGAGGATTTTAACACAGCACTGAGCAGCCCTGATTAACTGAGGCGACTGATATTTAGTTTGCTATCCTCGGCTGGCTTTTTAATGATTACAAGGCTGTTTTAAACTCCACGGGAGATACACACACATGAAAAATGATCTGCAAGCCTGAATAGCATTGTAACCATAGCAGTAACTTTAACATATAGATAAATAAAAAAAAAGCTAATTACATTTTAGCCAGGAGCCCAGAGATAAAAAGCAACAGGAAATTACTAATATAAATTAAACAATATCAATTCATCTGATAATTTATAAGAAATTATGTCTGTATTATTTCTGTATATACTGGCTAGATATTCACATAACTTGAAGCGTTTTTTGCTCTTCTTAGTGCCCAGTTGTAATACCTCTTGTTGAGCGACTCAATGGTTTAATGACCCATATAAAAATAAGCCCAATTGCCCACAGGGGACTAACCCTTGTTCACTGAGTTAGCTGCTCGGTGTGATACATCTCTTACTGAATAATCACAGGCAAGTCACCAGGGTTTGGCTGTTAATTCAACAAGTGATGACAGAACCCTCTCTGAGTTCGGCTATTTATTTTTTGGGAGAGCCTATCTTCAAGACTAAGTTAGATCAGCCTTAACCAACAGTGGTACCTTATTTTGAGTTAAACTCGCAGTTCTATAGCACACTGATTTGGGTATTTCTGAGTTCAGTAATAGTTATTACAGTACATGGGGTGATCGTATGCCTGACTGTTACTGGTATACAAAAGATAATGGCAGAAGTGGCACGTAAATGATTAAGCCAGGAGTAAAACAAGTTTAACTTGAGAGAGGCTGGAGACAGAGTGGCAGGGTGTTTGGGTTAGGTTTGAGGTGTGCTTGCAAAGCTACGAAGCAAAGCTTTCATTGTGTCACTGACTAACCACTGCAATTGTCCCTTCTCTGTCACCTTATCTTTCATGAGGACTCAGGTCACCAACCCTGAGATTTGAGAAAAAAGACAAAAACAAAATGGTTCCTCTTAATACAAACTGAAAAAAAGTAGAATAGATGAATTTGTTATTTAATTAGACAGGGACTAGGGGATAAAATGCTAAAAGCAGTCTGCTTGTATTTCACAGCAGTCTCATCACACTCTTTGTTGGGTTCATCTGTTCTTAAAACTCAAAATGATTTAGTACTTGCTATCATAAGGACTCCTGTGTTGTACTGGGCTCTGCAAAGGTAACAACAGGAGCTTTGTAAGAGAGTTTGGCAGCTCAAACACGAGTTTCCATGCTATTTTAACTTTTGTTTTGAGGTATTGGTGATTGTATGTATATAAGTGGAATTTCTTAGCGCACCAGGAAAAAGAATACTGCACAAACTTCCCTTTCTTTCCACAATGGAAACCAGTTCATTGAAAAATCGCCAACCCAATAAAATCCTCCCTTTTAGTGCAGCGATGACATCCCAGTGTTCCCGCTGCTGTGTCAGAGTTGCTCATCACCACGGGGACCCTGCAAGGCAGAATGCAGCTGTGCTGTGTGTGGGTTTGCATGTCGCACGGTAGGTGCATTCGCTTGATAGAGACAGAACTGGAGTTGAAAAGGCTCTTGCCATTGAAAAGGCTGCAATTGCATTCTGATGTGATAGTGAGACCAAAACCACGAGGCATCTCCATAACGGTTCACTTCCAAATGTAATTACTAGTCATGGAGGCGGATGCTACTGTACGGGAGAGCTTGATCATTGAAATTCGGTAAAATCACCGTTAGATTATTGTTCATCATAGGGTGGGTTATTTTAGCCAGACTTCTGTTAATTTATTAGAATAAAAGGGAATGCAGGAGTTGGAAGCTGTAACATCATGATCTTTATTTTGCTTTTTTTTTTTTTCCACTGCAGACTGGTGGTTCATATTAACAGGGAAGTGGTCTGTCGCAGAATGTTTATCATATATGAGGAAGATCTGCTGTTATATATTGAATGAAGTACAGTACTATGAATGTGGAATATGATTTAACTGTGATTATCCATCTGGCCATGTATGGCGGGTCTAATTAGGCAGGTTAGGGTACAAGGACATAGCAAGCTCTTTACTGATTGGCTGTTGAATCTTTGTATTATAATGTTAAGTTATATCTGTGAAGGTCCTATTACATTTCCAGGATTGTCATTATTGCCCTGATTTGGATCTCCGTCAACAACCACCAATATAGAAGGACCATCTGTGTATAGATGACCACTCCAATTAATCTAAAATGTATATCCACATGTTAACTCATCTGTTTATAGACCACTTGTCTATAAAGACTGCTTTTAGAGGGTCCCTTGGGTAGTCATTATAAGCAACCTCTAGTGTATATTGCAAATTGTGCTTGTATGAGAGGATCCGTGCATACTGCTGTATGTATTAGCTGAAAGACTGATGTAACCTCACTAAATAAACTTTGTTCTTTCAAAAGAGAAGCTGTAATCAGTTTCAGTGCAAACGCCAGGTTTGTATCATCACCTTCTAACTCTGACAGCATGATCATTGGATATTTTTATCCACCTCAGATTTCCAGCCCCCCCCCCATCATGTGTACAGACACAGGGGAATAAACTGACATATCCAAGCAGAAGGTACGGGCTGTCAAAACTTAAAAAAAGGAGAGATACCAGGCAGGGCTATTCAAACAACATCTTCTCTTCTCCATTCCTCCTTTCTCACTCCTCTCATCCTGCCGTCCTCTTCCTCTTCTACCTCTGCTCTCCATGAAGATCGTACCTGGTATGTTGAAACCTCAGGCAGATTGTGTGTGTGTGTGTGTGAAACTTTTAGAGCGTGAACAGACACCGCATCTGTGATGACCATCTATTTCAAAGCCAAATGTTTTCCATTTTTAAACGTGTCTTCACGATGGCCGACTTGAATTATGTTGAATGTTCTTTTTGTTTTATTTTTAAACTCCACTGCCTGTGAATGTCACCCTTCCTGTTGCACGATGACATTTAGGCAGAGGGTGGAGGAAGGACTAGGATTCCTAACCAGATATTTGCACAGTTAGTATAGTGTACACACCTGTCGAACTAGCACAGGTCATGTTTGACATGGTTCTTTCTGGTTTCCAAGCCACTTGTTTATGTCTGTTGGGCTTGGTTGGGTTATGGTTGGGATGGTAAATAATATTTGTTTTTAGACAATATGGCTTTCTTTTCCATTCTGAGGGATGCATTATTTGATTTGTTTAATAAACAACATAACTAAACACTGACAGTTTGGGCATCGGAGATAAAATCTTCCCCCAAAAAAGTGTGTGGTTTATTTGGGAAAAAAAAACAAAACGATTCTTTAAATAAGCTTTGTTATTTATTGATGGGAAGCTTTTGTGTTACCTGGGAGTTGCGCTAAGATGCTTAAAGTATTGTATGTGAGCCAATGATTTTTTTTGAAACCAGAGCCTTTGGAGCAGTAATACTGTAGTTTCAGATGGGTCAGGCTCACCAAGAGGGGATTCCTTGAGTATGTTCTACTTTTAAAGGCTTTGCTTTAATGACAGTTGTCACTGGAAGAACTGGTTGTCCGCTTTGAAACTGTGAGGCACCTTTGTTATAGTGAGGCAGGGGGAAGACTGCATATGGTTTCATTTAGCCTAGAGCTTAGTGCACGCTAGAAAAGACTGATTAAAGGACATTTTTGCTTGTTGAGTTTCCAAAAGCAGTTTGTTGAGGAACGGTAGAGAGAGGGAATAAAAAAATAAGTTAGAGAAGGAACATAGTCTGAAAACTATATACAAGAATAGTAGTGTAATAAAAAAAAGCAGGACAGATGAATTAAGAAGGAACAAATGTCACTATGTACTTACTCACACTCCAGCTGCCAAAGCAGGGACACTTTCCATAGAACAGCCTCATATATTATTTACTGAGCCAGAAGGCAGTGACTCCGCAGCCTGCTCTAATAAAAATAGATGAATGCGTAAACACAGAGGTACAGGAGTGGTGCAGGGAGGAAGGGTTTGTTGAAAAAGCAGAACTGAAACACGAGCAGCACACTGTATCTGCATTGCAGACTCTGAGCTGCTAACAGAAGAAAAGAAAAGGGAAGGGCTGGGAACTTTACAAACTAGTGGGAGGGAGGGAGGGAACAGCACGGCCATCAGTGAGTAAATTGCTGTGGGGGGGGGCTCTTTCTCTCTCGCTCTCACTCTCTTGCCTCTTTCTCCTGTCCGAGAGCAAGCAAATTCTGCTTTGCTTTAAAAACAAAAAGACCCCCCCCTTCATCCCACCTGTAGTCGGCCTACACTCCCCCTCCTCCTTTTCTTGTCCGGGTCCTCATGCCGGTGAATCCCCCTGGAAACTCTTTCCCGGCACTGGTGGTGCTCGGCCACATTGTCACGTTGGTGGTTGTTTGGCACTGGAGAAAACGCAAGAAGAATAGAGAAGGTAAGTTCTGGGTTTTAATGAAAACAAATACTGTAAGAGGCAAAAAAACAAAACAAAAACCAGTAACCTTGATCAGAGTACAATGTGTACAATGTCATCCTGTCAGTGCCTTGTGCCTCCCTCCCTCTCTCTGTCTCCTTTCCGCTTTCTCTCTATTAACCCTGTAACTGCTGGTTGGAATATGTTGGGTTTGTTGCAATTAGATAGTGTGTTATTATGCAAGGGGTGTTGAACACCACCCTTCCTAATTTGTAAATGAGGATTAGCTTTGGTTGTCTATGAGGATATATTGGAAGGATGTATTTGCATATATGGAAATTATGATTCATACTTTTTTTTTTAAACACACAATTTCACGTCTGTCTATTACAGGTGTTTTGAGAAAAAAATACATGTTTTTTTAATCTGTAAAATTCATGTTTTTTATATTTTAATTATAACTGATAAATTATTTTTTTTATATCATAATTTAACAGGGCAACATAACAAAAGGGAAGTACAGTAGTGAAAATCTAATTGGTAAATATATATTGTATTGTGCAATGGTACATGCTTTTTTATATTTTATATATCTTTTCCCCATGGGACATTTAAATATACACTTTCTGTAAAGAGGAGGTTTGCTGAGAATTTTATGTTTTATGTATACTGTATATCATACATATTTTATTTTTTTTAGGATGTTTAAAAGAAGGCACCAGTCTCCACCTTTTAGCCTTGAAGTACTGCACAGGAGTTGTCACTGTATCTGGCTGGCATTTGCTTCTGAGTACAGTCAGGAAATTTGCTGCCCGTTGATTGAATTAGCCCGTCTTCCGTCTGATGGTTTTCTCTTCTGTTTTGGCTGGACAGTGGGGTGTGGGTCATGGTGTGGGTGAGGGATTCTGTAATTATGAGGCTCAGCAGCTGTGCCACAAGCCTGGCTCCCTCCTGCTTCCTCCAGGGACTCACAACAGAGGCTGTTTGCCCTTCGTTGCTCCGTGCAGCATGTTGGATGGTCTTCTTTACAGACTAGCAAGAAATTAATGAACCCCGAAATTACTCTTTAGGGTTAAGAGTTAATTCAGTGTGTTTTTCACTAGCTACCTTATTGAATGTCCTGGCAGGAGACAGGCAGCATGTGATGAACAGTAGGGTCTGCTTGCTCCCAGTTATCTGCTAGACCACTAGGCTACATTGCTTTATCCAAGCTAGGCTAAACAAACTTAGGAAGTGTTGACTAGTGGCCACTCACAACGAATCAGTGATTGAAAAGGAAATCCTATGAGCGAGGGCAAAGGGTGAAAACCCCTCACATGGCCACAGTGTTTGTTCTTGTGATGTATTTGATGTAAATAGCTTACTTATTTGGTAGTGGTACTTGTTTTAATTCACTTCCATATTCTACTCTATATTCAACTCCATCAATCACAGTATTTTTTATTTATTAAAAATAATTTGCTTTGCTTTATTTGTGATAAATAAAAGTACTTTGTAGCAGGGTTGGGGTCCATTCCTGTTTTTCAATTCCAGTTCCTTTGAAGGAAAATGATATTTTAGAGACAGAATAATTGTTGTGATTGTTAATCTGCTTTCATTTTAAGCCAGTTAAACTGACTAACAGGGACTTCAGTTTAAGTGATTTGTTGCCACCGTGAGAAGCTCATTTGAACCGAATACTGTGAATTACAATTTTAGGCAATTAAATGTTGGAATTGATAAAAAGGGAATGGGAATTGGAATTGGGAATTGATTGTACAAATTAGAATTGATAAAAAAGAAACTGACCCCAGCCCTGCTTAGTAGCATCACTTTTTCAACAAAAGTCTGGTTTCCTGCCTGATCGCTTTCGCCAAACGCTCACCGTGTTTATGTGTTTGAGGGATGTTTACTTTTATGATATTTGGCCTATGAAGCAACACCTTTAACCAACAAAGCGCAGGTGTGCTTGTCTTTGTGTTTATATTGCACACTTTACACAGGGTGTTTCCATTGTGTTTGGTTCCATGGTAGTTGCTGTTTCAAAGTTAACCTAATGTTATTTTTCCTAGAACTTGCATGGGCTGGTCAAGATATAAAGTTCTGCATGAGGTCAGTGGAGAGAGTGTAAACTGACAACCAAAGCAAGGTTAATCAGCAGTTAGGGCGGGGGGGGGGGGGGGGGGGGGTTTACTGTTAAGTAAGGGTTAATATTAGCTTCACTGTTAAAACGCATTGCTGTTTTCCAGGGCTTTGGCAGAGTAAATCTGGTCAGCTGTTTCTTTCCAGACACTGTGATAAGGTTGATTACCGTTTTAGTATGAATAACTGGACCTGCTATCATCTATGTTGTGATTCACAGCCCAGATATTCTATATGAAGGGAAATGTGGCGAGAGTACTCCGTTATTCCCATTGGCTCTGGAGACCTTTCATGGCGACAGTGGGTGTTACTTACAGTAACGGGTGGTTATTCATATCTGTGAAAAACTTTATAGATAGTAATCAGAGGTTATTATTAAATTATTTAACAGACTCTTTTATCCAAAATGACTTACAGAAATTAAACAAAATATAAACAGTATAGAAGTTGCAGGCAATACAAATACAAAAAGAACACATATACATAATCTATACAAAATAAATATAAATAAAGGAAAATACAAAAAGATGTATAGATAGGAATTTACAAATAAAGGTTGAGTAAGTGAGCTTTGAGAAGACAGTGGAAAGCAGTAAAAGACTGAATAGTCCTGAGGATGACCAGTAGCTGGTTCCACCACAACAAGGGAAGAGAAGGAACAGCATGGGAGGAAGAAGAGTGAAGAGAAGGAACAGCATGGGAGGAAGAAGAGTGAAGAGAAGGAGCAGCACGGGAGGAAGGAGAGTGAAGAGAAGGAACACCATGGGAGGAAGAAGAGTGAAGAGAAAGAACAGCATGGGAGGAAGAAGAGTGAAGAGAAGGAGCAGCACAGGAGGAAGGAGAGTGAAGAGAAGGAACACCATGGGAGGAAGAAGAGTGAAGAGAAAGAACAGCATGGGAGGAAGAAGAGTGAAGAGAAGGAGCGAGCATGGGAGGAAGGAGAGTGAAGAGAAGACATAACAAATCAGCCAGTAGAGGATGAGCGGAGAGGGTGAGAAGGAATATAAGGAGACACGAGGGATTGGAGATAGGAAGGGGCAATATGATGAATAGAGCGCTAGGCAAGAGCAAGGGTCTTAAAGTGGATGTGAGCAGAAATAGGTAGCCAGTGGAGAGTGTGAAGCAGAGGGGTAGTGTGAGAGTAGCAGGGTTGAGAATACCAGAAGAGCAGCAGAATTTTGAATAAGTTGAAAAGGGCGAATAGCCAAAGCAGGGAGACCAGCAAGGAGAGAGTTACAATAATACAATCTAGAAAGAACACGATCTTGGACCAGGAGTTGAGTGGAATAAGTAGATAGAAAAGAGCAGATTATATAGATGTTGATAAGAAAAAAACAACAAGTATGTGTTAGTGAAGAGATCACATCAAACATGGTCTTTGATGTTAAGTTTTTGTGCTTTTTTTAATGAAGATATGGAGTTTATCTAGGATGGTCAGGGTGGGTTTAACCATACATATTCAATACTCTATGTTGTGCAAAGCTCCTGAGATTGACTACAGGGAAACATGTTATTCACATAGTTTGCTGTGAACTTCAAAATGACTTGCCCTGCCCTGCCCTGGCTTGAAAGGGCTGTTTGGGCTTCAGGTGTCACTTGGCTTACAGATCATTTCAGGAATGTCTTAAAATAAAAGTGGTTCAGGGATCTCTATACAATTTGTCTCCAAGGTGCATTCCGTCTCTGACCCGCTAGTTGCTGAATGCCTGGTAGCTGTGTCACTTAGAAACTAGAGCCCCTGCATGTTCTTTGGTGGTCCCATGGCTTTATTGAGAACCCCACCTGGGTTAAGACAAGGCTGCTCTGTGGAGCTGTCCTGGGTAACACATTGGCAGGATTTTCTGTAGAGACCTATGGGGTCGGTGTGGACTTTTTGTCATGTTTTAACCATTGTGACTTTGTCCTGTAGCTAATTAAAGTCTGGTTAAAGTTATTTGATCATTTATAAATTGGTGTTCCCCTAATTACTACTGATAAATGTTTACTGCTGTCTATAATGCAACAGGTGCTGTTTCTCATTCCTGAGGGAGTCTCCTAAGGGGTTAACTACTAAGAGCTTTCTTCTTTTTAGTGCATGTTTGATGTTATCAGTAAATCAATGTACTCGAAACAGCGCTGTGTTATTTTGAAGAGAAGCGTACCTGTGCCAGCGAGAGGGAACCTGTTATTATTTTTAATTGTAAATAAACCTGATTGGGTGCCTCATACATAGTTTTGTTCCCTTTTTGGAAGATGTGTGTTTCCTGGATACCATCCTAACAGCAATGTTTTTTTTTTTTCCTTACCACGTTTCACACCATACCTGGTTTCCATGGAAATATCAGGGTTCACCTGAAAAACATGAAACCTTTTATACAGTATGTCTGGCAGAAATTGCCACCCGTTTTCAGTCAGCCTTAGCTTGTAATGTCTGGATGGAAATTATTCTGGAAAGTACTTTGTGATTGCACATGGCTTGTTTTATTTCTTTTTAAAAGGGACTATTAGCATATTCCTTATAATGCAAGAACTTGCAGACATGCACACAAACAGCTGAAGAGGACTGGCTTTCTTATTGGCTGGAATCTCTTAGCATTGTTTCTTAATAATGAAGTGATACTAACACTTCAGAAATCTGGAAGAAATGAGGACCTGCTGGATAAAAATCAAACAGAAAGACAAGAATGGGTTTTTCATTTCATTGTTAGTACTGCTTTGATTAGTGCTAGTTGTGGAGTGGTATATGCTACTGTAGATATGCAAACTATGAACAAAAATGACTAGTTTCCAAGTGAGGTGCAGACTGCCTTTCAGGCATAGGTGTTCGCTGGTACTTGCTCTTGCCTAGGGCTTCATGTAGTCGTTGACAAAACAGATGTAGACTGCAGGAGTTCACTGAATCTGCTTCAAAATTTCCTTTAGGCTGTCAAACCACCTCCATACCATGTATGAATGATGGCTTATTTATTATGACTTACGACATCCGAAATCATCGCTCTGCTTTTCTGCTTGATATTTTTGTTATTAACTTTTCTTTAGCGGTGTACCTTGTAAAGCAGTCAATAGCTGTTCCCTGAAACCTTGCCTGTCCTCGTTCATTCATTGTTATCTGTGTAAACATTCTATTTAAAAATATTTGCATTGCGTATTTAAATTGCGCATGTAAATTGTGCATGCACAATTACTGCCTGAGATTGCGTGTGTGTGTGTGTGTATATATATATATACACACACACACACACACACACACAACAATAGCCAGAACAGCCAAATAAGATCAATTTATGCCCGTGCCAAAATTACTTTGAGGACCACTGCTCTAACCTCACACTTGCAGCTCTTGTCTTGCCAATGTGCCTGTGCTAACTAGTGGTCAAGTCTGAGATGCACTCCCAGGTGTTTATAGAGGTGTTGCAGTAGGCTTGAAGTTTTACTCGATGCAGTCAATGAAAATATCAAAAGCTTACAAAATTAAAGTAGAACGTGTCAACGAGGACCATGAAGAGAATTTGAAAACATTGTAACTCTGTGAAATATATTTACTGAATTATTTGCATTTATTAAACACATGAATTCAGAGACATGAACTGAAATCGAGTGCTAGTTCTCTGTTGAGGGAATAGGAAGCAAAAGGCAGCTGTTCATAGCATGAATGACATGGTGTTTACTGTTATGAAATGTTTACTGATTAATGTATGTAAAACTTCAAAACAATGAATATGACGGTATTTGTAAAATATAGCTGTTTAGGAACAGCTTATAACATCACCCCTTTTATGATCTCTTTAAACAGAACAATTGGTTATATTTTAAGATCTTGTTTAAGGCTTAGTTTGTTTTTTGTCTCCATTTTTAAATGTTTATGTGTAAAGAAAAAATAAAAAAACAGCGAAAGAGTCGTTTTTATTCTTCAAGGAATGGGCAGGACTTTGAAAGGAAAGACAACTATTGTAATTGGATACAGCTGCATCCATGTGCTTTCCTTTCTTCAGCATTACGTGTTGTCAGGAGAGAGAGAGAGAGAGAGAGAGAGAGAGAGAGAGAGAGAGAGAGAGAGAGAGAGAGAGAGAGAGAGAGAGAGATTGAGAGAGAGAGAGAGAGAGAGAGAGAGAGAGAGAGATTGACAATTAGTAGGCGGGTTATACTACTCACTTCTGCACTAGAAAGTTACGGTTGCCCAGTGCAGCTGCAAAAGTCAGCGCCCAGTTGCAGAAATGGAGGGTCCCCAACATCTTAGAGAAGCGACAGCGTCGTGGCAGCGCACAGTGAAACGCGAACTCGTTTACGAGAGGACAAACTACCTGCACGAAACGAGCTGCTACCTGTACAACAAGCTGTGCTGTGCAGGTGAGTGCGGCGCGTCCTCGCCGGAAGGGGGCGTTTTCACCAGAAAGAGGCGTGTTTGCATACTGTCTTAACTCTGTGTGCGAGTCCACGGAGATCATTCTGCTTGTTGACAAAATGGCTTTCTTATTATTATTATTATTATTATAAGAACATAACATTAAAGTAAATCTACAGTTATTGGTTTATACTTTAATATAGTTCTGGCATATGTTAGCAATTTAATATAAAGCAAACGCAGTTACAGTGATAAAGTGAACTAATTTGGCTTCATAAAGTCGAATGATACATGCTGAATAATATTAAGTTAACAGGACCACATTAGAGTTGCCAGCCTCTTCTTTCAATAGATAAGTAGAGATTATACATTAAAAACATTCAACAGGGACAAGTATACATGCACAAACACACACACACACACCACACACACACACACACACACACACACACACACACACACACCACAACACACACAACACACACACACACACACACACACACACACACATTTGACATTTCTAGTTTCCAACACAAACAAGCGCAGACTATAATTACCACATATTTAAATTCCCCTCAGAACAGACAAGTCAAAATAAAAACTCTTTGAGACAGATTCTTCAAGTAGAACTGTGGTCAAAATAATAATCTTTCGGGTCCTGCACAGCTGGTCCAAAGAGCTTTTTAATTACAGGAGCACTTTTCGGCTTTTAAGTTGTATTTAAGATCTCAGGAATTGCTTCTAAAAAATAAAACAAACACTATTCTCCACTGTGAAGGATCAATGTCTACCCAATAAGACATCTAGAAGAAGAATATGTATTATTTAAAAGTATTCATTTTCTACATTTGTATCACTGTAACCACAGTACAGTATTCACATTCTCTCATATATATACACACACACACACACCGTAAAACTTCGAATAATTGCCGGTCTCCAATACATGCCAGGTCTGCTGGCAAATATTGTAAATAAATGTCAGAGGCATTTAGTTGAAGTTTTGTGTGTGTGTATATATATATATATATATATATATATATATATATATATATATATATATATATATATATATATATATATAAATCACATGAACCTGACCTGAGCTGTAGCTGCATTTACACTAGGATATTTATTCAAGCATTGTGCCTCAATAGAGATTCTTCCATGCACTGTGTTCATGCACATTCACACATATGTAAAATGACGTGCATGGGTGTGCAGTTATGTCTATATATGCACAATGTGTGTTAAAAAGCTGCTTTTCTATCAGTTAGAGTAAAACGTGTCTCATCATAGCTCACCCAGCTGTTTTGTGTGTACCGTGGCAGTTTTTCCTGCAGAGCAACAGAATGGATCCTTCTTTTGCTGATGCTAGAATACCGTACAGCTTCCACCCAATTATTAACTGGCAGTTCAGCACTAAGATACAAGTTTTAGAGGTAAACGTTTTGATGATTTGAAGCCAGGACCCAGACAGCCAATGGAACTGAATGAGTCTCCTTCCAGGCGGTGTAGGGCTTCTTGACACCATATCTACCAAAGACAGAGGTTACTGTGGTGTTAATCTGCACCAGAATGACCTGGGGGCATATTCTGAAGGAAAGTGATCCTACCTCCCCACCCAGTGGCAAGTCTGGGTCCTAGCACACATGCAATTTACTAATTCATAATCTTCTTAGTTTACCGTCTTACGTCATATATTTTCTCCTGGTTCCCTGTTCAACTGCAGCCTTTTAAGTGTAACATGCATTACCTTATATGTTGCCAAATTTTACGACCATTAATCATACCAAATCTGGTGGAAAGGTGTGTGTGTGGGGGTGAGATATGTTACACATTATTATGGGTGAGGTTTATCTTCTGTACCATGTCTGTAAATCCTACTCCTGACTGATTCCAGTAGAAAGGCGTGTGTGTGTGTGTGTGTGTGTGTGTGTGTGTGTGTGTGTGTGAGTGAGTGCTAAAGCAAAGTGGTGAGAAATTATAGCCAATGATAGGAGCTGGGGTGTTCTTTTTTATTTGATGATGCAAGTGTTAAAAGGAACATTGTTTATTCTTCCTGTTGAGTCAGTTTATTCTGTTTATGTTGCTTCGAATTCCAACCACAACTCTAAAGATAACGGCTCCTTTAATAGCTTTGATTTATTTAGGCGTTGCCATGGAAACCAAGTGACAGTATTTTACCATATGTTTGAGCAATGGAATATATATTCTTGGTTAAATTTACATAAAAAGAACAACCAAGAAAGAATAATAATTATGGAATGTAAAGAATGAGGCCACAGTGGTATAAACCAGCATCTGTGATGTAATTGTAAATACAGTGCATTGAAATTGTCAGCAGAGGGAGTGCTGATTTTGAAGTAACACGATCTGCCGACAGCAGGGGATTGTCTGCGGTTTGTTATAAATGCACAAGGCACAGGAGGAGGGATTAGGAGCATGTCTGTGCCTCCCTGTTCTCACAGGTGTTTTTGTAGCTACTCCACTCTGCCTCCAAAGAGAAGTGTGAACTGTAGCAGCAGAGAGGTCGGAGGCAGCATGCCTCATAGCTGTCGAACACAGCCTCTTGAGCTGTTTGCTCCCCTGTAAAGTATCATTTTATTGTAATCATTCATACAGACTTTATACGCAGGGAGTACATGTGTGTCTAATGTAAAAAAAGATAGTATTTTGTAATATATAAATAAACCATAATAGTATTAAATGGTAAATTTATTTATGTGTTGTTGACAAGATGTTAGACAACAAACCGGTAACTGTTTTTGAAAAGTAGTTTGAAAAAAAAAAAAAAACAATTGGTAAAGCAGTAAACCCAGACTTTTATGTGAACAAAACAAAACAAATGCAGTACCAGATCTGGTGGCACTCCGAGATGTATAAAGCAAATTCCTGCTTTGTGCCTGTTTGATGTTATCCAAACTCTTTTTGCATTCGGGGGTGGGGAGGAGGTCGCCTGAATGCTCAGTGCAAAGTCTTCTGTGTGTTATCAAGCCCTGCATTGTGGTTCATATGATTCATATCTCTCTAGTACGTCACTGCTTGTGGGTGTGTGTGCTAAATCATTATTTTTTTTGCAAGCATTCCTTTCCCCAGGGCTGGGCAGCCAGCACACGCTCTCACTTACAGCTCTGATAACAGGATAGAGCCAGGCACGGTAACAAGCGGTGGTGCGACTGGGGAATAGAACAGTGTCGACTCTGCCATGCTGAGTGGGTCAGGTGGGCACACTCATGACAGGAATGTGAATAAGTAACAGCCTGTCTCATCACCGTGGCTATCAAAATATTATCACTGATTCACTTACATAGTACCACGAGCGCCAATTCTGAACTGAACATACCTGTCAAAGAAAAGTATTTTAGATTTATCTGAATATATAATATGTAAACTCTGTTGTCTCTATCAGTCTGTCTTTGAAGAAGGTCTTCTTACTTGTACTCTTGCCTTTACAATATAAAAGGCTCTCATAAAGCACTTGTTTCTGTAAATCTTTTTAAACTGCTTAATGATGGTTCTGTAATATAACCTAGTTTAAAATGTGGGTCACTGGTTGAATAACGAAGAAAGAGAAACTGGCTGTTTTTGCTACCCAAAGCAATCGATTTGGTGTTGTAAATATTGCAGGTAGGTCACCTGTGATATACAGTCGTGATCCGTGTGGATTGTGTCACACTTGGGAATTATGGCAGCTACTGATTTCACTCATATTTGTGTGAAATAAAAGACAACTGGACATAGATTTACATTCACTAGAATGCAAGCTGGATTTAGAGCAGTATTTGAATAGACACCCCACATTTGCATGTGAAACAAATCTGAGAGGGATAAGATGACAGCAGAATGTAAGGGCTCATGTTTCAGATTATGCTTTTATAACAGCGGTAATGCCTTGGATAAAAGGCCAAGTAAATAGACAATGAGAATAGGAATAATAAGGTACTTTGGGAATTATTTGTCAGGTGTCTTTGAAATATATGTTTGATTTAGTGATGTAGTGTATTTAAGTGTTTCCCTGAATTTATTGTGTGAAAGGAGAAGCACGGCATGACAATTCCAAAACAACCAAGAAAACTTCTTGCAATGCAGTCATTTCTTTTGCCCTTGCTTCCAGTTTTGCTGTCTGAACTCTGCTGTTGTGTTTTTAAAAGAAATCAGTTTACACTCGTACGTACCTGTATTGGCCACTCCAACAATTCCCCGGATATTGCTTGGTTCAAATGTCTTTTCAGATTTAAGAAGTGATACAGCACCAACATGAGTGAGAATGGAGCTGGTCTCATTGAGTAGACCTCCACACCATTACCTGTTCATTGTTCTCTTTGTTACCACTGTGTGATAAGGAGTGCTTTTGCACATACCCCACCCCATGGGTTTCTCATTGTTTTGGTTACTATGGATTATCTGTTGCCCTGTTGATTTCAAATGAGGTCCATTTACAAGAGGTCAGCGGTCTCAGCTGATTGCCACAAAGCTTGAGATAACCATGTCACCTTGATTCTAGGCATTGTTGACTAGAGGTGTTAATCCCTCCCGTCCCCTGCATTCACAAAACTAGTTACTGTCAGGTACCGTGTGTTTTTTTGTTAACTCCAATAACCTGCTGTCGATTTCCGTGTTTAAGCTTTTAACTTTATTGTGTAACCTGGATGAGTTTGAACTCGCTTCTGAATGATTTAATTATTAGTTTTACATATGTGAGAATGTTCACAAACATACTGTTATGTACTAATATGGCATTTCACACAGTTATGGGAGATCATTCCAGAACAGGCTTGCATAAAGTGTTTTTTTCTTTGTAATTAAACCATGTGTGCAATGCATGGAACTGTCATGTAAAGCACACAAATCCAACATTCATAGTCCTGCTGTGTAATGTTTTAAGCAGTGGATTAAAATAACACCATACAGATAGTGCACTACAGTATACCCTGAGACCTGCATACCTAATAGACCATAGTGCACTACAGTAGGTACAGATATTCTGCCAGTGTATATTTCTTCATATAAACAGCAGAGAAGAAAAATTCCCCCAATATGCAAAATGTTACTTACCTTATGCACCTTGAATGCAAACTACAGTATCATTCTTCATCACATAATAAGCAGATTCATTTAACTATATTAAAAGGGAGGGATATGTCTGTTTAAGCTGCCAATTTAAATTTCAATAGTGGTTAAAGAAAGGGGCTTGTTACCAGGAGGTTCCAGGTTCAATCCCAGCTACTGACTTACTGTGTGTGATCCTGAGCAAGTCACTTAACCTCCTTGTGCTCCGTCCTTCGGATGAGACGCAAAACAAACAAGGCTCTATTGGAAGTGACTCTGCAGCAGTAGCTGTGATGCATAGTTCACCCTCCTAGTCTCTGTAAGTCCCTTAGGATAAAAGCGTTCTCCTAAATGACTAAATAATAATTGCACTAATGCAATGGCCGACAGCGTACTGCAAAAGGGATTAGGACTAGGGAACGTTGTCTGCGTGCAGGGTTTGTGAAATGGGCACATTGTACACAGTCAGGCTTGGGGCTCCATAACAAAATCTGATTTCCATAACACTGTTTTTCTCCACAGTTGTTGTAGGGTGTTCAGAAGCAAAACTGAACCAGGTAACTACAGACCAGTAAGCCTGACTTCTATTATATGCAAACTTATGGAAACTATAATAAGAGCCAAAATGGAAAATTACCTATATGGTAACAGGGAGACAGTCAACATGGTTTTAGGAAAGGGAGATCGTGCCTAACTAACTTGCTTGATTTTTTTGAGGATGCAACATCGATAATGGATAATTGCAAAGCATATGACATGGTTTATTTAGATTTCCAGAAAGCTTTTGACAAAGTCCCGCACAAAAGATTAATTCTCAAACTGAACGCAGTTGGGATTCAAGGAAACACATGTACATGGATTAGGGAGTGGTTAACATGTAGAAAACAGAAAGTACTGATTAGAGGAAAAACCTCAGAATGGAGTGTGGTAACCAGCGGTGTACCACAGGGATCAGTATTAGGTCCTCTGCTATTCCTAATCTACATTAATGATTTAGATTCTGGTATAGTAAGCAAACTTGTTAAATTTGCAGACGACACAAAAGTAGGAGGAGTGGCAAACACTGTTGCAGCAGCAAAGGTCATTCAAAATGATCTAGACAAGATTCAGAACTGGGCAGATACATGGCAAATGACATTTAATAGAGAAAAGTGTAAGGTACTGCACGCAGGAAATAAAAATGTACATTATAAATATCATATGGGAGATATTGAAATTGGAGAAGGAATCTATGAAAAAGACCTAGGAGTTTTTGTTGACTCAGAAATGTCTTCATCTAGGCAATGTGGGGAAGCTATAAAAAAGGCTAACAAGATACTCGGATACATTGTGAAAAGTGTTGAATTTAAATCAAGGGAAGTAATGTTAAAACTGTACAATGCACTTGTAAGACCTCATCTTGAATATTGTGTGCAGTTCTGGTCACCTCGCTATAAAAAAGATATTGCTGCTCTAGAAAGAGTGCAAAGAAGAGCGACCAGAATTATTCCGGGCTTAAAAGGCATGTCATATGCAGACAGGCTAAAAGAATTGAATCTGTTCAGTCTTGAACAAAGAAGACTACGTGGCGACCTAATTCAAGCATTCAAAATTCTAAAAGGTATTGACAGTGTCGACGCAAGGGACTTTTTCAGCCTGAAAAAAGAAACAAGGACCAGGGGTCACAAATGGAGTTTAGAAAAAGGGGCATTCAGAACAGAAAATAGGAGGCACTTTTTTACACAGAGAATTGTGAGGGTCTGGAATCAACTCCCCAGTAATGTTGTTGAAGCTGACACCCTGGGATCCTTCAAGAAGCTGCTTGATGAGATTTTGGGATCAATAAGCTACTAACAACCAAACGAGCAAGATGGGCCGAATGGCCTCCTCTCGTTTGTAAACTTTCTTATGTTCTTATGTTCTTATGTCTCCTGGCCAGGGTTGGCCTGGTTTAATCCCAGAAAGGTTGAGTCTGTCTGGTGTGCTCTGTTCCCGTGATGGGGAGAATCTTGCAAAATCTTATCCTGATAAAGATTACATTTGAACGGAGTAAAATTGTATTGCTTCTGAAACTGCAATTATTTTGCAGAACACGGTTTTACGTCAGAAACATTTTTGGTTGGAACACTGTAGTGCAAATTGGAATTGTTAAATTCAATACAGAAAACTGGCATAACAGGGTTAATTTCTTAGGAGCTGCCTTCTTTTAACTAGAAGTCTGTGGTGAGCTATAAATGGAAAGTTCCACTGGAAAATGAAATCCCACAATTGTACGAGGGGAAGAAAAAGCAACCTGGGAATTATAAGCTATGCTAGTGGGAGTGGAAATGTAGAATTCTATGGGAAACACCATTTTCCGGAATTCCTTCAGCAGATCTGAATGTACGGAAAGGGGCCTTTTCAGTTTGACATCCTCCTTCTGACTCATGCATTTGGTAGTGGGAGAATGTGCCTGCACAATCTGCACAGTCACAGAGAACTAGGGGGAAAGAATACCACATCTGTTTCATATTTGTCTGGGTCTGTGTCCTAAAGGCAGATTCTTGTGAACCGATCAGAGATTTGTCTGGAGATCATTTTAAATGGTGTGATACTTCCTTTGTTCATTTAGCTGTTCATTATTTAGTCTTCCATATACTAAGTAGCAACTAAAAAGACTGCTTAGCTGACATGAAGTTTGTTCCACTGCTTTTTGCAGTCCTTTGTTACTAGAGACTCCAGCAGTTTGCAGAGGAATCCTGAAACTGCATTGAGTGTCCTGTTGTGGGCCTCTTAGTAAACGCCAGAATCTGAAAGACAAACCATGCAATCAGATTAGATGCTAATCCAAAGGGTTTCTGTGGGAGGGAGGAACCACCAGAAAGTGAAGTCAACTTGCAAATACATTTTCCCAGTCTGAACTTTTATACCAAGGAAAATAGATGAACGAAACCCTGTTGTAATGTGTTTAAAAAAAAACAAAAAAAAAAAACACAGCACACCTGCCTGCCAGTCTGCGAGCCTGACCTTGGCAGCAGGAAGGAGCATGTGACAGTCTGGAGCACTCGGTTTGATGTGTGTTAGCTGGAGTGGGGTTTGTTATTATCAGAAACACATGGGGCTAGGGGTTTGAACAGCCATAGCATTAATGAGCTACATTATCCAGTAGATTTTGTTCTACGGAAACAGTCGTGCTACTCTGAAGGTGCAGGGGGAAATTAATGTTTGAATGTTTTGACACTGTTCGCAACAGAGCACACCTCCAGGTGAAGATGTTCTCCAAAGATAGGGGTTAGAAATGTCTTGAGTCAGAGCAATGATGTCTGTAAAAGCACACACATGTTCAGCTGGTGACATTGAGAAGAGACAAAAAGATTTACAAAAGTTGTGAAAGGATTTCCTTGTTCATTGTATAGTGATACTACTGCACAGAAAGGACTTTTACACAAACCTCTTACAAACACAAACACACTGTGTAAAACTAATAAAATAACTTCCATATTATTGTGGTGGTTGTTGTTGTACAAGCAATTTTTTTCTGTATCACTGGTTTAGAGTTCAATTCAGTTTATGTTATTGGAACTAGTATTAAACCCTATTTGCACTGTCCTGTGTGAACACACTGGTTAAAAAGTATGTTGTGCTTGTGGTGTTCTCTCTTTGTTCTTATTGGTAGTTGTTCCTCTGCAGAGCCCGTTTCCATTCTTGAAGCTGTATCTTCCCTCTACCACTGAGGTACAACAGGCCACTGTAATTCTCCACAAGGGCACTCTCAAATATCTTGATCTTTAGCAGGGTGGTATAAAAGAGCCAAAAGATTACAGCACAGTATACCTGGGATCAACTCCCCCTGGAACCCTAGCAAAAAATGTAACCTTCTTTCTTGGCTCCACAACAAAACTGGACAGAGAGGAAGGACTGTGTTCACATTGGTATGGTATTTCTCAGCTTCAGAATGTTTTAAAAGACTGCAAAAGTCTTTTAATCTGCTGTTATGTCACTCTCTCAGCTGGTTTTAGCACTAATCTTTACCTAAAATAACATTAGTTAGTCCAAGATTAGTGACAGTTGGTGTCTGTAGAACATGCCATTATGCCTACACATTGCCAGACCAGTATAGAAGGCCTCCAGACTTGACTAATTTTGATTTTTGTCCTGTCCCTCCCTCTCATATATATTCTCCAAATAATGATTACTTTGGATGTTGTTCAAAGGTGATGTTACTAAGAAAAAAAGATACAAGAATTCAAATGATGCTAGAGTACTGGTTGACAGCTGTTCTCTATTGAGATGACTAAGATTTTCTTATTCTGTCCAATCAGCGTACACTAATAGAGTTTGTCGTTCTTGCAGATGTGCTTGACATTGTCTTTAGGCTTTATTGCGTCCCTGTCGAGGTCTCTGGTCCCTTGGTACATTGTCCACTTGAATGTATTGTAACATCACTCTGATTGGTAGGAGTGTATTAGGAGACAACAGAGGCAGATGGTATTGATCTGCGAGGGCGGAATACGAAATCATTAAAGCAGATAGTCCTGGGCTTGGTCAGGGTGTGGCCACATGGTCAAACGCGTTTTTCAAATGTTATTGTCCCGAATGCAGCACATGGTTTGTTTTTTCTAATGCCCTACAGCACAAGTCTGACTGCTAAAATATTTCTACAGGAGGGGGAGATAACACAAAGTCTTGTTCATGAGATGTTTTACTATAAACTATGCATTAGGAGGGCCAGGCATTCATGTTTTACCCTTTTCATTTCTACGTTACTTGGGTGGGGGGCGTTAAACAAAGGAGGGGTGTTATTGAAGCTTGTTCTCGAAGCACAATATAAGGGATGCAAGATGTAGCCTGTTGTAACTTTTTCTTGAAAAGCAGCTTGTGAACATTCTGTAGTGTTGGTGTAACGGAACAGGGGGAGATCTTGCGGATAAACCTTTAGTTTAAATAAATAAATAAATAAATAAATAAAATGTTGACATTAGCCATTTGGGCTGCTGGGATCACACAGCAAGTCAGTGACTGGGCTGAGAACTGGGCCTGGGAATGCCTGGCTTGTTTGCTAAACAGTCTGACTGAATCGGTCCCAGTAACCACAGTAAATAGTGAACCACAGGAATGAGCTTTTTGTAAAAGTTTTATGACATGTTAATGACTAGTAGTAAGAATTTAAATTAATCAGCAGTTTTTTTTTTTTTTTATTAGACTAAAAAAGAAGTCCAGTTGGTCTCCTATGTGGACGCTGTACCTTTAGGCACATTCTTCCGTAATGTAACACTCAGAAATCCTTGTGGTTACACAGTGAAGTGTTTACTGCTACCACACCTTGCTCACTCACTCACTCACTCAACCTCCACTCCCCTAAGTCCACACCTATGTGACAAATCGAGGGAGGAGCCATAGGGAACAAGGACCATTGCAGCAAAGAAGGCTGTCTAAGGCAGGCCCACAGTGTGTCGCTTGCAGAACTAAAAGGGCAGAGCTTAGAAGAAAGAGAGAGAGAGAGAGAGAGAGAGAGAGAGAGAGAGAGAGAGAGAGAGAGAGAGAGAGAGAGATTATAGGTTAAGAGTGAATCGAAGCCTAGAGAGCCATACACACCCACACAAGGGCATTAACTGTGCCCTGTTTTCAGTAGCTGGAAGATATTAGGAATGACAAGAAGGAATAGCAGCAGCTCACAGTATCTGGTCTGCTAAGCTAACTAGTGTAGATTTAAAAAAAAAAAAAAAAAAGTTTTGGCTTCTGTGTAAAAAAAAAAAAATTAGTTAACAGAAGAAAAAGAAATGTCTGGATATGATCGTTCTAGAAGTCGTTCCACGGATAGTCTGGGCAGAGAGAGAGTTGCCCCGGAAGAGGGATATTACCAGGGGATGCTCAAAGCCACAGATGCAAGGAAAGGTATCAGTATTTTGTGGTTATTTGGTTCTGGAGGTGGAGCTACACTTAGAGGGAGGTGCAGTTGCATTTACAGCAAAGGCTGTGTATGCACTGGCACTTTTGTATTCTGAGTGTGGTAAGGGGTATATTACTTTTGGAACTGCTGCTTTTTTTTTTTAGAATTTCAGCATGTTTTTTGCTTAAGTGTTCTTTCATCTCATCACACTTGCATGCCATCTAAGAGTGAATCATAAAGTGAGTGCGAGGTTCCATTCTGCTGACCCATGACAACTGGCTGTTGTGTTCCGGTAAACAAAGAGTGCCGAGGACTAAACGTGAAAATAGCTAAGCGCAGCCGCTGACATACTGTGTGGTACTTCATTGGTTAGTCACACATCCTTATCCGTCAATAGAGAAGTAGTGGAAGAACACTACTGCAAAACACCAATACTTTATAGAAGTAAAGACTGTTTGATTAAACGCTTTCACTCGTGATAATGTTAAGGTTTGGAGTTCTCTTATCCTCTCTCTTGGAGAGAGGGCATGTTTAAAGAAATGAGTTAACCATTTAACCCATTCAGTGCCATTACCCTCATTTGAGGACAGGCTACTTTATAATTTTGTACTATAATACTTTATACTTTTTTTTTTTAAACTGGCATCTACATGTTTTGATTTTCTCGTTAACTAATTTTATGATAACTTTGTTCATTTTGTTAACGTGAAAGTCAATGTAATTTATCAAATTACACAAGAACAGCTTGCGTTCTGATTTGTTTCAAAGAAAAATGAACTTGCTGCATAATGATTTAATGCAGAATGGTCCTTATGTCTAGGCCTAACCTCCCAAATGCATAGGGACTAAACGTTTACCTTGGCCTGTATTTCCAAGTTTAAGGTCTTTTACAAAGTATTTTGAAGTGATACTGTGTGAGACAGAGCCAGTAAAAACTGAAGTTACTGCTGGCAGAGTGGCCAACAACAGAGGCATTCAAGCAGCTTTGATGAAGTTTTGTGGGCTGATGAATGGAAAGCATGCAGGCTCATTTACTTGTGCAGATTTTGGGGGTCAAATCTTGGCACATGAGCAGTTAAGTAGAAAACCATATGTATGTGTGAGCCTGGTGTGACTGAAATGTAGCAGTGCCCTCTTTCAGTAAAAGTGCCGTAAACTGTTTCCGTAAAAAAAAAAAAAAAAAAAAAAAAAAAAAAAACCAACAACCCCCCCCCCCCCCCCCCAAAAAAAAAACCTCCCCCGGTTTTTTTGATGATAGTGTCTTTGACAGAATGCTGTAGATTATTCTACATTGTGCCTATTTCAAATTCCTGACTCGGTCTCACAGTCAGTCTAAACAAACCATGATTAATGGCACATTCCAATCTGGGGGTCTTTAGTTTTTGTTCAAGTTACACCACACTTGTTTTGGACAGAAGAGGGGGAAGTGATTTTAGATTTTTATGCCTTTTTAATGATGCGTTGGGATTAAATGTTTCTGGGCTGGAAACAAAACTCCTATTGCAGAACAGTTTCACCCATTCCATGTTTTACTACGTGCTTGATCAGCCACAATGTATCTGTAACAGGCTCATGTGTGTCTTATTAAACTCAAAGTAAAACCAGGAACGGATCAAACTGCTATGCTTGAAATTGTTTGAAGACTTAATTATGTTGTACATTAAGACCATTTCTGATTATTCAGCATCAATATTAGTGTTTGCAACACAAAACCATGCCTTTGTCTGTGAAATACAGCACAGTGTTCCCTTTGCCCTTTACAAGGTGGTTACGGTTCCTTCGTTGAAGGAGGCACGCAAACACTGTAGCACAGTCTCGTAATGAAAGCTCCCAATTACAGTGTATAGGGGCAGCACGTATATTGCTCGTTTCCATTGCATGTGTGTTTTATAAGCATGTGTTAGTGTGTGTCGGTGTGCTTCCTCACAGTCGGGGTGGAGAGGCAGTCAGTCCACTTTCAGGGATGGGGCTGAGGCCAGTTCTTAGTGTACATGTGTGTCAGCATGTACTTCGTCCTGTGTGTCAAAATCCATTTATTTTCCTTAACTTGAGGGAGTGGTCCCCTCCCCACCCAGGCATTGGGAAACCGTTTATAAGAGATAATTAACCAACAGTCCCTGGAAGACCTTTTATGTCCTAATATCTTGACTACCAGCCTACAGCCTGGGTATGTCTGAGACAGTTTAGTTTTATGTTCGTGTACTACTGGGGTAACCAGTTCTGTTTACATGCTCATTCAAAAAAAGGCCCTGCTGTCTTGCTTCACAAACCGTGCGAGCAGCAGTTGAAGTTGCATTTCTCCATGGTGTAATGTATATCTGTCCCGAGTCGGATTGATGGAGTTTGGGTTAACTTTAGGATTGATTTGGTCAAGCTGTACCCTGCTGGGAAAAGACATTGCTGGATTGCATTAGAGCATTTTACAGCATCCCTGGTTATCCTAGATTACCCCTAGAAATATGAAGGCTGATGAAATCCATGGGGATTCTGTGATGCTGTAGTAAGATCTAGGAGTGGTTTATTAAGGCAGAGTATAAATTGACCACATTAACCCCTTCCTTGGAAACCTGGTTAAATCCCTTTTCTCTCGTTGGCTAATCTGGTCACGGATTAGAACAGGATTTAGGAAATGAAGGTTCATTCACATGGGAAGTGCAAATGCTCTCTTCACACTTTGTAGGCCATTGAAATTATATGTAGGTAATCGTATGATCAGGTTTGCATAATGCATGTATCCATGAGATCAGGTTTGCATAATGCATTCCCAAATATGTCTTGGCATAAAGACAGCAAATTCAGTCAAAGCATTTATTACATATACTGGGATCTGTTCAGCATAGAAATGTTTTCTAATATGTTTTCTATATATAAACACATCCCTAGTTTTTAGACCAACATAGAAAGGTGTGCCTCACTGCTGGTGTGTGGGTTTGTTTCGCCATGTACTTACAAGATGGAATCGCTCTCAGTAAAATAATACTGCAGGTCTGTATGTTCCTGAGCCACATGCACTTCATCCCCTGCTGTGACTCCCTCTGAAATACCATTATTACCACTGATCCAAGATTTTCACACCAAGCTCTGGATACGAACTGGGATTCTGCTCTTCGGTCTGTCTGTTTCCTTTCCTCTTTAATCCACAGACACTTTCAGGCAGGCAGCTGGAGCCTTTGCATGGTTTGGACCGCAAACCACTTTCAAACGCTTGCAATGTGTAGCAACAGCCTGTCTGTCCTTCAGTCGACTCATTTCATTATTTATCCCCGACATTCTGTAATTGTATAAAAGCAGCACCTCCTTGTTAAAACTTGGTCTGACAGGTAAGACGGAACACCTGACAGACTTTGACAGAGGGGTGACAGTACTGTACAGTAGGTGCTTGGTTGAAAGGTGTCGGCTTGTCTGGAGAACTGAACTCCCTGTGAATCGGTACCCTCCTGGCTGCCCATAGTGGCTTCACGTAATGGCTCATCATCCCTCGGCAGGTGTTTGCAGTTTATTATACAAGCACCGTTGGATACAGGGCACTTATTTGATACAACACGTGCCAAACATATTGTTATTATTGTTTTAAGGAAAACAAAACATTAATGTTACACATCAAATAAATCACTCAGGAGTTTCATTTAAAAAGTTGTTTCTTGCCAGTTCTGTAAAACACAGCTTGCGCAGCACTGGGTTAAATGCTTTAGCCCTTTATATCCATTACTACCTATATAATATATCCATTTGTAGCTGCATGATGATTTGTATATCTTGGATTACATATAAATACAAACATCTGCATGTGTTTCCAAACATCGATGAGCGACAATACAATGCGGCATCTCAGCAGGTGAAACAGGTGATTTGTAATTCAGTGTGTGCAGCAGTACTGTTACAGAGTCACAGATTGTCTTTTCAGCTGACCTCGCATCTGTGTTCTGCAGTGCTGCAGCAGCATTGTGGTTTCAATCCCTGTCCTTCCTCTAATCTCTGGTGCTCCGTGTCTGCAGCGTGTCTATCGTGGCCATGGACCCACTCTCTCCACACGTCAGCAGGAGTGCTGGACAGAGTGTGCAAATGACACCCTTCTTCTAGTTCTTGCCAGTTTGATTTCACTGATCATGAGGTGTACAGTATGTTCTGTTGTGAAAGATGTGTTGCGTGACTCAGCAGCTGTTCATACCTTGTTTGGATGTAACCTGGACCCTAGTTTACTGCATCCCACCCTCATTTGATAAGGTATGATGATTTATTAATAGGGATCGGCCTGTTCCAAACAACCACAATCTGGTCTATAGTGAGAGTGGGTTGGGCTTGGTGGTGCATGGGGAGAGAGATATAACGCAAGATACAACTTGATGTCTTTTTCTTTTGAACCATTCTGGATGACGAAAAGGCAACCATATGAAGGGTTTCTGAATGCAGCAGGGCTAATTGTGTGGAGATCTTACTGCTCTAGCCTTGTCCTTTAATAGGCTGCTTACTTTGTCTTCTCCTTTTTTTTAATCTCTTGCAGATGAACGAGACAGAGTGCAGAAGAAGACTTTCACGAAATGGGTGAACAAGCACCTGATGAAGGTGAGAGCCCTCTCTGTGTAATGCAGCAGCACATTCTGTCCACATACACACAGTTTGTAACTCTCTGTGCAGTGCAAGGGATGGAATTCACCCCCCCCCCCCCCCCCCCCATCCCCACACATGCACACACACGCGCACACACACACAGATTGTATTTCCTTTCAAATTACTAAAAACATAATTAACAAAAAAAAAAAGGACATAGGTCTGTTCCCCTGCTGATAGCTGTGTCACTGGTTGGTATTGTTCGATTGTTTCAATGCTCTGGGCTTTGGTTTCAGGAATTTACGATTATAGCCAGGGAGTTCCTGTTGGCTGGTTGTTAGTGTGGCATGTTGCTGTGACCTGTTTGCAAATGCAAAACGTGTTTCCACTGAGGTGATTTGGTCAAATGGTAAGAGCAAAGAAAACAAGATTCACACCTTACCGCCTTGTTCCGCTCAGCCTTATAACTGGAGAAAAGCAGAAATTAAAAGAATATACTGTATATACCCACTGATGAGGTGGTCTTTATTGAGAAACAGTTCAACATGTTATGGAACAACCAAATTTAATGTTTGACAATCTGTTGACATATGCAAACAGACAAACATACAAACGGCACAGGAAAATTATACAAATCTGATCTAAATACATAGTCTTTCAATAATCTTTACCATTTACCTAAAAGAGAGAATACCCAATGTTGGCAAACCCTGAATGTGCCCTCTAATAACAGATTTCTGTGTGATTTACTGTCCTGAAGAGGGAATAACCCAAAGTAAACATGACAGGGATATATATTATATTGCTCATTGTTAACAATAAACCACAGGAAATGGTGTCCCTGCCTGCAGAACACAGGAGAAAAGAGGAACTGTGAGACAGTCACATCAAAGATAGCCAAGAGGTGATAAAGCAAAGCTGGCAAAAAACTGTATTTTCAAACTTAGCACCCAGAACTATATCATAATAGACAGACAAAGAGAAGCGGACCATTGTCGCAGTTGAATGCTTTAAATGGTGCTGTTGCAAATGGCGGCAGGCATTCGCTGGGCTGCTTATGAAGTGCAGCCTGTGACTGGACAGTGTGCCACCGCCCACTTCGCTCACTGAACCTGATTACCCTCGGGGCAGGGTGTTGATGGCAGACCGACAATGTAAAAAGCTACTGCAGCCTTTTGAAGACTTGCCGTTAAGTGTCTTCTTTCCAAACCAAAACAAAATGTCTTGTCTACTTGGGCAAAGCCACTGTTAAATATGTGTCCGAAAAGATAACACTCACCACCATTATTATTATTATTATTATTATTATTATTATTATTATTATTATTATTATTATTATTATTATTATTATTATTAATATTTGTTAATTGGTTATTTTATTTAATGCCTAACATATCCTAACATATGTTGCTGATACAAATCATTTCAGAAATTGTAAGAAACCTCAACAGAAATATTTCTGTTTGTCTGACACACATATATGAAGCTCTTTATTTTAACACCATAATACTCTTACAAATGTCCCAATGGCCTACCTTGTATCTGGTTTCCAGTAAATGATGAAATAATAAGTATATTTGATCCTGATCAACAATAACATTTGACATATTCTACCGACATGAATCTGTAAGAGTCCCTGGTGCAACACAATCTACATGCTGAAGAAACAGGAGACGGTCATACAGAGAGACGGTGTGCTGCCAGCAGAGCTGCCTCCTGCATTTCTTAGTCTGCAGAAGGGTTTAGGATGTAATTGTTTTCTGCTGCAGTGGTGGGCAGGGCGCCTGTTCAGTTTATTTCCCATTAAAAACTGTGGTGGAACACATAATCCCAGTGAGCACACGCATCATCTGCACAGTCTTTACTGCGTGTCATAATCCCAGTGAGCACACGCATCATCTGCACAGTCTTTACTGAGCGTGTCATAATCCCAGTGAGCACACGCATCATCTGCACAGTCTTTACTGCGTGTCATAATCCCAGTGAGCACACGCATCATCTGCACAGTCTTTACTGCGTGTCATAATCCCAGTGAGCACACGCATCATCTGCACAGTCTTTACTGTGTGTCATAATCCCAGTGAGCACACGCATCATCTGCACAGTCTTTACTGCGTGTCATAATCCCAGTGAGCACACGCATCATCTGCACAGTCTTTACTGCGTGTCATAATCCCAGTGAGCACACGCATCATCTGCACAGTCTTTACTGCGTGTCATAATCCCAGTGAGCACACGCATCATCTGCACAGTCTTTACTGCGTGTCATAATCCCAGTGAGCACACGCATCATCTGCACAGTCTTTACTGCGTGTCATCTGCACATCCCAGTGAGCACACGCATCATCTGCACAGTCTTTACTGCGTGTCATAATCCCAGTGAGCACACGCATCATCTGCACAGTCTTTACTGCGTGTCATAATCCCAGTGAGCACACGCATCATCTGCACAGTCTTTACTGCGTGTCATAATCCCAGTGAGCACACACGCATCATCTGCACACGTCTTTACTGCGTGTCATAATCCCAGTGAGCACACGCATCATCTGCACAGTCTTTACTGCGTGTCATAATCCCAGTGAGCACACGCATCATCTGCACAGTCTTTACTGCGTGTCATAATCCCAGTGAGCACACGCATCATCTGCACAGTCTTTACTGCGTGTCATCATCCCAGTGAGCACACGCATCGTCTGTAAAGTCTTTACTACGTGTCCTACTGTTAAGTGGCCTACAGGAATTTTAAAGCTTTCCAAAAAGAGATGAATAGTTTGTCACCCGAAAAAAAAAAATACAACCAAATAAGAAAGAATATTAGCAGCACAATAAACTGGTTGTTTACCGCCCACACCACAGCTGTTTGCCATTTTCTTTTCTAAGCATCTGGATTCCCTTTAGCTGCCTTAAGTGCCAGACTCCATTCCGGGCGCTCCTCCAGCAGCCAGCGGACAGTAGCACATATGGGCCCCAGATGCCACCCTGCTACATGGGGAGGCAGTGAGGGGTTCCCCTCCCCTCCCTACAGTTAAGCACAGAAAAAGGGGCTCCTCCCCCCTGCCCACCCCTCCCCTCCCTGCTGCTTAGCACAGACAGAGGGGCTCCTCTCCCCTAACTGCTGCTTAGCACAGACAGAGGGGCTCCTCTCCCCTCCCTGCTGCTTAGCACAGACAGAGGGGCTCCCCTCCCCTCCCTGCTGCTCAGCACAGACAGGGGCTCCTCTCCCCTCCCCTCCTGTCCACTCCCCTCCCTGCTGCTCAGCACAGACAGAGGGGTTCCTCTCCTCCCTGCTGCTCAGCACAGACAGAGGGGCTCCCCTCCCCTCCCTGCTGCTCAGCACAGACAGAGGGGTTCGTCTGCCCTCCCCTCCCTGCTGCTCAGCACAGACAGGGGCTCTTCTCCCCTCCCCTCCTGTCCACTCTCCTCCCTGCTGCTCAGCACAGACAGAGGGGTTCCTCTCCTCCCTGCTGCTCAGCACAGACAGGGGCTCCTCTCCCCTCCCCTCCTGTCCACTCTCCTCCCTGCTGCTCAGCACAGACAGAGGGGTTCCTCTCCTCCCTGCTGCTCAGCACAGACAGGGGCTCCTCTCCCCTCCCCTCCTGTCCACTCCCCTCCCTGCTGCTCAGCACAAGCAGCTACAGCTCATTTTAGTGTCATAGATTCAGCGTCTGGTTGTCAGTGCCTCTGTCGAGTCTGATAGAATTAATTTCATTACCGCTTTAAAAAAATGTAAAAGCTGTCAGTGTATCTAATACCTGAGTTCCGCTTCTGTAGAAAGAAACACATTGTGTTGCTCAAAGGCTTTGCAGGTTATCCCAGGTGTTTACCCCGGCTATATGGAGTCATTTTAGAAATAATTTTACCTCAGAATACAATGGGACAAGCAGTTTTTCATCCAGATGCCCAGTATCTTTTACATTTCTTTTTAGAATTGATTAGTGCTATTTAGTGAGTTTACAGAAAGTACAATCTGTACTTTTTTGGAAAATGGACTATGTTAGGAATGAATTAGTCACAGTTTGCCGTTATTATTCATGCAGAGAACAGGGTGTGGCCGTGTGCAGTTGTAAAGGAATATTGGGTAACTCCTGACCAAGCCATAGGAATTCAGGCCCTGCGCGTATAGCGGGAAGTAAGCAGGGAGTCTATCTTCTAGCTCTGCAGCGTGATATGTTAGTTATCTTGTAAATCAGTACAGAGAAAGAGGCTCCTTGTTTCATTTTTTTTATTTTGATCTTGTAATATAATTGTAGCTTTGTGATGTTAATAATGTTCCCCAGCTATCAATATGGCTAGCTGTTCTTTCTTTTTAGCTTTTCCTCTAGAGAGCATGATATTGTATTCACCATCTCCAATTAACTGTCTACATACCTGTAAAAGGAGTGTCAGTGTGTAGGAAATGGGCCTTTTATGTAGTCCTTGGAGTGCCGTCAGCAAGGAGTGTTCAGGGCATGTTTGCACGTAATGCTTGACAACACACACACACTCATAAACGGCACACTGATGTACATCTACAGCTACGGCCAAAAGCGCTGTATCAGCTATAATTTTAGGATTGTGACATTAATAAAAAGAAAACTATATGAACATAATTTAGTTATTTTATTTAATATCGTAAAAATCTACTGAAAGCTATAACAGTACAGTGCTCCCCCTTTATACTCATGAACAGGTTATAAGGCGGTACAGTCAAGGCTCCCATTTGCCCCATAATGCCATTTCACTAACTCTAGTATTCTTGTTATAAGGTGGACCACAGATAGCACGGTCTCTTAACTATGACTCCCGACTACAGCTTTATAAAGGGGGGGAGAACTGTACAACAATATCTCATCTTAGATTTCAAAATGTCACATTTAAAAAAAGTTTGTTTTTTGTTAAGTATATTGAAAACGACAAAGCCGTATGCAATTCAATATGTTTATGTAACATTATTCAGCAGGTTGCATTCGATTATATGAAGCACGATGAGTTAATTCTGTAGAGGGCGATCCACAATGTTTGGCAGTAGCTGTAGGAACTGTGCACACAAGCAGCTCATATTAGGGTTATTTAAGTGAGATATTTCAAGGTCTGTCTTCTCTGTCTGTGGGAGCTGGAGTGTGTTAAATAGGGCTTAGTGTCTTCCTTTTAAACAGCTCTCATGTAAACAGCGAACACTACTGACACATTGTTAAGGGTCTGTGGTTCAGAGGCTTGCAGTAAAGAAATCCCTCTCCTCTAGCTCCACTCGACAGGTTCCGAGGTATTTGGCAGCCATGCAGTCTTTGATTTGTCTTTGGTACCTGGTCTCTGGATTATCACAGAAACAGCAGGGCCCCGGTGGTGGGGCTATGAGTCAGGCATCCTGTGCAAACCATTAAAGCAAACCACTGATTGCTAGATTGATACATACGACCTTAGAAATGATTTGGAAACTTCCAAACAAAACCATAAATGACAAAAATAGCCTTGCTTGGGTCTCGTAACTTCCTTTCTTTCTTTGTTTAAGCTTCCTTTTTTAAAAATCTAGGGCAGCCCAAGTTTTCTTATCTCCCCAGAGTAGGGGTTTGGGTGTAATTATTCATGCACAAACACACACGCACACTCGCCTCTTTCAACTCTTATATTAACATAGGTAGGCAAACTAACATGTAGAGTACCATATAGAAAAATGAATAAATAATATTCACATAGAACAGCAGTGGCCCCTGCTGGCTAAAATTGATTTATATCTCTGTTGCTTCAGGTTCTCTAATATTTCTGTACATTCCTGAATGTGTGACACACACATTTTTACATGCTCATTTTTTTCTTCTTTTTTTACATATGTTTATTAATGTATGTTCATAATGTCATGTCACCATTCACAAATCTCACATCCATTGAAAGAACTTCCATTAAGTACAACTGAAAGAAAATATAATATGCACGGCTGCATTGTTGGCTCATACATTTAGACTCAATGAAACCTTCCAAATGGGACAAGCCACTGCTTGTTTAAGCTGTAAATGTGTCTGATTCCCTGCAAAGGTACGGTGCAGTGAGAGGTACCCCGGGTGGCGTTTTGAAACACCTGAAATTTTACTTCTTCCTCTCGTAACATTCCTGCAAAATTGTTGCATTAAAAACCTGTGAACCCTCAGGCATCAACATCCAATCCAGTAAAAGTACATGACAGGTCCAGGGCAGCGGGTTTCTGAAGTTTAGACTGGACTGGAGTGTAAAAGACACTTGCTTTGTGCTGATTTTAAAACGTTTTTCTTTTCTCTCCTCTGTCATAAACCTTTTATCCTTTCCCTCATTTTCTTGTTTCATTTTTCCATTCTTTTCTCTTTTTTCTTTATTTTTTCTTTTACTCTTTTGGCTGTTTATTTTTCCCTCTCCCTCTCTTTTTTTCCTCTCCTTTTTTCATTCTCTCTCTCCCCTTTCCCTCCTCTGCACCCTCCAGCACTGGAGAGCTGAGGTACGTGCTGTCCATAAATATGCCTGGGATGAACAGTTGAAAAGATTGCTTTATGCTCCACATTCTTCACTGCATGCAGACCATTTGCCTTTCTACTCTTAACTGTTAACAATGCTGAATGAAAGAGCTGTGCCGACACCTGTCCCATCACAGAGCTTCTCAGTGTCCACTTCTGCTTTTGGGGCTGCAGATTCCCATCCAGCCCCCGACCTGTGCTCAACCAGACAGTCCTGCAGGGGATGGTTTGAACTGGAGCACGCAGGAACAGAGCCCAGGCATTAGCAACCTGTTGATTTGCTTGTGATTTTAACAGCATGCTGACAGCTTTTCTTTTTCCACAAGACCAGCAGATATTCTGCACCACTCTGTTGATTAGTTCAAGCTTAATATAGGACTCCCATTTAATAGCAGTTTGATTAGGGTGGTTACACTTTTGTACAGGCTCGCACAAAAAATAATGGAATGGCTCAAAAGGCTATGCTACTGGACTACAATTATTCCATTAAGCAGCTGTGGGTTACAATATAAGAATGTGAGACCCTACAGTATACAGAAAAAGAAAATGAATCAAAAGAAAAGAAACTTCTTTCATTCAGTATGTGCAAACAGAAATGTATAGTTTGTAGTTATTATTTTGCATGATGTATTTTTTTGTTTTGTAATTAACTTAAGCCAGCTGTCAATATGATATGGGTTTGCTTGGTGTTTTTTATTCAGTAACCATTTTTAAGTCTGAGATTGATAAGGTGACGTTAAATTCCGAACTCGCACGCAATGGGATTCTTCATCCTCAGAGGCACAAGGGACAACAAGTTATGCAGGATTAGCCGTGATTTTGAGAAGCCCAATTGTGTTCTACACTTGTGCTACACAAATTTTACAAAAAACTTTGATTGTTCGATCATGTGTAGAACCTCAAATGTTTTGGTAACAAAATAATTCTATTGTGCTAGATTGTGAACGCAGTATCTTTTATGATAGAAAGTTTGTAAGTTTGTAAAGAATTTGACATTTTCTGGGATTGATTCAAACTGGGATTCTACCTTGCTGATCTCAAAAAAAGGCTGCCCGGGTAAAAAAAAAAATAATAATAATTACGTTATAGAAGACTGCTAGAGAAACATACCCAGCTGCCTGGCATTCCATGTGCAGGAAGAGTCATGCACTACTTCACACCATTTGTATCATTTCTGAAGTTTTCATTTGAGGTTGCATGACCCCTTTCCATGAGATTGCAACAGCTGTTAGCTCAAAGTGCACACGCAGAATATATTCAGTGCTGGGGGCACCTAGTAATCCATTGCAGTGCATTCTTTAATGAAGTGCTATCCTCTTCAGGTAAGGATCAAGCTATCTGCAGGATACAGAAAAACAAATCTGCTGCTTTCGGAGTCAGGTCCTGGTTGTAGCATAAACTGAGAACCAGTGGAGTCGAGAATTTGAATTTACTTATGACGTCTGTTTACCAGGTTTTATGTGGATCCAAACTTCCTCTGTTATAATTAAGGCTGAGTCTATCGAAGTTACAGCCCCAGTACCTCAACCCTCACATTTCCTTTACCAAAAAAAAAATGGAAAGCACTCTACAAATATTGTTCACTTTTAAGAACTACTTATTCAGCCCAAACATTCATTATTAAAAAAGTTATTTTTTTGCAAGATATGCAAGATCTTAAAAAAACAAAAAATCACACATTATATGTGATACTTCATTGAGGGAGAAGGTAGTGACAATTAAAGATTCGCGGTTATGGCTAAATGATTTCTGACCATGAGTAAGAACATGTGACCAGGCATTTTGCATCTCTAGTTACTGTCTGAAATTATTGGTAGCACTTATCTGTCTGTGTGATTTATTTGTCAAAGTTCACACAGTAAGTCTTTAGGTATGGTTCTAGGATTTCTCATTGCACTGTTCCTGATGAGTTTCGCTTCCCCCCCCTCCCTCTCCTAGGCCCAGCGCCACATCAGTGACCTGTATGAAGACCTCAGGGATGGACACAACCTGATCTCACTGCTGGAGGTCCTCTCCGGGGAGACCCTGGTGAGTCCTGGTGGGGTTTTAAAAGCTTTTGGCTTCTGCACCTTCCCTCCCAACTCTCCCTCCAGTCACTTCCACCCGCCCCAATCCTGACTCCCACCCCACACTGTTCTAATCGCTTTCTCCCAACTGTGTTCCAGACTGCTGTTTCTCTTAACTTCCAGTTCACAGCAGCGATACATGCAGAGCAGTTAGTGTGCAAGTTAGATTTTCATGGCTGTACAGGAGGTATCAGCTTCTTTTTTCAGACTGCACCAGGTCCTATTCACTAGTAGTATAATCTCTGTAAAGCAGCTGCATGCCGTACACATATTCACAGTATCTTTTACTTATGCACTTGAGGCTGTTGCACAGGGCATACTGTGTACAATGCCTTGGGACATGAAAGGTACTCTGTTTGTTGTACTGGATTTGGTTAATCATTTTGCACATAGCCCAAGTTTCTTAATCTCAGCTGTGTAAATTAAAGTTCACACTGTGGTCTCCAGACTTTCAGGGTATCTGTGCTGGTTCTTTCAGTTTGCAACCCACTCGTTCCCTCTTCTCCCTTTCTTTTTCTCCCTCTTTCCCCCTCCTTCTCGGAAACAGCCCCCACACTAAAGTTCTTCTGTATTTCTTTACTCTTCACAAGTGTTTGGAATTCGTTCAGCATTTCCAATGGTAGCTGATAGGAATTCCACTTAGAATGCGGTCTTCTTCCAGTAGAAACTATTACATTCAGTAATTTGAGTCCCTGCTCGTTCACTTGAGATAGAATTTGAGTTTAAAAAAACCCAGTAAATAATATAAATAGATACCAAAGTACTACGTGTGTGTGTGTGTGTGTGTGTATATATATATATATATATATATATATATATATATATATATATATATATATATATATATATATTGTGAGAGAGATTTTTAAAGGATTTATCAAAGCAGGGGAACACACCGCACAGCGCAGGTAGCCTTGCACAGCCGCAAGCTCTCACCTTCGGTCGGTATCTTCGGGAACGTGTCACACGAGAAGGTTTTCGCTCTCAACTTGTCTGGTCCTCACCCGAGAACGTGTCACAGCAGGTAGTCCTCTCAACTTGTGTTCGGTACCCATCCGGGAACGTGTCGGTCCATGGGAGGACACACCGTCTCCATGCTTCTTTGAGAGTTGAAGCACAGCCAGGTAGTCCTTGCACAGTGCTCCTCATTCTTGCTGGGCTGGCCTGTGAGGGTGGTCTCTGATTGTGTGTTGTTAAGTCCCATTGCAGGCACAGTGGCTGTTGGGGCTGTTAAGTCCCTCCTGCATCCTGGGTGGTGTTTCAGATAGACAGTGGAGTTCCATAATGAGGAGGGGTTCTAAGGGGTAAAATCTATTAAGTTCCGCTGTATGATTAAGACTGCTTTAGGATTTTACTCTTCTGTATTATTTTCCTTGTCTCTGCTCTGGTGTGGTTACTCGTAATTGTTTTCCAGACTGCTTCAATTCCTTAACCACATTAACCTCACTTTGCTTCTTTCTGTGAACTGTGTGCCCTGTTTGACTCCTGGTTTTCCTTTTATACCTCCTGTTTGCTGACCTCTGCCCTGACCTTTGCCCTATCGCCTTTGCCTCCTTTCTTGCACTGCTCTTGCTGGGGGTAGCCGAGGGAGCGAGACGTTATGAGGAACTTGCGGTTGGTGAGTGGGTCTGCACTTAGGCACGTCCTTGCTATGGCATGGTTCGCTCTCACTGGCTGGTCTGCATACGATGTTACCCTCTTATTATAATGTCACTATTAAGTGTTTACACAGGAGTCTTCACCTATTTATGTATAATATAACATTTTATACAATTTAAATATTTGAAACCTTACCAAATTAAATACATATTAAACAATTTAACTAAATATATGGAAATACAATGATGTGACATGATCAAATGGACATTTAAGAGTAATAAGGTAACGCAGTACTTGCAGCTGTAGAAAACTGAATTTACAAAAGTATAACTCATTAAATTTGGTAAATATTTCAGTTTAGAAATGTTTGAAATTTGGTCCCGTAAAAAAATAAAAGAAGGTATTTTCTCCCATAGAGAGCCTTACTTGTGACACAATGCAAACCTAGCCAATATGAGCTTTACTAATCCTTCAGCTGACACGTGATTGGCTGGGCCGTAGACTCGTTGCATGTTTATGTAGGTTGAGACCATGCTCTCTGATCTTTGGACCAGGGGTTTGAGGCTGGGGGTGTGGTGGGGGGGAGGAGGTTAGACTTTTATCACTCTAGCAACTCCAACTCCATGCTGGTCAGCCCGGCAGAACCATTATGTAGTGAAACTCTGATCTTCAAATGCTTCTAAAGGAGGTATCCTAAAAGGAATTGAAGGGTAGTATACCTTTACCTTAACCACCAGGCTGTGCTGTAGAATTTAGTCATTTCACCAAATGGTTGCCAGCAGTCCTCCAGAAATCTTAGCTATTATATACAAACGTGTGTATTCACGTGGCCACTTTGATCTGCTGGTCACGTGTCTTCCTGTGAAAATGTTCTGCTTTAAAAAATAATTTACAAAACAGCAGCACAAATTTGCCAGCTGACTGTATTAAAACATTGTTGCTGTGGCCTGAGCAGTTTTTTTTTTTTTTTTTTTTTTTTTTTTTTGTTCATGTGCTCATGACTGATCCTAGCATGAACACTGAGAATTTCCCAGAAGCTGGATTAATCTGCTGTAGATTCATTCTGATAGGTTAGTTTAAGTTTGTGGCCATGTTTCTTTTAAAAACTAGTAATATGGGGCATACAGTTCTGTAAGTCATACAGTTCATTCCACTTACAAGAACTGTACAGAAAAAGAGGATCTTTGAGACATGTTGAATTGAGAAGAGTGTTGGGTTCATCCCTGCCAGTATTCAGGATAGCTGTTTCTGTCAGATAGCCCTGTGTTGGATATGTCAGCTGAGCAGCACATAAGATTCACCATGCCTTGGCAGTACCATGTAGCTCTTTATTACAGGAACTGCACGCCTGGCTTATTCAAGAGGTAAATGGAGAATATGGAGAATATTTTATTTGCTATAAATACAACCAAATTTGAAGTCACTCTCATGGTTTATGTGAGAGAAGGTACAGATTCACCCGGTTTATCTCTAACACCCCACCCTTTTCCTTGTGCCCAGATGTGTACATGGACAAGGGCTGCTGGTGAGGAAAGGGCAGCACCCCACCCCTCTCTAACTCCCTGGTTTTTGTCTCTCCACAGCCCCGTGAGAAAGGGCGCATGCGTTTCCACAAGCTGCAGAATGTACAGATTGCACTGGACTTCCTCAAACACCGCCAGGTAAGGCTGACATTGGAGATTTCAGGGACACCCGACTATCAGAACAAAATGAGTGTCAGCGGAGGAGCCTGGATGATTTACTGCTCACTGTATTGCCCTGTCTAGTCACAGAACCCCAGTGAAAATGATCCTGCAGGCTTCTCTGCATAGTATCTAAAGCAACTTTAAATTGAAAGCATGAACAATCTCTGCTTGTTTTCTAGGTTAAGCTTGTGAATATCCGAAACGATGACATTGCAGACGGAAACCCCAAGCTGACCCTGGGGCTAATATGGACAATCATCCTCCACTTCCAGGTCAGCATGCACTGGTGCACAAACTATTTCCTGTACAATGAATAGATCAGACACCGCCATGAAAACTGCTTCCTGTACAATGAATAGATCAGACACCGCCGTGAAAACTGCTTTCTGTACAATGAATAGATCAGACACCGCCATGCTTGACAGTCCAACAGCATAGAGAATGACATGTACTGCACAACTATCCCGCTCCCCATCACCCAACTGTATGTACCCCATTATAAACTGGGGCTTACTTAGCCTTTCAAAAACCCTTCCAATACATTTTCAAATCAGAACCCACTAGTTAATCCTAGTTATGACTTTCTGAATTGGACTTGTCCATTAGACTACACTAGGAATACGAGGTTCTGTTTACCGCTAGATAAAATCTGTAGTAGTATGGAGTCTAGAAAAGTCCAATGCAATAGAAAGGGTTAGTATGTCACAGTTTATTTTAGATAAAGCAATGTCTGGGTTCACAGTAAACCACTCAAATGCTGTGCAACAGTCATTGGTAGCATTTCCTCTGGGTAAACTTCATAGCGCTTCACGACAGCCATCACACAAACTATAATGTAATGTAATGTAATGCAATGTATGTTTTCAGATGAAGTTGCTTATGAGTTTAGGGTTGACTAACCAGTTTCTATATATACGGATGTGCAATTTGATAATTAGTCATTTTTCTATTCAAGAGGTCTGAATCACATGCTATTATAGGCCCATCTGGATATCTAATCTGTGGTCAGACCATCTGATTCAGTGAGTCACATTTTCCTGAGATGATGGTTTAATGGAATAGAGAGAAGGGTGGAGGCACCATGACTCAGGGGCACAGCCAACGCCCAGTGCTTTGGTGCAAAGCTCTCTGCCATTCTTACTCCCTTATGGTATTATTATGTTATACAGCACTGGCACAGATTAAGGCAACAACAAATGCTTTACAAGACTAGGGGTAGAGATTGTATTGCCCATTTTTCCTCTCTCAGACCCCATTGATTACTAAATACCCTGGTATCTCTGAATAGATAATCCTCTCGTATGCTAAATATTTTAATGAGCAAGACATGCCACAAGTAGGAAGCTACTCTGAAATGTTCTCCTTTGTCTAGAAAGCAGTACAACTGGGGATGGGGAGTTTGTTGCCGGATGTCTTTACTCAGACTACTTGCCCACTAAATATCTTGGTATCCCTGAATAGGGGATTTTAATGAACAGTCCCTCTCACAAGTGCTGTGGTATGCCAAATATGATCCAGTTACTACCAATGCAGAATGACTGGGTGTGCATTCTCTCTTCATTTTACTCTCAGAAATAGGTTTCTGGCTAAGGGCTGCAAAGGACCACTCAGGAAAATCAGTTTTGGGGTAAAATAGAGAACAAATTCTCCACCCGTCATTCAGCATTGTCTTAAATGAATCATGCCGTAACTGGTGCCGGTACTGTGTATTATTATAATGATACATTTATATTGAGCCAGAACTCAGACACTGGTGATTCAAATTGCAAGGATGACACTTACGAACTGCAGAACCTGGTCAAGTCGTTAGTGCTGATTGAAAATGTATACATAGTTATGAATTCTAGTTTCTCAACTGAACAGAACAGAAACATCTATTCTTGTGTGTGTGTTTTTTTTTTTTAGTTCTCATTATAAAATCAGTTTATGGAGCTTGAAATGTATAGGTTTTGTCCAGTTCCTCAGGGGTTAAAGTAACTCTGACCTATGTATTAAGTAAAATTTCTTCTGTTTTATGAAAGAAGGAGGGTGGGGTGCTTTCATCCCGCAAATGAGTCACCCTATCCACATAGAAGTCATTTTCTTTCTTTTCAAGAAGGGGAAATAACAGAGTAGCTTTGATTTCCATCCACCGTTCTGCAGTGCCAGGGGAGGTTAGAGTGAGCCAGTGCAGTCAGATTCCTCCAGACTGCTGTGCAGTCTGCAGAGCAGGGAGACTTTTAATGCCCTTGAATCACGGAAAGTTCCAGAAGTTGTAGAAATTGCTCTGGCTGTCTGTCACATTTTTACAAGAAACAGTGTACTCTTGTTTCAAATTAGATTTGGTCTATTATGCAACCTATACCCTATGGGTGATTGGCTAAGGTTTCTGCTTTTATTTTCTATGCTGTCTCCTCTGTTTCTTCTTTTCTTACTTGTCTTGTTACAGTTTAACACTGAAAACAGGACAGTGGTATAATAGTGATTTTATTGCTTGGGGTCCGACCGATAGAAACTGTGTCTGTTTCTTGTGGTCTCAAGAGTTCCTCTTTGTCCCAACTAGTTCTCCTATTTAGTTATGAATTGCTGGTTCGCTGCAGTCCTGTGAGTATGGTTAGCGGGTTCCTTCTGTCTGTAGATTTCCTCCACGCAGTCCTCCCGTGGTTAATGAGCTAAACAATATCAGATTATTTTCCAAAATGAGACCTGGAAATAACATCAGCAAGCAGAAGTGCATTATTACACAATAAAATAACATACACAGAAAACCAAGTTGAAGCAGTTGTAATTATAGTTGGTGTTTGTTGCGGGAATACATCCATAGCAGACTTTCAATTACAAGAGTGCCACCTAATGCAGAGTTCAAAGAACCACAGGCTGTGTCGACTGGTACATTAAACCTTCTAGCTAATCGAGCACTGTCAAATCAGTATCAGATATATCGGACACTGGGCAGCAAAAGGTTGAACTACTTTGCACCGAACCTCTCTCCCTTTCTCTCTCTCTTGCTCTCTGTCGCTCTCTCCAGATCTCTGATATCCAGGTGTGCGGGCAGTCAGAGGACATGACAGCCAAAGAGAAGCTCCTGCTGTGGTCCCAGCGAATGGTGGAGGGCTACCAGGGTCTGCGCTGTGACAACTTCACCACCAGCTGGAGGGATGGCAAGCTGTTCAACGCAGTGATCCACAGGCACAGGTGAAGGGGCGATCAGAGTCACAGTGATGGCTACCGCCATCATGGGTGTGCATTCAGTGTTGAAGCTTGACACACATCACACATGGGTGTATCCAAGCATAGAGGCAACACAACCTATATAGAGTCAATGTAATGTGTATACAGGCATTATGTTATTGTAGGAACTCGTAAAAAAAAACATACTATGACTAATTATATATACTAAATAATAAAAAAAACGTATATACACCCTCCCCCCCCCCCCCCACACACACACACACACACACACACACACACACACATATATACACAACATTTAGCTTTGGGGGGAAATAAGTTGAGAGGCCCTAGGCACTTGGTTAATATTAGCCATCACTTTCAATTTATTACTCTGTAGATAAGGTCAGGAATGTGAAATCTCTAAGTGTTCAGTATAACCCTAGTAAGACAAACATGTCTTAGCCTGCATTTACTACAAGTCTAAAAGATATGAAAGTACATTAGTTTAAAAACAGCCATAAGTCAACAGATGAACATTGCTGTACTCTTTGAATCCTATATTTGTATGTTTGCATTTTACAAAGCATATGTACACACATGGGTATGTTGTGCACAGGGTCTTATTTGAGCAAAGCAGAGATTAGCTGTATGGAGCTTTCCCCAAACGCAGTGTTTATGTGAGCCGGTTACCTGCCTCTAAGTACAATGTGCATCAAAGTCCACGTTGTTTTGACCACTGCAAGTATGAAAAGGGTTGAAAGTTATTGACTGGTGTGTTGTTATGATATGGAGCAATGTTAGTCTTGTTTCTCTTTAAACAAAAGCACAAAAGCCTTTATCCTGACTCTACACTGCACTACTGTAAGACAAGTGATGTCAATGCAACCTGTACTGTTCCCCTTGTTAGTACTGCCTGATAGCCAGGTACCCACATCTATCATTCTTGTAAGTGAAACCCTATAATTACAGCCAGCGGTTCTTCACTGAATTCTTGTACAGAATTAAAAGGATCCCGTTTTCTAATTGAACAGCTAATATTGAACTATTTTTATATAGGTACTGTATCTTATCAAAATGCATAACACGAACGAAACAAACTGTTTTAGTGCGGTAAAGTGATGTAAATCTGGATATCTTAAACATAAAAAAACATGTGACCTGATTTCTAATAACATGGGCATAACCTACCTGTGTTTTTTCACACTGGAGAATTGGCAGAAACCAGCCGAACCTCTTCATTTCTAACACAAGCTTGTTATTTTTTTCTGTAACGCTCCAGATAAAAAAAAAAAAAAAAAAGTTTTATAAGGTAGACAGCAGACAAGTAGGATTTTTAGTCGTGGCGTTGCAGTTTTAGGGAGAAAGTGTGTTTGTTGGAGGAAGTGAATTCTGGTCCTGTCTAGGCTTGTCTTTGGGTTACGGGTATGAATATCTTTCACGGGGGCAATAGTTTCATAATATTGATGAACTTGTCAGAGCTTCAGGCTCCACATACTTGAGAGGGGTGTTATCCAGGGTGTAGCGGACAATAGCAAACTTCTACATGAATAGAAGGAGTGGAGAACAAAGAGGAGCATTACACTGTATGATTGTTGTTATTGTAATCTGAAGATACAGTTCATGTTATCATCAGACTCAGGGGGTAGTCTGCTTTGAACCTGGTTTATAAGAGAGAAACACTATTTTGTGTCCAGGGCTTAGTGGGGCCCAGACGACTAAAACCAAATGAATATCAGGCAGCTTCATGTCACTGAGAGCAGCTCAGAAAAAGATATAGAACTCAGCTCAATAAAAATAATATTTCATGTCATATTGGCTGTATATACAGTAACGCCCATAAATATTATTATGTAGCATTCAATAGGTACTTCAGCACTGGGGTGGAAACATCTTGGTTCTTGGCTTATAAACTTCCTCTCCAGTTCCATTGAGTTTACCTTTGTAATTGAAACAGTGCCTAATAAATGTGTGATCAATGCAGGAGTTGTGCAGTTGCTTCGTTCACAATACCGCTTCAGAACGTGATGGTCTCGAGAGGGTCCGGCTATATTTCCTTGTATGTTCGTGTTTGTTGCTTTTTTTTTTTTTTTTTTTTTTTTTTCAAACGTCTCTTTAAATTCATATATTGTTGTACTGAAACGTCATTGTTTCCAAGTTCTGGTCATTGTTTGGTTGAATGTCCATGTCTTTATTTTGAATTTATTATTACTTCTCTGTTGTACTGTTCTTGTTGGGGAGAGAGTGATAATGGTGACCGCTTGTTTTTAAACGAAGCAGCTGACCAGGAATGTCTTCTGCAGTGTGGTCATTTGTGTTGAAATGTCGGCAATGTGAAGGTGTTCATTCTTATACTTCGTAGATGTTCCATGAAACGATCAGCTGAACTCTGATGTGCAGTTTGTTACACTTCACACAACCAATGCTGTATATTATTCCTTTACTGATGCAAGTAAAAGTCTCATGAATAGTGAATGAAGATTCTGCCCCTTTGATTACTTTGATGTTTTTGATGTAGCACAGCACAACCTGTTGCATGGAAATGAGCCTTTAAATTGGTCACAACTGTGTTGCATGTTACTGTGGACTAAATATTCTTAGATTTTTGTCTCTTTTGTAAGGTGGATTATTAAAAATAGGAGCTGTAGAGGGATCTTGTTGGAGAATACTAAAATGTCTTTATATTTTTTTTGTTTTTATATATACTGTGAAAGATGTTACTCACTCAGGACCGTTTGCCCTTTTAAAAACGGGACCCAGACACAAGACTTTAATATTTTTTGCACACTTTTTATTATTTATAATAATAAAAAGAAATAAAACAGAAATAAAAACCTAACTCGCACAGGAGCACTAACTAAACTTTTCACGAACCTAAACTAACAAACTGGACAGCTAAGTTGTTTACCAGTTTCAAAACATAACATAAATTCAAACACAAACCAAACAACAAAGGGTCACACAGTACCTCTTTTTTTTTTTTTGTGACAGCCTCATTTCACACTGACTTGAGACTGCTCAGAACAAACATTTCTTCTGGTTTAAATACTGGTCTGCTAATTGCAGGCAGGTGATAATTATTACAGGCTGGAGTCAGGTGACTCCCTCTGGTGGCATTCTGGGGTTTGTAGTCCTGCAGTCCTCCTTGGACTACACTTGTTATACACACACATGTAGTATAGTCATTGCAGGTTAGATAACAGTACATTTATACAGGTATATGATTGATTACTTATAAACACCACTGTATGTTCAACAGTCAATATCCAGTAGCACTGCACACAAGGTGCTGCTCTTGACAGCTTCAGTTAATAATCTGCAGAGTTCTTTCCAGTAAAATGGCTGTTTGTGACTGTATGGCTGTGTAGTATTAGTCTTTTTTTCCCTACACTTCACATTCTCTTGGTTTTCTTAAATAGTGCTGTTAAAGTGAAGTATCGGCAGAGTTTTGTGTAGCTCAGGAAGCTGAATCGAGAAATTTCTAAAGAGACTGCCTCAGCGCTGTAATTAAACACTGTTTCTGAGGTGTGGCACGTTTTTCAGAGACACATTACAAAAATAAGGACTGTGCCTGGAGGGGGAACATTTTTGTGTGTTTTGAACTGTCAGCATGTACCTGCGAAGGACAGGTACGCCCAGCTGCCAGAGTGAGAGGTTTCAAAGGATCATCGGCGTGTTTGCCAGGAACACCCACAAAACACTGCTGTGGGAGTCTGAAGTGAGCAAATGTTTCAGAAGAGATGCAGCTAGAAACTTTCTAGGGAGGGTGTACAGAGCTTCAAGCTCATTTAATGAACTGCTGACTGGCTGCTGTGCATGGAAGAACTACGTTCTGGAAACTTATTAAAATGATTTTATTGTATTAAATCCCTGACCTGTGTGGCTTGGGCCTGAGATGCAAAGGAGATTTACTTGATGTTGTGTGGACTGGAGTGCGGTGCAGTGTGGCAGTGTGGCAAGGTGTATACTGAGAAGCAGATGCAAGTGTGGGTGTTATATTGAATCTCCGGGTGAATTGGATTAGGCAAACCAGTGAAGAATTTTTTTTTTTGCTGTAAAGCTAAAGCTGTTGATTCTGCTAAAAAGAACCACCAGCTGATCTAATAAAGTCTTTCTTTATTTATAATTGCTCCTGTCAGTTTGAAAGGGGAAGGTAATTTAAACCCTCCCAAAAAAGTGATTTGCAAGTGGAGCTTCCAGGACAGAAAAATAAACTATTTCCAAGCAATGCCTTAGTTGAAGAGGAAGATGGCTGGCTAATCTAGTGCAAAAAAACCAAAACAAGAACAAGCAAGAAAGGACAGTACTCCTGTTGGTCAGCCTTATACAGCCCCCTGCTGTTTGAAGAGAAGCTGTCTGTTTGTGAGTAGCCATGCTGAGCCTGAAGAGGAAGCCGAGGGTGAAGAAGAGGCACACTGGCTCGACGGGGAGCCGCTCAGGCTCAGTCTCAGACCTGGAGGACCGGGTGGTGATGCTGTGCGAGGACATCCCCTCAGAGTGTTCCCAGAGCTCCTACGACTCAGGACAGGGGACCCAGAGCTCAGACTCCCACGGCACGGAGTCGAGATGGGGTCGGGAACGCCAGCTATCATACCGAGGAGCACAGGGCACGGAGCAAGAGGCAGGAGGGTATTCAGTCTGCTCCACGGTTCGACTGCGAGAATTGTACGGAAAATTTACTGTAAAGTAGGAAAAAACGAAATCTCTAATGCACAATATGTACAAATCTTGCACTGGAGTAGATGTGTTTTTTTTATGAATGTTTTTTTTTGCTAGTTCTGTGTTACAGCTCAGTTGTTAAAGGAGATAGCGCTATGTATGTAACCATGTGGGAAGTGCTAACAAGAACTAGTGTAACTAGTGGCGCATAAGATGTCATTTATGTTTAAGCCATACAGCAAAGCCATGGTTAGCGCTGTGCCAGTTGTCTTTGTGTCTTCCTATAAGCATGTACAGTATACAGTTGAAAGCTGCAGGATATGTATTGTGGTCAGACTTGATTTCTAATCGCTATTTTGTGCATTTGCTGTTATTGACATTCCTTGGGCTCTCACGTAGCTGCATGCATGAATACTCGTTAGTGTTTCACTCTTGTTACATGTCCCCCCCCCCCCCCCCCCCCCCCCCCCCCCTTTTTTTATTTTGTATAGAATCCGGAAGCTCTCTTTTTTTGCCCAGATCCGTTTTAAAAACATCTAAATCTTTCATACTGTTCATTCCTGTTGAAAAATGTGTAAATCATTTTCACTGGCCTGCAGGCACTGCCATCTAGAGTGTGCTTCAGCAGCACACATCCTTTTAATATACACACCTAATAATACGAGTGCTGCTTCTATTCCCTGTAAGAAATCTATATTATATGTTACTTCAAAAAGTCCTAATTAATTTAACTGCTTCCTGTTCGTATTAAAAACAATTCCAAGCACTGAAAATGTCATCCTGTTATGAAATTCTCACACTAGAAGCTTGACAGTCATTCATCGGCGACCAAGAAAACTTAAAACAATCAAAACTGCCTTTTATATAACAACCCTACAACAGACAAGAGTCTAGAGACAGCAAGTCATTTGTGAAAAATTAAAATTAATGAATGTCATGGAATCTGTAGATTATGAAAAAATAACAAATGGAACTAAAGTGAATTACTTTAGGTTCTAATCTCGGCGTTCTGGTAAATTCATCATAAACTGCTCTCCTGGGTTATTATGTCACCAGCACCCCTCGATGCAGTTATAACCTTGTAATACTGAAGCCCTTTTATTATTCTCCCTCTCTATACTACTAGAAACGGAATTTAATTTAACACTTTTGTCTATATTCTTTAAAGGATCTATAGAATTATATTCTAGTAGTGCAGTATTGTTCATATGTCCCAACACCTGATAAAACATCAAATAGTTCTAAAATATATCCCACATTTAACCAAGACAATTGTCAGACAGAGGGATAGATGGACACATACGCTGGGTAGTCGTTCTGTGTCGTGTTCCCGTACTGGGTCCTGTCCTTTTCAATCTCTCACCCTCTCATTCCTTCTTGAATTCAGGCCAATGCTGATCGACATGAACAAAGTGTACCGACAGACGAACCATGACAACCTGGAGCAGGCCTTCACTGTGGCAGACCGGGAGCTGGGGGTCACCCGACTGCTGGACCCAGAAGGTATCCTGCAGGGCTTGCCTTCAAATAGAATGATATATTACAGTAGCTTTGTTAATTACTTTGTAGCAAGAATGTTGATCTTTCTGTCTATTTTACTATGATCTATAGTATGTGTTTCTAACAGTAGTCAAGTAACTTAGGTTTATGTCCTCAATAAATGGTGTATACTTTGTTCAGCAATTGCAAAGCAATGTAGTAGATGAAGAAGCAGTTAAGGTACAGTTCAAAGTGGTCTTGTGCTAGGCTTTTAACTTAAAATTATTAAGTTACTCTCAGAAAGTTTGTCTTTAACATAAAATTGGGCCCAGTGTCTGTTAGCAGGCATTGTGCTCTGAGGTGCATTCTCCCATAAACACCCAGTAACCGCTGTTTGATACAGCTGTGGTTATCAAAGGAAAGTGTGCTTCATATCTCAATCTTTATAATTGAATAATAATCTTCTTCTGGAGCTCTGGGACCTGTGATTTCGCAGTCTAAACCATATCATGAGCAGTAAAAAAATAAAACACGGAAAATAAAAATTCTACTTGTGAAAAAAACTTGTGAAAATATGTGTGAAATTGTCAGGATTCCACAAGAGAATAGGTAGCGGATCTCGGTGGGACTTTGCTGGTAACACTCATCGCGTGGTTGTGTGTGTGTGTGTGTGTGCGTTTTAGATGTGGATGTCCCCCATCCTGATGAGAAGTCCATCATTACATATGTGTCCTCTCTCTACGATGCCATGCCACGCGTTCCTGACGTCCAGGATGGGGTCAAAGCCAACGTGAGTATTATTATTATTATTATTATTATTATTATTATTATTATTAAAAAAAAAAAAAAAAAAACATTTTTAGGCACAGAAAATGTCGGCCCGTTTTGGAATTCCCACACAGAAGGTAGACAGTCATTCATCGACGACCAAGAAAACAAAAACACAGCAAACAAAACTGCCTTTGTTACAAACCTTGTGAAAACAACCCTGCAACAGACAGGAGAGTCTGGAGCCAGCGAGTCATATGTGATTTTAAATTGAAAAACCTATTCATTTTAACAAATGTTGTGGATTCCATATAATATAAAAAAAAAAACAAACAAACAAAAAAAAAAAAAAACAGATGGGGCTGAAATGAAATAGTTTAGGTTGTAATTGCATCTCTGGGTTCTGTGAATTCATCAGAAACAAATCAGTCTCGACGCCTACATGCTGATTGACCTGCTTCTAGGCACCAAAATATCTCACAAAAAGGGAAAAGTGAGCCGTTTTAAACCGGTAATCTCTAACATAGTCCACCCTGCTTTGTGTTTAGTTAGATGTTAGGATAGCACAACATATCATGGGTATGCTGTATAATTCTCTGTGCTGTAGTTGAAATCAGTAAGGGAGGTCAGTAAACACAGTTTTAACCTTTTTTTCCATGGAGACACTGCTTTCTGAAAGACAGCTGCTGCGCTCTTTACAGCAGACTCTGGTAAACTGTGCACATGACATCAATGTACAAACAAAAAATGTCTGTTAGAGTACATCAATTTAGGTGAATGCTCTTCAAGATATAAGACATCATAAGTTTTATTTATTTATTTGTTGCATCTATATAGCGCTTTTTATACTAAAGTATCGCAAAGCACTGTACAGTACATAGCAGAAAAAAACAAACCACAATACATTTGTCTAGCATGTCACACATATAACTGCCACAGTCAGACCATTTAAATAACAGCATACACATAATAATACAAAAGCAGCAACACTAAAGTTACATTAAAACCCACCAAGATAAGAAAACCATTTTATAAAAGTGCCTTTTTACTCTTTACTTGAAAACTGTAACGGTCCCAGCTTCCTTGACAAACGAAGGCAGAGCATTCCATAATTTAGCAGCTCTACAAGAAAGAGCCCTCCCTCCTACCGTGTTGCTTTTGTTGACCCTCGGAATAATCAGCAGCCCCGCATCCTGTGATCTCAGAGTGCGGTTTGGAAGATAGTCAGTAACAAATAAGTAGGTGTTAATCCATTCAGGGCCTTGTAGGTTAACAGCAATATCTTAAAATCAATTCTATACTGCACAAGGAGCCAGTGTAAGGAGCCCAAAGCAGGGGTAATATGTCACTTTTTCTGGTTTTAGTCAGAATTCTAGCGGCGGTATTCTGAACAAGCTGCAAGCAGGATACCACATGTTTTGTGACACCAGAAAAACATGCATTACAATAATCAATTCTAGATTAATCAAAGGCATGCATTAGTCTCTCAGCATCAGATATGGAAATAACTGGTCTCAGTTTGGCTGTATCTGTCAAATGGTAAAAATGTACTTCAGTAACTTCCCTAATATGAGTCTCAAATGAGAGATCAGGATCAAAGATGACCCCCAAACTCTTTAATTTCTAGTTTGTTTTGATGAGAGACTAGCATACTAGTCCACTAGCATAACCTCTAGGTATCATCAGAATAGCAATGGAAGTTCACTCTGTGTCTGCGGATAATGTCACCTAACAGTAGAATATATAATGAAAACAGCAAGGGACCTGGAATGGAGCCCTGTGGAACACCACAGACAACTTCCGATAATGTCGATTTTACCTCCCCAGTAGAGACGAACTGAAACCTATCAGAAAGATAAGATTTGAACCAGGATCGGACATGGTCAGACAGTCCTACTGTGCTTTCCGGATGATTTAGTGGGATGGAATGGTCTACAGTGTCAAAGGCAGCACTGAAATCTGGAAGAATTAATACTGATGGAAAACCACAGTCAGAGCTTATCAGCAGATCATTCACAACTATGACAAGGGCCGTCTCGGTGCTATGTGCAAAACGAAAACCAGGCTGAAACTTCTCGAATATACCATTAAGAAGTTAGACATGTTTGTAATTGAATTGCAACAACTCTCTCTAGAATCTTTTCTAAGAATTGCAGGTTGGAGATTGGCCTATGGTTATTGAGGACTTTAAGGTCCAAATTATGTTTTTTAAGCACAGGCTTTACCACTGCGACCTTAAGTTGCATTAGCCATCATTTTAAATCAGCAGTACCAGAGTAGAAATTATTTTGATCAAAAAATTGAATAAAAAAATTAATTAAAAAAACACACTGATCACATTTGTGTGAATTAAGCTCATAAGCGACCAGCAAGTCCTGTGTGGAGGGTAATAACACAACACTTTGCATGCCTCTAACTGCTGTTTTCCCTTTATCTGTCTGTCTCCGAAGCAACGCCTGAGTTAATTAAATATGTAAAGCTGGTATGTAAGTAAGAAAGCAAGTAGAATAATCCCTGCATTGCACTGAAAGCCCCATTCTCTCTCTCTCTCTCTCTCTCTCTCTCTCTCTCTCTCTCTGGGCTGCAGGAACTGGAACTCCGATGGCAGGAGTACTATGAGCTGGTCACCTTGCTGCTGCAGTGGATTCGACACCAAGTCATCGTCTTGGAAGAGAGGAAGTTCCCCAGCAGCTACGAGGAGATCGAGGTCAGTTTCACTGCTCTGGCTTCCAGGGATGGGGGCCTAAACTGGAGCAGAAAGGAAAGCACCAAAGCATCTTACACCCATCTAAATTAGAGTGGCCTGTCTAACACCTGGAGGATGGGACAGTAATGCAAAGTGTTAATGTGGAACCATAGCTCTGCTAACTTGTTCTTAGCTCACACTTTATTCAACAAAGCTTTGGAATGACCTGCCTTGATAGTGTTACAAATATTCTAGTTAAAGAGGGATATCTGTTTTATGAGTAAATGCACTGTGCTGTTTTGAGTTTTGATCAAGCTGTAGTTTAAAATGTGTCATTAAAAGCTGCTCTGGACTGAGATTGCATTTAATTCACATCTCCTGCCTTAAAGTAGAGATTGCTTTAGGTTAGGTTGAAGACAGCAGTGAATCAATGTGGGACTGAAACCATGCCCCGTGGCTTCAATACTCAGCACTGTCTTATAGCTGACCTGCGCGTACAGTTTCAAGTACAGGAAGACCCTTCCTTAACCATTTGTTACATAGAAAAGTAATTTAAGCCTAATTCAAGTTTTCAGGATTGCCATAGATCCCTGTAATTGCAGCGCTTTGTTACTCCCAACAAAAGCTGTAGTTTCAAGCAAGATCAAACAGAGCTGGGTTCTTTTCTCTTCCTGGGGAAATGTAATTGTGTTTAATAGCAGGGCGTTGTTTGGGTTGAACTCAGCTGGGTGGAGGCAATGCTTTGTTTTGCGAGTCCCGACCCAAGAGACAGCAGCTCGGTAAGCTGACTGGTAGACCTTTCCTTACCGTACTCTGGGAAGGATTCACTGCCAGGAGGGTAATGGTCAGCTAAACTGGCCGAAAGCAGAACGTTCTTTAGAATCGAGTTACAAGATGGCTGGCCATAATTTGACTTTTTTTTATACAATCTATCCTGAGAATAGTTTTTTTTTTAACGCAATGAACTCTTGTCTCATACTGTCCATCTTCACTATAAATGTCATTAGCATCACGTTTTTAGACTTTCCTTGACAGGGCTGATCTCAGGCTGACCTGGTTTATATTCCTTTTAATAACAAGGCGTGAGGGGCTCAACCACCAGCAGCAGTGCAGTGTGTCACTAGACACAGTTCTCCCTTTCAGTGCCTTCTTTCTTGGGACGCGGTTTACTTCTCCTTAGTAGGCTCTTAAAACCAGCGTTTTATAAGGCGTTACAGATCCAGCCATATTAGATCATTGTAAGAAAAACAAAGTTGTTTTATTTTCTAAAACCCCCATAAATTCCTCTGGGACAAAGCAGGTTTACTTGTGCTCTCTTGTTTTTATTCTTTTTAGTGAATCTGTTGAACAAAAGATGGGGGGGGGTGGGGGGTGGTGTTAACCCAGTAACTTTTGGCTCTTGAGGTCCTGATATACAAGTTCATGAACTTGCCAGCTCTAAACAGACTGTGTGCGTATAAATGTGTAAAAACATATAATCGATTTGAAAGCAAATGTACTAACGGCATCATTGCTAAAATATTTATTGTCTCTTTGATATTTATATTGTTGGATTTATACTTTTGTGTAACGATGCTGCGTTGATATTTAACAGTGGCAGTGCTGAATTTAGAGGTACAGATGAGCCTGCTTTATTAACACAACTGCCGTGCAGGCGTAATTTGTGATAGAAAGCTGGTCCTGATGTAAACAGAGTTTCACACTTGCCTATGACAGAAAAAAGAAAGAAAACTAACAGTGAATTAAAGAGCAGTGCTTTAATACTGTACATTTAGTCATTCTTTACATTTAAACAAATGCATATAGTTTACTACAGGACAAATGTTAGTTTCATTAACTGGAACGAAACAGTTTGTGTCATTATCTAAAAAAGGCATGAATTGTTGATCTGATGAGAGCTGTCAATTAGGCATTGCACTTGATGTTTTTTTGTGTGCATTTGTATAAGACTGACTATATTAAAGAAGATACATTTGGTAACGTTGGTCTTTTGTAACTGAACTGTATCCCGTTAAGACCCAAGCAACATTTGATAGGCAGCACAAAATGTCAGTTCATCAGCCAAGATGATTGTTGATTGTTAGTTGCATTGGAATTAATTCTATCCTGTGGTTACTTAGTAAAGCCCAGGCACGCAGCATTTGACAGGCTGCACAAAACGTGACAAGAAGCGGGTTTGTGAGGTGATATTAAGAGGGGTCATTTCTCAAAGAACCTGTGGTGCATGGAGAGTGGTTATAGAAATTGTAAATAAAATTGTGATAATAAATAGGGTATGATATTAAGTGAGGTGATATAAAATGGGTTCATCTGTACTACTCAAAGAAACTGAAATTGAATGACAAACAGCATTTCGACTAGAAGTCTTTTTCAATGTATTCAAAAGCAATGCGGCATTGAAAAGGTGTTCAGTAAAGTGTTGCCCCAGTAGACATGCTGTGATCTACAGCATTAAGTATACAGGCAATGCTTGGTAAGCCACACACAGGGGTTTAATGTCCTGTTTGATCAGTGATGTTTGTCCTCTGCTCTTGTAACAGTGTATTTAAATAAGTACTCTGTTTGCTGGGTCTTCCCAGTGACAGACATAAAGGAAGAAGAGAACCCAGCCTTTCTGCTGCTCTGTATTGGTCTCCTTCACACATGTACACATCCTGGCAGTTAGAGATTGTTAAGCAAGTATGTGCACTGGGTGTGTCAGTGCATGGTTGCTGACATTTTAGTGTGTCAAAGTGAAGGATCCTGATAAAAGTGCAGAAAGTAATTGAGTCAGATACACTGTGCTTCTGTAGGTCCTGTGGCGACAGTTCCTGAGGTTTAAGGAAACTGAGCTCCCGGCTAAGGAGGCTGACAAGAACCGCTCCAAGAGCATCTACAAGTCCTTTGAGGTGAGCTGCACGAACACGACAAACTCGCTATGTGTGATAGACATGCTTAAATGTAGCTAAACCAACTGTAAAAACATGTTGTTAGTCTTCCCAGATCATCAAAAATGCATCCCCCACCCCTCCAAAAAACCAAAAAACAACACCACACAGCAACGCATCTTCATTTCAATTTTGCGTTCAGCTTCTTTTCAAACTGAGTTACAGTGTTATAGCTGTATCGAGACATTGTGCATATTGTATTGTAACATGAATACATACACACATTCTTGATGTTTTTGGAGCTCTTTCCTAACCAATGCCAGCTAGCTGCTGTATTTAAACACATGGAATACATTGCAGGGTGCTGTGCATATTGTATTGTAACATGAATCTTTGCATGCATACACACATTAGAGCTCTTTCCTAACCAATGCCAGCTAGTTGCTGTATTTAAACAAAAGGAACATGATGCAGGGTGCTGTGCATATTGTATTGTAACATCAATCTTTGCATGCATACACACATTAGAGCTGTTTCCTGTGCAGTGCCAGCTAGCCGCTGTATTTACACATGTGGAACACGTTGCAGGGTGCTGTGCAGGCTGGCCAGGTCAAGGTCCCTCCCGGTTACCATCCCATCGATGTTGAGAAGGAATGGGGCCGTCTTCACGTGGCAATACTGGAGAGAGAGAGGCTGCTCAGGACAGAATTCGAGAGGTGAGCTCAGTGACGTGAAGAACAAATATCTCAGACAATAGCACAAAGGGGTTCAGAGTTCTGCACATTATTAAGACCCTGGCTTATAGTTAAGCAGTGTAGCTGCATTCTTTTTCTGTGGCTGCGTCAAGGGCTGTCTGTTTGTGTGTATCAGTAGCTGCTACAGGAACAACACAGCATTTATCTCACAAGCTAGGAGTCAGGTGACATGGCGCTTGCTAGAGTTTACTGCATACCCTGAGGGGACTGAGGAATACCATCACATGTTGTGCTGTTGCCAGTATAAATGGCATGTTTTTGCTTAGAGAGCCGACTTCAGGAAGCCGGAGGAAATTAAATAAGCAAGAACATGCTGTACAGTACAAAGAACATTATGTTACAAAGGACTTCTCTGGCAATCCACATCCTGAACAAATACACAGTATTTAAACATGCTTGCTTACAAACACACAGTATTTAAACATGCTCACCTACAAACACATAGTATTTAAACATGCTTACAAACACACAGTATTTAAACATGCTCACTTACAAACACACAGTGTTTAAACATGTCCACTTGTTTTTTGTTGAATTGAAATAGATACGTTTTATGGTACGTTTTAAGAACTTTGGGAGCTGGCATGTTGCTGATGGACTGATCCGTTAATGATCAGATTGCTACTGGTGAATGGGAACTTCCCTGACTGCATGGGTTAACGAACAAGAGAAAACCAAAGGCTTTCACGGGATGCAGTAAAACAAGCCTACATTGCAATAAAACTAATGCAGATTAATTATTTCATGGGGCATTAAGATGATGAAATAACTGCAACTCAATGCTGATTAATTAGTGCAATCACAGGACTGCTGGGACTCGATCAGTCTGCAGTTTTGTGTTTAGGAAACTGCCAATGTAAAGAAGATCCAGCAGAAAGAGCTTGTGCACTGTCACAGGGAATGTGCTGCTCCACGCCTCCACCCAGCCCAAATTACATCCCTTTCTCAGTCATAATCACAAGGGGATTTATAGCCAAACATTTCTTAATATACTGTGTAAAAAGAGAACAAATCTGCATGGATTTCGTTACTTACAGTCTGAGTTTAGTGTACTTGGTTACTTCGCAGAGGCAGTAAGTTTTCACTTTCTTCACTAATTGCTAGTTAGATATAATTTCTGCTGAACTTGACTGCAACGTATACTGCATTGTATAGTTAAACCTCAGTATAGCGAAACTAGACCAGCTATACTGTACATATATAACTTGCACCTAGATTATATTACCATTGCTGCGCTACTTTTTAAAGGTGTAAACCATTTAGAATTTGTGGTGCCAGTACATTATGTTTAAAAATTAATGAAGCTTTAAACATGTGTTCAGACTGCCATTTACGCTGATATTGCGCATTTATTTTGTGTCTGCAGACGCAAAGCTAAAGAGCTGTACTAAACAAATTCTGGCATTATTGTAGAACTGTACAAAAACACTACAACCTGCAGGTGTCGTTAGTGGGTCTTTACTTAAGGTTCACGTAGTTGTGTCTTTAGTGGACTATATATGTAACAACAACTATGCTTGTGTCAAATCTGTCAAACAAAACTGGTTAGAATCTGGATACAGATTGTAAATGTAAATAAATGTAAATACAGTGTGCAGAGCCCAGTGTGTGCAGCTTCTATTATTGTTTAGCAATGATGCTGTGTTTTCTAACTATTACTGCTGCAGCCGGACTTCCCTTCGTTCCATCATTGAGTGACTTGTCTTTCCTCTCTGTGGCAGGCTGGAGAGGCTCCAGAGAATCGTCAGTAAGATCCAGATGGAGTCCGGTGTGTGTGAGGAGCAGCTGAACCAGGTGGACTCTCTCTTACAGATGGTAAGTTATTCTATTTGCAGCACCGGTAAAGGACCTGCTACAGTAACAGCACACACTATTTTAAAATGGTGTGCCTCAAGTACAGCATCACGGCAGGTTGTTGACTGCGTATCTCTTGTCAGGACATCCGCCTGATGAGTGCTGGGAAAGCGCCTCAGAACTCAGGGGAGATCGAGAAAGAGCTCGACAAAGCTGACGGGATGATCCGCCTCCTCTTCAACGACGTGCAGGCCCTGAAGGATGGGCGCCACCCCCAGGCTGAGCAGATGTACAGGAGGTAAGAATATGGTGCTGGGCAGGGGAAAGGGTGGCTGCTGCTCCCTAGAGTTCCTATCTACTTTTCATTACTCTGCTTTTGTGTGCAGTCCCTTAAACGTATGCTGATGATACGCATTTTGTTTTTGCGATTCAGGGTTTACCGCCTCCATGAGCGCTTGGTGGCTCTGCGCACCGACTACAACCTGCGTATCAATGCTGGTGCTTCCCAGTCTTCGATCACCATGACCCAGCAGAGCATGACCCAGCAGAGCATGAGCTCACGGCAGAGACCGGAGCTGGACGATGTGACGCTGCACTACGTTCAGGACCTGCAGGCCTGGGTGGAGGAGAACCAGAGGCGCATCGACGGGGCTGAGTGGGGGGTCGACCTGCCCTCTGTGGAGTCCCAGCTGGGCAGCCATCGGGGCCTGCACCAGTCCATCGAGGACTTCCGCTCCAAGATCGAGCGGGCACGCGCTGACGAGGTACAGAAACAGGCAGCTGGACAGGCACTGTCGCTGTCGAAGGGCATGGGATATAAAACTGAGAGACCTGCTGGAATTTAAAATAATGTGTTAACTCACAGAGCTAGCTCCTGGTCTAAAGTAGCAGAGACATCAGTGAGGGCTTTGGGCTATTCATTACTGTAACTTAAACAACCATTGACTCGCTAACTTGCATTCTCTCACACAGATTCACTGACATGTATACACTAACACATATTCTTACACATTATTCACCCATACACTTTATTTTCTGACTCAGTCTTACATACTGTTGGGCACTCTCTCTCACTCACTCACTCATCAGCTGTTTTGTCATTTTCTAGAATCAGCTGTCCCCTGTCAGCAAGGGATCCTACAGAGAATACCTTGGGAAGCTGGATCTGCACTACGCTAAGCTGCTGGTAAGAAACTATTTTACAAGCTGTACAAATGACCAAATTACAATCCTACTGTATTAGGTATGCCAAGTGCCCCATTCCAACAGAAATATGTATTTTCGTTTGTTTCCTTTAGAATTCCTCCAAGTCACGTCTGCGTCACCTGGACAACCTCCACGGTTTCGTGTCTGCAGCCACCAAAGAGTTAATGTGGCTAAACGACAAGGAGGAGGAAGAGGTGAACTACGACTGGAGCGACCGCAACACCAACATGTCGGCCAAGAAGGACAACTACTCGGTACGGCACTGCCAGTCTGCCGCGGCTACACTGAGCAACTACAGTCTGTTATGAAAAAAACCAGACACACTCGAAAGGCTTTGCAGTACTGCATTCTAGTGCCATTCTGCACTTACTGTAATAAAAGGTGATGGGGTTCTGCAGAGTGCAGCGATGTTGAGGAGTCTGTTATGTTTTCTGAAGGGTCTGATGCGGGAGCTGGAGCAAAAAGAGAGGAAGATCAACAGCACTCAGGCCACGGGAGAGCAGCTGCTGAAGGAGGGCAACCCTGGCAGGAAGACTGTCGAGGTGAGCTTCATGACCACGAGCAACTGGAATAACCTTTGAGCAGGGGGTCAGCTTTAACAGCACGAGAGCTTGATTAGACCTAACAGCAGTGTCTTCGTGGGGCTCCCTTAATACTCCTGCATGTGTCTCTCTCTCCAGGCATTCATGGCAGCCCTGCAGACGCAATGGAGCTGGATACTCCAGCTGTGCTGTTGCATCGAGGCACACCTGAAGGAGAACACAGCCTACTTCCAGGTACACAGCTCCCGTTTCTTCATTGGTTATCTCGTGAATGCGGGATACACCCAGCATTGAGCAGCACATGCCCATTTTCTCCTACAGCAGTTTAATGTCATCTCTTGCTCCGTCTTTCTTGCAGTTCTTCTCAGATGTGAAAGAGTCTGAGGAGTACCTGAAGAAGATGCAGGAGTCCATGAAGAAGAAGTACAGCTGCGACCGAACGGTCACTGTCACACGTCTAGAGGACCTTCTGCAGGATGCCATGGTAAGCACACCTTCCTCTGGTTTCTGAAATAATCCTTGCAAAAGATTAATTGGGATCATTACAAAAAAAAAAAAAAAACTGTGCCTCACCCACAATTATTTTGCAAATCAACCTACAAAAACGCTTATATAAGGTAAAACAAAAGTTCTACGATGGCTACTAAAAGCCACTTGCTTTCAGATTAATCAAGAAAAGTCATTCTCAGGTCATCTTAAAAAAACATTGCTTTAGCAAACAGTCAGTCATATTGTTTGATGGAAGGGATAGCAAGAAAAAACCAAAACGTTATTGTTAACAGGTCATTTAATAGCAGGGTTTTTTTATCATCTTCTGTCCGTCTCTGTTCCAGGATGAGAAGGAGCAGCTCAGTGAGTACAAAGGACAGCTGGCCGGTCTCAGTAAACGTGCGAAGGCCATCGTTCAGCTCAAGCCTCGCAATGCTGCCAACCCTTTGAAGAGCAAGCTTCCTGTCCAGGCTGTGTGTGACTTCAAGCAGATGGAGGTGAGACCCTCTGGGAACTCTCCTGCCAGAACTATGCCCATGAAAACTTTTTAAAAGGTTACTTATTAATAGTAGTAATAATAATAATTACTGTTCCTTCTCTTTCCCCCTCTTAGATCACTGTTCACAAGGGGGACGAGTGTGTTCTGCTAAATAACTCCCAGCCCTACAAGTGGAAGGTGCTGAATGCTTCTGGTAACGAAGCTGTGGTGCCGTCTGTCTGCTTCCTTGTCCCACCTCCCAACAAGGAAGCCCTTGATGCAGTCAGCAGGTATGGAAATTGACCCAAGCAAGCACTGCTCAAAGAAACAAAAACAAAAAGCAGCGACAGAGCAGAACTGAACTGTTTCTTTACCCTGCTATTGTGATAACAGTCGGTAATAATCTTGTCCAAAATAATGTAGTTAAGTATTAAAGGACCTTATTCTTGTGAAACATGTTTTTGGTTAAGTGACATTTATTAAGTGAACATCTAGCCATCAGGGTGAAGTATTTTGAAGTCCCTGATTATTTGAACCCATTCTTTGGTAATTTGTAGCCTGGACTCCAGCCACCAGAAGCTGGTGACCATGTGGCATTGCCTGCACGTCGATATGAAGAGCATGCTGTCTTGGCAGTACCTGATCCGGGATATCCAGCAGATCAAGTCCTGGAACATCACTATGGTGAGGAGGCCTGCTCTGTTTGTATTGTTTTAGTGGCAGTCAGGTCTGGCTACTGACGTAGGAACACAGTCAGCTGTGGTCCATACATGTCCTCCCTGTTCCTCAGCCAACCAAGGTCTGCTTAACCTGACCTTTTATACCTGTCTCTAGTTAACCGATTGTCAACAAAATCAGTCCGTCACTAATGGCTGAGGAATTCTGGGAAATTGAGTTCTTTAGCTCACTTTTAAATGGTAGAACTACATTTATATTCCCTCTTGTTTCAACCCATCTTAACCTACAGGATACAGACTCTGCATCATCTGAGGTCCTATGTACCTTCCTTCTACCACTTTCCCCCAGACTCTGCTACACAGTCTACAGTTAATGGATTGGGCCCTTTATCTTAGATGTCAAGAAGTATACATAAACTCCATTCTTAGAAACCAAATACAATACAGTTGAAAACATAAGCATATAGAGCTACGAGTCTAAACTAAAGAAATATATATATATATATATATATATATATATTATATATATATATAATATATATATATATATATATATATTACAGTCTGCTTTAAATAAGAGTAAAACATGCCAAACTGCACAAAGTGTAGGTTACAAAAAAAGGTACAACAGGGTGTAGTGAGGGGTTCAGTAGCTGAGCACTGTGTAACAAGGCCCTTGCTCCTGTCTCCCACAGTTCAAGACCATGAAGCAAGAGGAGTACATGCTGATCCTGCGCAACCTGGAGCTTCACTATCAGGACTTCATGCGGGACAGCCAGGACTCGCAGCTCTTCGGGGCTGATGACCGCATGCAGATAGAAAGCGAATACAGCAGGACATCGCAGTACTACGAGAGGCTGCTCCGCACGCTCGAGAAAGGTGAGCGCCAGCCAGCATGAGCTTTCACATGACTCCTCCAGTCTAAAACATGCACCGATGTGTTATACAGTGAATTACACAAATACTACATCGTCTTGTACACTGTTGTCTTGCAAATGCCCAAAGGTGTCGGTAAAGTTCATGCAGTAGACCTGATTGAGCTCAAGGACCATTTTGAAAAGCTTGTTGGGAACTTATCGTTCCTAACCTGATTCGCTGAATGTACCTCAATCTATTTCTCAATCTTAAGTCCTATTGGACAGCCTTTACACATGTATCCAATGTGCCATTGCAGAAGTACAAGAAAGAGAATGAAACAGTGGTTAACTGTTCATTTCACATTCCAGAGCATAAGCGCAGCTGGGAAGGTGAGTGCAGTGTGCCTGTTCATTTGTGGCTCACGAAACACTAGCACAGTTTTTCACTTGATTTGGCAATGCGTGGAACCATGTGAGCTAGACCTCACGTATCCACTTGCATGGTTTGGTAATTCACCATGTGTTGCACCTCCTGCTATTTTAATGCTCAACATATGTCTGTTGAATTTGTTAGCTTTTGGAAACACTGAGCACAGATGACCATGATTTTTCATTCAGGATGTGTTTAGCTGTGTTTCCTTTGAATGGTTTTAGGGCAGTTTCGCAACAACTTTTATGAATTTCACGTCAGTTTTTTCAGTACAAGCATGACAAGCTTTGACTGCATTTCACTTGCAGCAAAAAACCCCAAAAACAACAACTAAGAGCAACGTTTTCAGAGTCCATTCACAGAATTGCTCATATGCTGTTCCAGCACTGTAAGGATGTTATTTCAATAAGTGTCTCTGCACTACATGTGAAACGTCATTGTTGGTCCCCAGGGGAACATGATGAGTCTGTGTGTAAGAGCTTCGTCACCCAAATCAAAGACATCCGTCTGCAGCTGGAGGGCTGCGAGTCACGCACCATCAACAAGATCCGCTCCCCCTTTGAAAAGGACCCCCTGAAGGACTGCTCCCAGAGGATCACTGAGCAGAAGGTAAGCCTGTGTGCTTGGAACATCCGCCCCAGGAAAACAAGGGTCACAGAACAACTGTCCTCTTGTAAGTTTTACATGTACTGATCTTCTTGTCAGAATAGGGGCAGGGAGAGAAAAAAAAGAATGCAAGGAAATCAGTTGAAACAGTAGGAAGGAGGAAAATTGTGCAAAGAAACAAAACAAAACAAAAAAATTCTTCAAATTCCTTCCATGCTGAGAGCTACCAACTGGCACCAGAAACAAAGTCCTATAGTGAGGACTTTTAACAGAGAGAGTGAGGGCTGCTGAGTGAGGGTGTGGAATTGCATTGCTGTCAGCCGCCCCCACAGAACCAGTGCTGCTTCATTTCTTCCCTGGGCAAACAGTGCTTGGGATGGTGTAGCACAGCCATGCTCCCCTGTATTGGAACCTGCTGAAGTTGGAGACTGAAGTCAGTGCACCGCGGGGGCTCCTCTCTCCCTCCTGTCAGTGTTGGAAGTGCTGGAGCTGCTCGTGTTATTGCTGCTCTTAAACTTTGACCTTTTACAGACATTCTACCCCTCTGCTGAGGCTCAGCCGAGCAGGAGAGGCTGTGAAGGAGTGGCACTCGCGTATCTTGCTTTTATTTGTTTATTTAGTTATGCATCAACTAAGGTAATATTTTACAAATAGTTGATGAACATTTGTATTATTATTATTATTATTATTATTATTATTATAATAATAATAATAATAATAATAATAATAATAATAATAATAATAATAATAATAATGATGTTATTTGGAATGTGACAGATCAGGGATAATTGAGTATAAATTACATACATATGCATATTTGTTCTTGCCTGCTGCTTTATTATAAAATATGACTCATATATAAACCCTTTGGATGCCAACCCCAGTTGTCTCCTCATGTCTGCAGAAGAAGCAGTGATGAGAATAAGCTCAGCCTTTGCTTTTTTCCCCAACAGCAAATTCAAGTGGAGCTGGAGGGGATCAAGAAGAACCTCAACAAGGTGACTGAGAAGACAGAAGCCGTCCTGGCCTCTCCTGAGCAGTCAGGTTCTGTCCCGGTCCTGCGTTCTGAGCTGGACATCACCCTGAAAAAAATGGACCAGGTCTACAGCCTGTCCACCGTCTATCTGGACAAGTATGTCCTGCTGCCGTTACAAGCATTGTCCCATTGCCTGTCCTGTTCTGAAGGAGCGAGTCTTGTAAGTCTTCTCTCTCAATGCTCTCTTCCCCAGGCTGAAGACCATTGACCTGGTGATCCGCAGCACACAAGGGGCAGAGGAACTGGTCAAGAAGTATGAGGACCGTCTGAGGGAGGTCAATAATGTTCCCGCTGACGACAAGGAGCTGGAGACCTGCCGCACACAGCTGAAGGTACTGCCTAGCCACAGAATACACTTACAAACACGTGTGCACATAGCCTTGATGCACGCTCAGTCAGACAAAAAAGATTTTTCTTCTCACACAGTCACACAATACTTGTTCACCGGTGACATTCTTCAAATAGGTTTCTTTTCCAGAGCAGTATTTCATAGTGGCATTTTGACTCTATTACCAGAGTAACTTCAAATACCAATCAGTAAACAACAAAAATAGATCTAATATTGCCTCACGTGTGTTTATTTGTGCTACAATCGAGCGGCTGTGTACCCACCCGCTGTTCATTTACCCTTATAGAAAACCCGCAGCGAGGCTGAGGGATGCCAGCCTGTGTTTGACGGTCTGGAGGCCGAGCTGACCAGCGCTTCAGCAGTGAGCGAGCGTCTGTCCCGCGTGCACAGCGAGCGTGATGCTGACCTGGATCGATACCGCTTGTGTGTGAACGGCCTGCTGGAGCGCTGGCAGGGCATCTTTGCACAGATAGACCTGCGCCAGCGTGAGCTGGAGCAGCTGGGCCGCCAGCTCCGCTACTACCGTGAGAGTTACGACTGGCTCATCACCTGGATCGCAGACGCCAAGCAGCGGCAAGAGAACATCCAGGCTGTGTCCATCAGCAACAGCAAGACACTGAAAGAGCAGCTGACCCAGGAGAAGGTATGTCTGCACACTGACCTGAGGAGAGCTCAAAGGATTGCTTCCTCATAGTGCAGGCTGATTTTCCGGTGCCATTTTATCTCTCAAGACTCTCGTAAAATGGATCTAAAAATGGGAGCACTTTTCGGGGGGGGGGGGGGGGGGGGGGGGGGGGATAAGTCCTGTAAAATATATAGCTTAATATTTTGACACTGTATAGATTTTATAAGAATATGCATAAATGTACATAATACATTCATCATTGAATTAACATATGTACATAAACAAACCAGTAAATGGAGAGAAAGATTTTAAAATAGAATTAGTTTGAGATTGAGATACTGACCCAACACTCTGTCTCTCATGTACAGAGACTGCTGGAAGAGATCGAGAAGAACAAAGACAAGGTGGATGAGTGCCAGAAATACGCCAAGGGGTACATCGACACAATCAAGGTAACAGTGCTGTGCGCAGTCTAGCAATAACATCATAACCTCCCACCTGTAATAACATAGCTAACATCTACAGTATATCCTTCCACTCTTTTTTGTTCTGCATGCTAAGCTGTTGCAAACCTGTATCTTTCACACTACCCTGGACCAGATAGATTTGAGCTCAACATCTTCTCATTTCTCAGGACTATGAGCTTCAACTGGTGACATACAAAGCCATGGTGGAACCAGTGGCCTCTCCTGTCAAGAAGGCCAAAGTGGAATCTGCAGCTGATAACATTATCCAAGAGGTGAGTTTTTTAAAACCATTTCTAAGTCTCTGGCCCACTGGTGTAACTCGAAATGAAGGAAATCTTACTCCAGTATTAGACTAATTAAATGATTGTTTCCCACCCTACAGTATATTAGAAAACGAGTCCGTACCATCAGCCAATCAGCTTCCAGCTCTAGCGGGCTGTTATCAGATGGTAGGTGCCCGCTACTATGTCACAGGATCAACTGTGAATCAAATTTAAAATCAACCTGTGCAAATGTCAGCTTTCTCATTTTGATTTGCGGGAATGAAAGCTTAGTTTACATCTTTTGGACAGTAAATACTAAACAAAAACTTAATTGGTCCAAATGTATTTTACATCCACCAAAACCAGCCAATCAATACTTGTACAAAAGCAACCAGTCCTGTACCCGGCACCACCGAGTCAGCCAATCACAGCCTGTCAGCTGGAGTGGAGCTCAGCATCTTTCAACAACACTACACCGAGTCAGGGACAGTTCACTGATATTGCTCCATTCAGATGTATGGCACTGTCCAGATAAACTATAAGCAACTCTGACAAGCAAAAAGCTATTTTTGGGATTATTTTCCCAAATCCTTTCTCAGTGGAATGAGGAATCATTACAAGTTCAGAGTAAATCTCTTGTTTGTCTTCAACAAAATAATGAAAAAAGTGTTCTAGTAATGGTAGTGCTCTCTCGATGAAGACTCCACCATGTGGTAGTTGACCTTGATTTTCATTGGCGTCTGTGTCTTGAGCTTGGGACGCATAACTCTTGTCTCTGTCAATTACCTCACGGTAAAGCCAATGGGAACAATCACTTAATAATATCTCTAAATTAAAATGACTAACATATAGAGTCACATTTTATAATAAGACATGTGGTCAATTTTAATAATCCAAACTAGTCTGCTGTAATTCCCCATTGTATTAATCATGAGCTAACACAGTGTTTCTCTTTTGCCAGTATGTCACCCTGAGGACCCGCTACAGTGAACTGACTACCCTAACCAGCCAGTACATCAAGTTCATCACAGAGACCCAGCGACGCCTGGAGCAGGATGAGGTACGTGACCGTGCTCAGGAAGCACAGCAGCAAACACACCCTGGGAGAAGAGAACATTATCTGTATATTCTCGTCAGTTCAGTGAACTGATTAGCTCACAAATGAACAGAAAAGTCTGGTGATTTATTTGTAAGGGAAGAGGATGCCAAGATTTGAATGCGGACCAACCATTTTCTGTGAAGCGTGGTTCAGCTTTGAGTGTAAATTGAACAGATCCTAAGCAGACATCAGCCCTCTGTGTGATAGTTTTGCACATTATTCCTTTGTTGGATTTCTGGTTTGCGTACTGTATGAATCCTAAAGTACTTGAGTGTCACCATTCGGGGTCTGTCTGTTCAAACGTTAATCTAATGAGGTGTTCACTAGTTTGTAAATGAAGAGAAAACCAGCTCTGCAGTTCACCTCATTGCTCAGCAGTATCTGTCTTCCTGTCAGAAACCATACCAGCGCATTGGCTCTTCAGCAGAATGAGACACTTCCCAGATTCACTTAGTACAGTATCTCTTCAGCCTGAAGCACACAGCATTCACTCTATTTAAAATGTCATTGTTATTCTTCAGAGGAACCAGTTGGCCATGAGGCAATGTTAAAAATCATTACAAAGCTGCCCCCTGTGTTGAGAATATAAAACTCTTTACTTGCTATGTTAAAGCCTCATCAGTTTCAGCGGACAGGGCCTGCTTGTCTCTGTAATATTCACAGGGGCTTTTGACAGGTTCCCAGTTGGTTTCTTCAGGTCCAGCTCTGATAATTGAAAATCTTGTCATTGCGTTCCAATTTGGTGTGCATGATCAAGACTGAAAAGACAGTGTGCTTCAGCTGACCATTTCACTCTTTTTTGATTTTTTCAAGATTAACACTTTATTTATTTGTTTATTTTCCTTTCTGTTATAACTCTAACTTAATTCTTTTTTAAATTATTATTTTGTGCTTCTCTAAACTGCTTGCCAGTGCTTTGTCATGCTGATTGGGCCCTAAAGAGGTAAATTACCCACTATGCACCAGTTTTTCAACTGACCACCTCTGCATGACTTTCCCTGTCCCCACACATACCACTAGGCTTAGAATCCTGACAAATAGGGTGAAACGACTTCAGTCAGAACCATATGTGTGTGTGTGTATATATATATATATATATATAAAAATATATATATATATATTTTTTAAAAATAAAATGTAGGTTTCGATTTGTTTTATATGATGTGGATCTACATGCATGTTCTGGGATTGTACAGTTTTATCAAATTTAAATGACTACAGTGTTCTGGACTCAGTTGCCTGTTAATCCAGTTGCCTTGTTGGATAGTGCTACAGAACCTCAACATGTAAATCCCTTTGTGTTATTTAAAAATGAAACTTACATTTGAAAACATATTACACTAGGAGGTAACAGCATCTAATAACCCTATTACATGTTTTAAAAATCCACAATATTATACTTTGGCATATTTTTGGTGCCAATTTTGGTGGAAGGAAAATAAAAGATGAGTCTACTTTGATTACTGTAGTTATATGTTCTTACTAAAGACGTTTTACTTGAATCGTCTGTATTGCAGTACAGATCATCAGCCATCTTTTCATAACTTGTGCTCCCTTGCATGAGTAGTTTCTAGTGCATTGAAGAAAGAGGATTGAGCATTGGGGATGTGGCTCTGCCTTGCCTGGTGCTTAATCTCTGTTTGAAACAGACATAGCTTTGTAACCTAAAGCACCTACTGTTTAAATAGAAATATAGTACAGGAAGACTGCTCTATTACAGTCAAATTTGGTAAATGCTTAAAAGTATACATAATGCCATAAAATATATATTTTAAAATAACTTAAATTAACTGCCAGTTTAACGAGTGCTTGTATTTGTTCTGTGGCCCGTTTTACAGATATGTAATGTAATGACTAACAGATCAAACATAGGGGAATTTATTTTGGCCGGAGTAATCTTTTCAGCATGTCACGTCTATCTAGTGGGGGGGGGGCACCTTTACTTGGATTTTGGTTGTTTATTGGGGCTTCCTTTTTAGGTACAGTGTTATTATCTTTCAAAGTTTCAGTAGGCCTGTGAGAGCATTAAGCTTCATAGTATAGATTCTTCTTTTTTAAAGCACCCCAATATCCTGTGCTGCATGCGTCATTTCATTTCAGTTCAGAGCTGTACTAAGTGCTGTGAAGTAATGTCACGTTCTGTCTTCCATACATTATATTAAATGTCTCATGACACATCCTCAGTTGTGTTACAAAACAGGTAGTCCACGACTGTCCATGTTGGACATGTTAACATATTTATTTGACCGCTGGCTTAATTACATATTTCTGACATATATTGTTTTTAAGTTGCTCATTAACTTAATAACTAAAATCTACACCGCGCTTATTTTTAATTTGTGCTTTTTTTCTTTTTTCTTGCAATTATTTCCGCCGTTACTAATGCAGAAGGCAGCCGAGAAACTTAAAGAGGAGGAGATGAGAAAGATGGCAGAAATGCAAGCCGAGTTAGACAAGCAGAAGCAGCTGGCCGAGGCTCATGCCAAAGCTATTGCCAAGGCTGAGAAAGAGGCCCGGGAGCTGAAGCTCAAGATGCAGGAGGAGGTCACCAAGAGAGAGGCAGTGGCTGTTGATGCTGAGCAACAGAAGCAGAACATCCAGCAGGAGCTGCAGCAGCTCAGGAACAACTCGGTCACGGAAATCAAGTCCAAGACCCAGCAAGTGGAGGAAGCCCTTTTGAGCCGCACCAGGATTGAGGAGGAAATACGGCTGGTCAGGATTCAGTTGGAGACTACCGTCAAGCAGAAATCTAGTGCTGAGGCTGAGCTTCAACAGCTGAGGCAAAGGGCTGAGGAGGCGGAGAGGCAGAGAAAAGCTGCCCAGGAAGAGGCTGAAAAACTCCTAAAACAGGTGAAAGAAGAGTCCCAGAAAAAGCGTCAGGCCGAGGAAGAGCTGAAGAAGAAAGTAGAGGCAGAAAAAGAAGCTGCCAGGCAAAAGCAAAAGGCCATGGACGACCTGGAGAAACTGAAATTGCAGGCGGAAGAGGCAGAACGAAGGATGAAACAAGCAGAGATAGAAAAGGATAGGCAATTTCAGGTTGCCCAAGAGGTAGCACAAAAGAGTGCTGCGGCGGAGCTTCAGAGCAAGCGCATGTCCTTCGCTGAAAAGACAGCACAGTTGGAACAGTCTCTTAAGCAGGAGCATGTCACCGTCACTTTTCTTCAAGAGGAGGCAGAACGTCTCAAGAGGCAGCAGGAGGAGGCAGATAAAGCCAGAGAGGAAGCAGAGAAAGAACTAGAAAAATGGAGACAGAAAGCCAACGAGGCCCTCCGGTTGAGACTCCAAGCAGAGGAAATAGCCCACAAGAAGAGCCTGGCACAAGAGGATGCTGAAAAGCAGAAAGAGGAGGCTGAGCGAGAAGCCAAGAAGAGAGCCAAGGCTGAGGAAGCTGCCTTGAGACAAAAAGAGATGGCAGAGCACGAGCTGGAGAAGCAGAGGCAAATTGCAGAGGGCACTGCTCAGCAGAAGCTGTCAGCTGAACAGGAACTCATCCGACTGAGAGCTGAGTTTGAACACGGTGAACAGCAGAGATCCCTGCTTGAGGAAGAGCTTTACCGCCTAAAAAAGGAGGTCAATGAGGCAGTGCAACAAAGAAAACTGCTGGAAGATGAACTAGCCAAAGTTAGGGCTGAAATGGAGATCCTCCTTCAGTCGAAGTCTAAGGCTGAAAAGGAAACGATGTCTAACTCTGAGAAAAGCAAGCAGCTGCTTGAGGCCGAAGCCGCTAAGATGAGGGAGCTTGCTGAAGAGGCCATGAAGCTTCGGTCTATCTCTGAAGAGTCCAAGAAACAGAGGCAACTAGCAGAGGAGGAAGCAGCTCGACAGAGAGCAGAGGCTGAAAGAATCCTAAAGGAAAAACTGGCTGCAATCAACGAAGCCACACGCTTAAAAGCAGAGGCAGAGATCGCCCTGAAAGAGAAAGAGGCAGAAAATGAGCGCCTGAGAAGGCAGGCAGAAGATGAGGCTTACCAAAGAAAGATCCTGGAGGAGCAAGCATCCCAACACAAGCAAGATATTGAGGAGAAGATTAATCTTCTGAAGAAGTCTTCCGAGTCTGAACTGGAGAGGCAGAGAGCTATTGTGGATGAGACTTTAAAACAGAGGAGGGTTGTCGAGGAAGAGATACGGATACTAAAGATCAGCTTTGAGAAAGCCTCATCTGGCAAGCAGGACCTGGAGCTGGAGCTAAACAAACTGAAAAATATTGCAGATGAGACTCAGCGTAGTAAGGAGCAGGCTGAGAAAGAAGCTGAAAAGCAACGTCAACTAGCTCTTGAGGAACAAAACAGACGCAGGGAGGCAGAGGAGAAGGTGAAGAAGATTGCGGCTGCTGAGGAAGAAGCTGCCCGTCAACACAAGGCAGCTCAGGATGAAGTTGAACGCCTCAAGAAGAAAGCCGAGGAGGCTAGGAAACAGAAGGAACTTTCTGAAAAAGAGGCAGAGAAGCAGATTCAACTAGCACAACAGGCTGCCGAGAAACGGATTGCTGCTGAAGAGAAGGCCCACGTTGTTCTCGTGCAGCAGAAAGAACAGGAGCTAATGCAGACCAGGATGCAGGAACAGTCGATCCTGGATAAGCTGAAGGAGGAGGCAGAAAAAGCCAAGAAGATGGCAGAAGAAGCAGAAAAAGCCAAACAGAAGGCACAGCAGGAAGCGGCCCGTTTCCGACAGCAAGCTGAAGAGGCTGAGCGTCAAAAGCAGGCAGCTGAAGTTGAAGCCACCAACCAAGCTAAGGCCCAAAACGATGCAGAACAACTGCGAAAGGAAGCAGAGATTGAAGCAACTAAGCGTGCCCAGACTGAGGCCATAGCTTTAAAACAGAAGGAATTAGCAGATGCTGAGATGGAGAAGCACAAAAAGCTTGCAGAACAAACTGTGAAGCAAAAGACTCAAGTTGAGCAAGAGCTGATAAAGGTGAAGCTACAGCTGGAAGAGACAGACACACAGAAGCGTCTTCTGGATGAGGAGCTTCATCGCCTCAAGGATGAAGTTACTGATGCTGCCAAGCAGAAAGCGCAAGTTGAGGAAGAGCTGTTCAAGGTCCGAATCCAAATGGAGGAGGTGATAAAGCTGAAGATCAGAATTGAGAATGAAAACCAGATGCTGATGAAAAAAGATAAGGACAACACCCAACAGTTCCTGCAAGAGGAGGCAGAAAATATGAAAAAGCTGGCAGAGGAAGCCGCCCGCCTCAGCGTGGCAGCCCAAGAGGCTGCTCGTTTGAGGCAGATAGCAGAATCTGACTTGGCTGAACAGCGGGCCCTTGCAGAGAAAATGTTGAAGGAGAAAATGCAGGCCATCCAAGAGGCATCCAGACTGAAAGCAGAGGCAGAGATGCTCCAGAGACAGAAAGACCTAGCCCAGGAGCAGGCCCAGAAGCTCCTGGAGGACAAACAGCAGATGCAGCAACGACTGGAAGAGGAGAAAGAAGGGTTCCAAAAAACCCTGGAGGCTGAGCGAAGGAGACAGCTGGAGATCACAGCTGAGGCGGAGAAGCTGAAGCTAAAGGTGTCTCAACTGAGTGATGCTCAGTCCAGAGCTGTGGAGGAAGCCCAGAAGTTCAAGAAGCAGGCCGATGAGATCAGTTCTCGTCTCCATGAGACTGAGCTCTCCAATAAAGAGAAGTTTGCTGTGGTAGAGAAGCTGGAGGTCCAACGACTTCAGAGCAACAAAGAGTCTGATGACCTCCGCAAAGCCATTGCTGAACTTGAGAAAGAGAAGGCAAAACTGCAAAAAGAAGCCGATGACTTACAGAAGAAGACAGCAGAGGTATTTCAAATTGACTTTATTAATATAAGTATTTTAACAGCAGCATTTGTGTTTAATAATGAATCTTAACTAATTGTACTTACTAGCAGCTCATATCAAACTAACATTTAATACGTTTAAAACAATTCCTAGAGTTTATTTTAAAAACAATATTGGAGTTGCAGCCACACTAAAACCATGAGCTCTGTTTTGAAACAAGGTCAGTGGCAAAGCTGAGTTTGCAGAAAAAGAAAATTGAAATGGTTTGAGGGGTATATTTTTGGTGCTTAATAGTTGTGGTTTTTGATGGTTCAGTAACTGCATGACTCTATTTTCTAGAATCACTCATTTTAAAACTTTTTTTGCATTTTCCATTAGATGGCAGTTGCCCAGCAAGAACAAATCAAGCAGGAGACCCATACTCTTCAAAAGACTTTCATAACAGAAAAGGAGATGCTCATAAAGAAGGAGAAATTTATTGAGGAAGAGAAATCAAAGCTGGAAAAACAGTTTGAGGAGGAGATGAAAAAGGCCAAGGCTCTTAAAGATGAGGAGGAGCGACAGAGGAAGCAGATGGAAGAGGAGAAGAAGCAGCTTCAGTCCACCTTGGACACTGCTCTGAAGAAACAACAAGATGCCGAGGAGGAGGTCTGCAGCAAACAGAATGAGCTACAGGAGCTGGAGAAGAAAAGACTGGAGCAGGAGAAATTGCTGGCTGAGGAGAACCGGAAGCTACGTGAAAAATTGCAGCAGCTCCAAGTGGTGCAGAAACCAGCCCCGGCCCAAACCCACACAAGGGAGATCATGATCCAGACAGATGTTCCTGAAGAAGAACTAGTTGCCATGACCCAAGTGGGAGTCCAGAGTGTAAATGGCCGGGACGCAGTCGATTCAGTGGGCAGTCCCAAGCAAAACGGAGAAGCAGGACCAACTTTTGATGGCATTCGTGAAAAGGTCCCTGCCAGCAGACTTCTTGAAGCTGGAATCTTGAGCAAAAAGCTTATGGATAAACTGAAGAAAGGTAAAACCACTGTAGAAGAACTCGCTAAGACTGAGAACCTGAAGAATTACCTGAAAGGAAAGAACAGCATTGGGGGAATCTTGCTAAAGCCTAACAAGAAAATGAGTCTTTATCAAGCTTTGAAGGATAGAATAATTACACCAGGGACTGCCATGGTCCTGCTGGAAGCACAAGCTGCCTCTGGGTACATTATTGACCCAGTAAAGAATGCAAAGCTTTCAGTCAATGAAGCTGTTAAAGAGGGGCTAATTGGACCAGAGCTGCACACCAGAATGCTCTCAGCTGAAAGAGCAGTCACAGGCTATAAAGATCCATACACAGGTAGCAAGATCTCCCTTTTTGAAGCCATGAAAAAGGACCTGATTATAAAGGAACATGGCATTCGCCTGTTAGAGGCACAGATAGCTACAGGTGGCATTATTGACCCAGTGAACAGCCACCGTGTACCAATTGAGACTGCATATAAGCTGGGCTTCTTTGACGCAGAAATGAACAAGATTTTGTCTGACCCAAGTGATGACACCAAAGGATTTTTTGATCCAAACACTCAGGAAAACCTCACTTATCTGCAGCTGATGGAGAGATGTGTAACAGATCCCGAAACCGGTCTTTGCCTCCTTCCTATAACAGAGAAAGCAGCCAAAAGTGAACAAACCTACAGTGACGAAGAAACGAAAGATGTGTTTAGAAAAGCCACTGTCTCCGTTCCATTCGGCAGATTCAAGGGCAAGACTGTCACCATATGGGAAATCATCAACTCTGAGTATTTCACTGAGGAGCAAAGAAGGGATCTCATTCGGCAGTACAAGACAGGGAAAATCACTGTGGAGAAAATAATCAAGATCATCATCACAGTGGTGGAAGAGGGCGAGAAAAAGAAACAGGTTGCATTTGAGGGTCTTAGGGCTCCTGTCCCCGCGAATGAACTCTTGGAGTCCAAAATCATTGACAAAGACTTGTATAACCAGTTACACCAGGGCAAAACATCTATTAAGGATATATCTGAGCTGGAGCCAGTTAAGAAGTGCCTGAAAGGTACAAACAGCATTGCAGGGGTTGTGATCGAGTCAACCAAGGAGAAGTTACCCATCTATCAGGCAATGAAGAAAGACTTTCTGCAACAGGGGACTGCACTTGCTCTTTTAGAGGCCCAAGCTGCCACTGGCTATATTATCAACCCAGTCACTAATGAGAAGCTTACTGTTGATGAGGCTGTCAAAGCACGTCTTGTTGGCCCTGAGCTGCATGATAGGCTGCTATCTGCAGAGAGAGCTGTGACTGGGTACAAGGATCCTTACACTGGAAGCACTGTCTCCTTGTTCCAGGCCATGCAAAAGGACCTGATTCACAAAGACCAGGGAATCCGTTTGCTAGATGCCCAGTTGGCAACCGGAGGTGTCATTGACCCAGTCAAAAGCCATCGTGTTCCGATGGATATTGCCTGCAAGCGTGGGTATCTTGATGATGAGATGAACAAAATCCTCTCAAATCCAACCGATGACACCAAAGGTTTCTTTGACCCTAACACACAGGAGAATGTGACATATCGGCAGCTGCAAAAAAGATGTGTCACTGACAAAGATACTGGTCTGTGCTTGCTGCCCCTCTCAGAGCAAGCTATTAAAGCCAAGGAAGAGCAGAAACACTCTGAAATCCAGACTAAAGAGGCTCTGAACCAGGCTACAGTGGAGGTGCAATCTGGACCCTTCAAGGGGAAAAGAGTGACCATCTGGGAAATCATCAACTCTGAGTATTTGACAGAAGAACAAAGGATTGAGATGATTAGACAGTACAGGACAGGCAAGGTGACTATGGAGAAGATCATTAAGATTGTGATTACTATCATTGATGAAACAGAGACCAAGAAACAACAGCAGGTTAGCTTTAATGGCCTGAGAGCTCCAGTCCCAGCCAGCTCATTGTTTGACTCCAATATTATTGACAAAGCTACATACAGCCAGCTACAGCAGGGTAAGAAGACACCAAAGGAAGTCTCGGAAATCAATTCAGTGAAGAAATACCTACAAGGGACCGACAGCATTGCCGGCATCTATGTAGAGTCTACAAAAGAAAAAATGACTGTTTACCAAGCTATGAAGAAAAATTATATAAGACCAAGCACAGCTCTTGGTCTGCTGGAAGCACAAGCAGCTACTGGATTTGTAATTGATCCAATCAAAAACCAGATGCTCACAGTGCATGATGCTGTCAAGGCAGGTGTTGTTGGCCCAGAAATGCATGAAAAACTTCTCTTAGCTGAAAAAGCAGTAACTGGTTACAAAGATCCTTATACTGGAAATACAATCTCTCTATTCCAAGCAATGCAGAAAGATCTGGTCCTAAAAGAACAAGCAATTCCACTCCTGGAAGCTCAGATTGCCACTGGGGGCATCATTGACCCAGTAAACAGCCACCGTGTGCCTATTGAAGTGGCCTACAAACGGGGGTATTTTGACCAAGAAATGAGCAAGATCTTCTCTCACTCTTCAAATGATACCAAAGCTTTTGTTGATCCAAACACTAATGACAAGCTAACCTACCAGCAGTTGAAAGAAATGTGTATTAGAGACCCTGATACTGGACTATGCTTTATCCTACTTAAAAAGACAGAGGGACCGTCAGTGGTGGAAAAGACTTTTATGTACACTGAAGAAGAAACCAGGAATGAATTTGAGAAAACCCAAGTTGACATACCTCTTGAAAGCCAAGCTGGGAAGTCAATGTCCCTCTGGGATGTCTTGAACTCTGACCTTCTTCCAGAGGAGGAAAGGAGGAAACTACTGCAACAATATCAATCAGGCAGTATCACAAAGGAACGCATGATCATTATCATTATCGAAATTATTGAGCAGAGAGAGATCATTAGGCATGAACAGAGCATTACTTGCGATGTTATCCGACGCAGGGTTACTATTGAAGAATTATACAGTGCCAGGATCATTGACCTTGAAACCTATAACTTCCTTAAACAAGGAAAGAAGACCATAAGAGAAATCATGGAAACTGAGATTGTTAAACGTTACCTGTTTGGCACCGGCAGTATTGCTGGTTTTCTGGCCTCCTCAAAGGAAAAGGTTAGCATCTATCAGGCAATGAAGAGAGGTCTGGTTAAGCCTGAAGTAGCCATTGGTCTTTTGGAAGCTCAAGCAGCAACTGGGTTCATGATTGACCCAGTAAAAGATGAAATGTTAACTGTTGACGAGGCTGTTCGAAAGAATGTCGTTGGGCCAGAGATCCATGATAAGCTCCTCTCAGCTGAGAGAGCAGTCACAGGTTACAGGGACCCTTACAGTGGGAAAACCATCTCCCTTTTCCAGGCCATGAAGAAAGACTTGATCTGTGAAGACTATGCCCTCAAGTTACTTGAAGCTCAGTTTGCCACAGGTGGCATCGTGGACCCAGAATACAATTTCCACTTGCCAACAGATGTTGCCCTGCAACGGGGGTACATGAATAAGGAAACGAATGAGAAGATTTCTGATCCAAATGGGGATATCAAAGGCTACCTGGACCCCATCACACTGGAAAAGCTTTCCTATGCTCAGCTGCTCAAGAGATGTAAGATTGATGTAGGCACCGGCCTCCATCTGCTATCTCTGTCAGATAGGAGGTTGATGTTGTTTAAAGGCTTGAGAAAGCAGATTACCATAGAAGAGCTTGTGTGTTCTGAGATTATAGACCAGAAGACAGTTCAGCAGCTCCAGGAAGGTTTGACTACCATTGAAGAAGTAAGCAAGCTACTTCAAAAATACCTGGAAGGCACCAGCTGTATTGCTGGAGTCTTTGTTGAATCCACTAAAGACCGCCTTTCAGTCTACCAGGCAATGAAGAAGAACATGATTAGGCCAGGGACTGCTTTTGAACTTCTGGAAGCACAAGCTGCTACTGGATATGTCATTGACCCAATAAAGAACCAGAAGCTGACAGTCAATGAGGCTGTCCTGATGGGAATTGTAGGCCCTGAGTTCAAAGATAAACTTCTGTCTGCTGAAAGAGCTGTAACAGGTTACAAAGATCCATATTCTGGCAAAATAATTTCTCTGTTCCAGGCCATGAAAAAAGGGCTGATCTTAAAGGACCATGGCATCCGTCTTATTGAAGCTCAGATTGCCACCGGAGGTATCATCGATCCAGAGGAAAGTCATCGCTTGCCAGTAGAGGTGGCATACAAACGTGGCCTGTTTGATGAAGAGATGAACAAGATCCTCTTAGACCCTAGTGATGACACAAGAGGTTTCTTTGACCCAAACACAGAGGAGAACCTGACTTACCTACAGCTCATGGAGAGGTGCTTCACAGACCCTGAGACAGGCCTGGTCCTACTACTTCTAAAAGAGAAGAAACGGGAAAGAAAGACTTCCTCAAAGTCTTCTGTCCGCAAACGTAGAGTGGTTATTGTGGATCCCGAGACAGGCAAAGAGATGTCTGTGTACGAAGCTTATCGCAAGGGGCTTATTGACCACCAGACCTACCTTGAGCTTTCAGAGCAGGAATGTGAGTGGGAAGAAATAACCATCTCTTCCTCTGATGGTGTGGTCAAATCCATGATAATTGACAGGAGGTCCGGTCGGCAGTATGACATTGATGATGCTATTTCCAAAGGTCTCATTGATCAGTCTTCCTTGGATCAGTATCGCTCTGGCAGCCTCTCCATCACAGAGTTTGCTGACATGTTGTCAGGCAACATGAGTGGGTTCCGCTCCAGATCATCCTCCATTGGATCCTCCTCCTCCTATCCAATGAGTCCCATCCCAACAATCAAGACCCCAGCAACTACATGGAGTGACCCTACTGAGGAAACAGGTCCAGTTGCTGGAATCCTAGACACTGACACACTGGAGAAGGTTTCCATTACCGAAGCCATGCACCGCAACCTAGTAGACAACATCACTGGTCAAAGACTCTTGGAGGCCCAGTCTTGCACAGGAGGCATAATCGATCCCAACACTGGGGAAAAGTTCCCTGTGGCTGACGCCGTGAATAAGGGGTTGGTGGACAAAATCATGGTGGATCGCATCAACCTGGCCCAGAAGGCATACCATGGATTTGAAGACCCAAGAACCAAGACAAAGATGTCTGCTGCCCAAGCTTTAAAGAAAGGCTGGCTATACTATGAAGCTGGCCAACGCTTCCTGGAAGTCCAGTATCTCACTGGCGGATTGATTGAACCTGATGTGACTGGCAGAGTCCAGCTGGATGAGGCCATCAGGAAGGGAACCTTGGATGCCCGCACTGCACAGAAGCTCAGAGACGTGAGCGCTTATACCAAATACCTGACCTGCCCCAAAACCAAACTGAAGATCTCCTACAAGGACGCCATGGACAGGAGCATGGTTGAAGAAGGCTCTGGGCTGCGTCTGCTAGAGGCCTCTTCACAGTCATCCAAAGGGCTGTACAGCCCCTACAACGCCAGTGCCTCTGGGTCAGCCTCCGGATCCCGGTCCGGGTCCAGAACTGGATCAAGAACAGGATCAAGACGGGGCAGCTTTGATGCCACTGGAACTCCATTCTCCACGTCCTTCTCCTCATCCTCCTACAGCTCCACAAGCTATGGTCGTCGATATGACGCCGGGCCTCACAGTGGAGTGAACTTGGATGAACTTGCACAAGCCCTCTCCACATTGAGTAGGAACTGCAGTTTTGAAGAAAGAGCGATCTTTACAGCAGTACAACCGCTGCACTCTGCAGTGGCATAGTTTATAGGAAACATGTTAAAGAAACAAAAAAAATACATTATTTATTCTGCTCTACATGTAGTTGAGTTTATTAGGACTAGTGCTGTATAAATATTACTACCTTTCTGAATAGTATTTCTACCTGTTCATCCTCTATTCTAAACCAAGCCATTGGCTCAAAGGAATCTGCATTCAGTTATTAACATCTGTTTTGATTGCTCTGTTTTACTGGCCTATTTAGTTGTAGTATTTTAATTAGTTTTAACTTTGAATGAATAATATAACAGATTTTTGTGACTGACTGCAATTGTTTTAACACGTCAGTATGAGATAATTTCCCACCTGTCGATATACTACACTTGATCAACCTCTAAAACATATTCCAGCCTTTATTTCTTCTAAAAAAAAATAAAGAAGAATATTTTCGCATAGCCTCTAAGTACTTTGAAGTTATCCTTTAGATGACAAGACAGTACATTCTATGTTAAGCAGATATTATTATATTCAATAAGACTGTGAATCTAATGATAGATGAACATATATATACATATTATATATATTATATATATATATAATATATATATATATAACCGGGAAATGAACACAGATCAATTAAAAAAGATATAAGATTGAATAAGAAAATTAATTTAGCCATGCAAACAAAAAATAAAAAATTAAACTCTTGACTACCTGCAGAGCAGAATAAACATACCAGCCACATTTGACAAAAGGAAAACACTGAAAATAAATGCTTCAAGACACCAACCTTATAGTTCTGTAATATAACGCAAACTCAACTACCCTTCCACGGTTAACCCTCTGCCAACCCAAAGCACTGTTCACTGCCCTTTCGGCTATAACTATGTGATGTTTTGTCTTCTGCCTAAGCTGCTCACTTACTCTGCAGGACTCAAGCAATTATGCACCCTAAAAACTCATGGCCAGACATCATGGGGAAACACAAATTACCTAAATTCATGTACGGCAAGAAGTATTGTCAACATATAACCCTCCCACACCCTTCTCAGGAATCCCTCCTGTTTTCTATATAAATATATGGGGAATCTCCACCACTGAGGCCACAGGATAAAGCATGCCTGCTGTAGCTCAATAAAGCAAATAAGACTGAAATGTTGGATTTCTGGCTTCAATGAATATGGATGCAGTAAGAAGCAGGAGCTCAAAGGCTCTTCAGAGCCTCCTTGGAGATACAGTATGATGATGATGATGGTGCTTGTAAGTAAATTCAAGTAGAATTCCTTCCCTTCATATTGTCTTCAATTGGATTGTTTCCTCTAGCTGCTTTCACTTGTATTCTTTACTCACTTTTATCTTCACAATTTTTCACTCGGCACGGCTCCTCTCTCTTCCACCATTTACCTGAGTGAGATTAGAAGCTGCCCAAATAAACGTGCCCAGAACAGGGTGGCTGCTCTGCATGTGAGTCTGTCCTCTTTCTCTACTGTATTTCTCTATCTGGGGAGTGGCTCACATGTCCATTACCCTAATGAATTAAAAGGTGCTCTGGATATCAGCTTACTTGCATGGTGAAGGTGCTTTCTGTGGCTCGTTGACATGATGGCCTGGTGGTACTTATTTTATTTCCAGATTGTTTTGTTTGCATGAGGTATTTATGCACAAGTACTGTAAAGAACACGTGGTGGGACTTCACAATATGTCTGTGCATAGCATTCAAATTTAGCATGTCAAGGAGGTAATCACACGATTGTATCATGACATGGGAGATTGACCCCTCTTAATAGCATGCAAACCAGAAAGTGCCGAATGTTAGAAACATGCAAGGTGTTAGTTTAGTGGTGACTCCTTTCTTTTTTCTTTTGATTTCTATAAGTTTTTTTTATGTTGGTTCTAGGCGTCCCTCTTCACTGCTTTACTCCAAAGACAAGGAACAGAGGGAGAAACTCGAAGATGGATATCTGAGGTTCAGGGTCCTCAGACTGACCTAAACTGCAGCATTACTATGAAGACTCAACTGCCTGCATATCCAGGGATTCAGGTAAAAATTATCACCATGGTTCAAGACAAAATGACACCTACAGCCACTTCATTGTTGTTTTCCGACACCTGATTCATCTTTTTTGAGATCTCAAACAGCTGCCCTGAGATGCCCTTATGTATTTTTCTTTTTGTTATTGCAATAATCTGACAATTCTAATTTTTTTGGAAATCACATGTACAGTTTTCACGCCAGGATGTTGTAGTAAGGAAGGGGCTGTTGGATATCTTACTGTTTTATTTTTTTTTCCCATCACAAAAACAGATTTTTTTTTTTGTTTTCATTCCATTGATTTGAAATCATGTTTTGTTTTATTTTAGATCTTCATTCAAGTGTTTACCCTTCTTCTCCCACCTCATCTCCTGCCTGAAGAGAATTGAGCTTATCACACCTTTGAGATTTCGAGAAGCCTTGAGATTCCAGGAACAAGCTGCATGCCCCTTGTCCTGTCCTGACCTGACCTGAACCCAGAATTGCTATAGAAACTCCAGCACACCAAACAGACTGATGCCTAACACATGCCTTACCTTCAGAAGCTGCTCAAATTGCACAGATATTCTCAATGCTTAGTCTTCTGAGGCTTTCAAAGCTACGCTGTAGTACGTTGGCCAATAAAATGTGTTCTGACTAAGAATGTGTCACGGCATGCACTTTAAAGGGCTAACTTAGGGTCAGATATTGACTGTGTTCCATGTATAGTATATACCCAATATGTAAAGTGACTTGTGGTACTGTACATAATAGTACGTGGCCATGATAGCCATGGAGGCCACGTTACAGAATGGTAATTTACTTTGCAAATGTCCCCATGCGATGATCACTGTAAAGAATCTCGCCATATCAAGTTACAGTGCTGTTATACTGTTGTGTGTCTTCGATTTCAAATATTTCAACATGAGCTTTACATTCACAAGAACAAGAAAAATCAATCGCACAGTACTGTACATGTTAGTAAAAAGCTGGAAAGCTGAAATGTTACAATAACTGGACTTGCAGTTTACGCTTTGAGGTAGATCAGAGAGGCAAATGTAGTCCCTTTCATCCATAATTCAGTGTGGCAGACAATGAGTCCATAGGCTTCCTCATGTGTGTCGCCTATGCGTGTTGTGTTTGGTCTGTCAACACATTATAGAAAAGGACGTTACTCCTCAAAGAGACTGTGCCTTCTATGCAAAACACTGTCAAACTAGAGAAGGAATATTGCTGTCAGTTGCATGTTTCATTTTTTTTTTGACATTTTAATCAATTATTTAACATCTACTGTAGTAATGGATATCCAATAATCTAATAAAATAATAGTAATAATAATAATTTTAACTGCAATAATACCTTGTTCACTCAAATTTACCATTGCAGTTAAACATTATTGTGTTACTGTAATAACTGACGTTCATGACTCGCTAATTTGGTTTACACCCATTCAAAAAAGATATATATATTTTGCTGACGGCTAAGTGATAATATACAATGTTTTTTTTTTCTTTGAAATGTGGTATTACATTCTTTTTTAATTTAATGTTGTATAATTAACCCCCATTTAAAATATTGTAATCTTGCAATCAGTTTTATGCAAGGAGAAAAGTGGCATGCACCATTGGGCCACTGGAAGGTTAAGAAAGTATATAGACCTACTAAATACAGTATGCTTCAAAATAACTAATCTTACATATTATGATTTTCTTTACTACAAAATGTCAAATTGTGTGTGAATTGTAATTTAGCATACAATTTGTGCCACACATTTTCTCCTTGATGCTAAATCTTGGTGAAGTAGGGTGCCTGTCCCACATATAGCCAACACTCGTCTCAAGCATCTGAAGACTTTAAAATGTGTTTTTTATAGCTTGCTGAAGCCATGTGCTTTCCAAATAGCAGTAATTTTGTCATTTATGTACTGTTGCGCTCCTTAAAAATACTTCTGTAAATCATGTCATATTTTTTCTTTGTTTTTCATCATATTTTTGATATTATATATAAAGAAATTTTTGCTTTGCATGTTTTACTAACTCAGTAATAAAATTTATATACAAAAGAGTAAGATAATAAAGGCATTAAATATATCTGTATCCATTTTATTTGAAACTGGTTTATATAATTAAAAATACTTAATTATTCAGAACTAACTGGTTGGTTTTGACCATAATAATGAGGTTGTATTGTTATGGGGCATGGTTATAAAGAAGAGGCATCTGGTGCATTTTTCAGTATAACGCTATAATCAAATGTAAATAAACCAATGTGCTGTAATCAAGCCGTGTTGTCATTCAACTGTTGTTCAGTACGAGTCTCATGGCATTCATCTGCTGATCAGTACAAGTCTCCTCATGCCATTCAACTGTTAATCAGTACGAGTCTCATGGCATTCATCTGTGGATCAGTACGAATCTCCATGTGACTCATCTGTTGATCAGTAGTCTCCTCATGTCATTCATAAGAACATAAGAATGTTTTCAAATGAGAGGAGGCCATTCTGCCCATCTTGCTTGTTTGGTTGTTAGTAGCTTATTGATCCCAGAATCTCATCAAGCAGCTTCTTGAGCTTCAACAACATTACTGGGGAGTTGGTTCCAGACCCTATTCTGAATGCCAATTTATCTAATCTCCATTTGTGACCCCTGGTCCTGGTTTCTTTTTTCAGGTTGAAAAAGTCCCTTGGGTCAGTATCTTTTTGAATTTTGAATGCATGAATCAGATCACTCTGTAGTCTTCTTTGTTCAAGACTGAATAGATTCAATTGTTTAAGCTTGTCTGCATGTGACATGCCTTTTAAACCTGGAATAATTTTGGTCGCTCTTCTTTGCACTCTTTATAGAACAGCAATATCCTTTTTGTAGCGAGGTGACCAGAACTGAACACAATATTCTAGATGAGGCCTTGGTAATGCATTGTAAAATTTTAACGTTACTTTCCTTGATTTAAATTCAACACTTTTCACTATATATCCAAGCTATTGTTGGCCTTTTTTATAGCTTCCCCACATTGTCTAGATGAAGATATTTGAATCATCATAAACTCCTAGGTCTTTTTCATAGATTCCTTCAATTTCAATATCTACCATATGATATTTATAATGCACATTTGTATTTCCTGCATGCAGTACCTTTGACTTTTTTCTCTATTAAATGTCATTTGCCATGTGTCTGCCCAGTTCTGAATCTTGTCTAGATCATTTTGAATGACCTTTGCTGCTGCACCAGTGTTTGCCACTCCTCCTATTTTTGTGTCATCTGCAAATTTAACAAGTTTGTTTATTATACCAGAATCTAAGTAATTAATGTAGATTAGGAATAGCAGAGGACCTAATACTGATCCCTGTGGTACTCCACTAGTATCTTCAATCCATTTTGAGGCTTCACCTCTAATCAGTACTAACCACTCCCTGATCCATGTGCATGCGTTTCCTTGAATCCCTACTGCTTTTAGTTTGAGAATTAATCTTTTATGCAGGACTTTGTCAAAAGCTTTCTGGAATCTAGATAAACCATGTCATATGCTTTGCAATTAATCATTATCAATGTTGCATCCTCAAAACTATCAAGCAGGGTGAGTTAGACACAATCTCCCTTTACTAAAACCATGCTGACTGTCTCCCAGGATGCTGTTATCATATAGGTCATTTTCCATTTTGGATCTTATCATAGTTTCCATAAGTTTACATACAGTGGCTCTCAAAAGTATTCACCCCCCTTGGACTTTTCCACATTTTATTGTGTTACAACATTGAATAAAAATGGATTTAATTAGGAGTTTTTGCCACTGATCAACACAAAAAAGTCCATTATGTCAAAGTGAAAAATACAATCTACAAATTGTTCTAAATTAATTACAAATATAAAACTGAAAATAATTGATTGCATAAGTATTCACCCCCTTTGCTATGACACACCTAAATAAGCTCTGGGGCAAACCAGTTGTCTTTAGAAGTTACATAATAGTTGAATCCACCTGTGTGCAATTAAGGTGTTTCACATGATTTCAGGTTAAATACCCCTGTCTCTGGGACGTCCCACAGTTGGTTAGTACATTTCCTAACAAAAACTACATCATGAAGACGAAGGAACATTCAAAGCAAATCCAGAATAAGGTTCTTCAAAAGCATCAGTCAGGGATAGGATATAGAACATTTCCAAGACATTCAATATCCCCTGGAGCACAGTAATGTCCATTATTAAGAAATGGAGAGAATATGGCACAACTGTGAATCTGTCTAGAACAGGCCGTCCTCAAAAACTGAGTATCCGGGCAAGAAGGGCCCTAGTCAGGGAGGCCACCAAGATGCCTATGGCAAGCTAAAGGAGTTACAGTCTTCCACGGCTGAGCTGGGAGACACTGTGCATACAGCAACAATAGCCCGGGTGCTTTACAAAACTGGCCTTTATGGGGAAACTGGCAAAAATAAAGCTACTGTTGAAAAAACTCACATCAAATCTCAGCTAGAGTTTGCCAGAAGGCATGTGGGAGACTGAGACCAAGTGGAAGCAGATTCTATGGTCTGATGAGACCAAAATAGAGCTTTATGGCCTAAACACTAAGCGCTATGTTTGGTGCAAGCCTAACACCGCACATCATCCTGAGAACACCATCCCTACTGTGAAGCATGGTGGTGGCAGCATCATGCTATGGGGATGCTTTCCTGCATCAGAGCCTGGAAAGCTCATGAAGATAGAGGGCAAAATGGACGCAGCAAAGTACAGAGAAATCCTGGAGGAAAACCTGCTGAAGTCTACAAGAGATCTAGGACGGGAGAAGATCTTCCAGCAGGACAATGACCCCAAACATAGAGCCAAAGCCACACTGGGGTGGCTTAAAAACAAAAAGGTCAATGTCCTGGAGTGGCCCAGTCAAAGCCCAGACCTCAACCCAATTGAGAATATGTGGAAAGAGTTGAAAATTGCTGTTCACCAAATATCCCCATCCAACCTGATGGAGCTTGAGCAATTTTGCAAAGAAGAATGGGTAAAAATTACAGTGTCCAGATGTGCAAAGCTGGTAGAGACTTATCCAAATAGACTCGTGGCTGTAATTGATGCCAAAGGTGCCTCTACCAAATATTGATTCAAGGGGGTGAATACTTATGCAATCAATTATTTTCTGTTTTGTATTTGTAATTAATCTAGAATAATTTGTACAATTTTTCATTTTGACTTTTTTGTTTTGATCAGTGGCAAAAACTCCTAATTAAATCCATTTTGATTCCATGTTGTAACACAATAAAATGTGGAAAAGTCCAAGGGGGGGGTGAATACTTTTGAGAGCCACTGTTTGATAGGTCAGGTTCATTGGTCTGTACTTACCTGGTTTGGTTTTATCTCCCCTTTTGTGGATCAGTATTAAGTTTGCAATTTTCCAGTCTGTCAGTACAATCCCTGTGTCAAGAGACTGTTGCATGATCTTGGTTAGTGGTTTGTAAATAACTTATTTCATTTCTTTGAATACTATTGAGAGGATCTCATCTGGCCCAGAGCTCCTAGTCCCTTTAACATTTCTGCCTCTGTTAGCTGCAGCTGTTAGAATTTAAGCTGCATTAACTTCCCAATTAATGTATTTTCTGATAAAAGCAATTCCAGGTGCAATTTCTCCTTACTGCTTCTAACTGCTCTGTGCTTTTCAATGAAGCACTTCTCATACAATGCCACTCCCACGCTGTTGCTGGAAGAACTGTTGATCAGTATGAGTCTCCTCATTTAGATGTGTTGTCATTCTTCTGTTGATCAGTAGGAGTCTCATGTCATTCATCTGTTGATCAGCACAAGTCTCCTGTCATTCACCTGTTGATCAGTACAAGTCTCCTCATGTCATTCTTCTGTTGATCAGTACGAGTCTCCTTATGTCATTCATCTATTAATCAGTTCGAGTCTCCTCATGTCATTCATATGTTGATCAGTACAAGTCTCTTCATGTCATTCATCTGTTGATCAGTAGGAGTCTCCTCATGTCATTCATCTGTTGATCAGTACAAGTCTCCTCATGTCATTCATCTATTAATCAGTTCGAGTCTCCTCATGTCATTCATCTGTTGATCAGTACAAGTCTCTTCATGTCATTCATCTGTTGATCAGTAGGAGTCTCCTCATGTCATTCACCTGTTGATCAGTACGAGTATCCTCATGTCATTCTTCTGTTGATCAGTAGGAGTCTCCTCATGTCATTCATCTGTTGATCAGCACAAGTCTCCTCATGTCATTCATCTATTAATCAGTTCGAGTCTCCTCATGTCATTCATCTGTTGATCAGCATGAGTCTCCTCATGTCCTTCTTCTGTTGATCAATACGAGTCTCCTCATGTCATTCATCTGTTGATCAGTACAAATCTCCTCACGTCCTTCTGTTGATCAGTACGAGTCTCCTCATGTCCTTCTTCTGTTGATCAATACTTGTCTCCTCATGTCATTCATATCTTGATCAGTACAAGTCTCCTCATGTCTTTCATCTGTTGATCAGTACAAGTCTCCTCATGTCTTTCATCTGTTGATCAGTACAAGTCTCCTCATGTCATTCATCTGTATACGTATAGTTACTCCATCTGCTCACATGGTACACAGGTGGAAGAGTGACTCAAGTATCACCAGGAGGAAATTGACAGTTTGAATGACCAGATTCACCCTTTCATTTTTATTTGGGGCACACATATGTCCCTTGTACCTTAAAAGGTTAAGAAGTCTTCAGTATTAAAAACAAAAACTAAAATGACACACTTATAAAGAACCTTTTGCAAACAAGTTCAGTGTTACAATTACAAATAAACCCAAACAATTGAAATATAAATAAAGTTTTTCAACCTACTGGAAAGCAAAACATTAGCATGAAGCCGATGGTCCTAATCTATTGTTGCAGAGCACCATGCACTAGAAGGATAGCAGCTCAAAGCTCTTGAGCCAAAATAAATAAGGATGGAACTGGGAACTGTTAAAAGCCTGCTTGATTGCAGGGTATATACCAGCATTTTAATATAATGTTATTATTTAATATTAACATTAATGACAGAAATAATATTGCAACAGGACGGTTGTGGCTGTGACAAGTAAAGCAGAGACAAGTGCTAAACTCCAACATGAGCTTTATTGAAGAGGTCAAACCATACAAGCACAAGAACAGGAGCAATTTATATGACCCAAACATACAGCTGGCAAGCAGCTCAAAATATAGCTGTGGGGTCCCTGATCCTAAACCAATAGTAAAATCTTCTTAAGATACTCCACTCCCCCCTCTCCCAAATCAGCCATTCACAGACAACATTTTATAACATTCCTGCAAAAGAAGCATCGAAATAGAACACTTTTGATTGGTCAGTCCCAAACACGCAGTCCCAATCAGAACAACTTGTTTTGCAGCAGTCTTTCAATTTATAGCGCCTCTCCCCTACAATATACAAAACATCAAAAGCCAGTTTAAAAAAAGGGTGAAATTAGAACCAGACTGGTTGAAGATGTGACCTGGCATAGCAGTTTAAAGCATGTATATTTCAGGGTTCACATGTTGTAAATAGGTAAAAGGTCATTCCTTTTTCACAGGGTTACATATTTAATTAAACAGCTGTACAGTGTAGTTGTTGATGCAGCAATACAGTCTGTAATGGGAACAGACGGCACAACCTCTAGGCTTGTTCTTTCAAGCTAGAGGGTTGCATCACCACATCTTAGCTGTAGGGGGCAGTCCCCTATCAACACTCACACAACTCTACTGCTGCCATGTGCTTTGTTTATGCATTTATGTTAGGACACTGCACTCTGATTGGTTATCATATTATTGTTAATAAAGCAATGAATAATCCTCTTCCTACACTGAAACCCTAAACCTAAGGTCACTATCCTATACTGCAGCCATTACACATCTAAAGCAGTTCATGTTTGCCAGTGAATAAGCGTTTTTGTTACTTAAAAAAAAAAAAAAAGTGACTGGCGGTGCTGACTTCCTCATTTGTCCTGACAGGAACATTCTGTGGTACCTTTGTATGCACTGCAACATAAGGCCTTAGATTCCAGTAAATCTTATCTAATATAAATTATCATAATTTTGTAGGCCTCACACCTTCCTATTAAAAAGACTTACATGTATTTTATTTTTATAATGTGATTCTATTTTAATATATATATATTTTTTAAGCAAGTAATGAACTAATGAACCAAATTGACCAGATATGTCTCTGCTGCAATTCTGCTGTGTGAGTCCCTCCATTTTAGTACAAGAGCTTACACGAAGGAACCAGAGAGACTGAAAAAAGGAAACTAGAAAAAAACCCCAAAAAAACCCAAAAACAACAAAAAAACACCCTGGTTAATTAGAAGCTGAGCTAAACAGAGAGGCTTCTAGAAGTTTGAGTTCCAAACCCATAAGCTGACATCTGGTAATCGGGAATAACCTCGGAATAATACTTTCTATTTGTGTAATACATTGGTAGTGTTTAAATGAATTCAAGTAGAACCTGGCAGGAATAACACCTAATGTACCATATGAATATGTTTGCCAATATTTTAAAGTGTAACTGTCTTTGAGTCTCTATGTTCCTTCACAAGACATCTGTATATTTAATTTATTAGCAGCAACCATACCAAAACAATATTATATAAACAGTCTGACTTGATAAATGACCAGTGATTGTCTCCATTCACAGCATGGTGTGAATCCAGTGGCTGAGCTTCCACAGTGTGATCAACACTGTCACTCTGACTGTGAAAACGTGATAGAGCTCGCCCGACTCATAAGCCTCATTCCTGAATCAGAGCTACAGCAAGAGACTCGTCGGGACAGCCCAGGCGAGGGATCATCTGAGGGGATACTGCACACGAGGGAAGTGCTTCCTGCAGAAACAGGAACCAGTCCGAGAAGTGATGCTGCTGTGTTTCCAAATATACAAGACAGTCCCAATGAAGAGGAAGCAATGGAACAAGGAGATCCAAGGGAATGTGTAGACATTGACAGTGATCCTATACCAGAAAGGACTAGTAAAGAGAAGTCAACTTCAGAGCTCATCAACTTACCTTCACAGGTAAGAAGCTGTAGCAAGTATTTATAGAAAAATTCAATAACGTAGCCTGACTACGCCAGAGTGGAGATCCACTCACTAAGTACGGGGGCAATTACCCACCCACACTGGTTCTTTTGTTCAGCATTGGAATGGTTGTGTGACGACTCCAGACAGGGAGAAACAGGACAACCAGAATGCTTAAATGATTTATTTCCAGGCAGTTTACAATAAATACACAAAGCAACTATCATAAAAGTATGTAGTATAAAATGGGGGCTTTGTATAGTAAAAGAAAATACAATAAAACAATGTTAAAAACGCAAAGAGAAAATATCCAGACAGTAGATTTAAGGATGGACCGGAAAGCCAGCACAGCCTGGAAATCCTGGTAGTTTCGTTACCTTAAAATGAACAGAGCAGCAGTATCAGTTTCTGTGTATCACTGCTGCTGTGCTGACGAGACTGATTTTTAAAGCCATCTCAGATTGATCAACAGGTGAAGTACTTAATTAGCAGGAAGCTGGTGAAAGAGGGGGGTGATTAGCAGTGACAAAAAGGTGCCACTACTCAAAATACTACACGTGAATATTACAGAATCAGATCAACAAGCCAGTGCACAAAGCAAATGTGAATAAAATGAATAAAACATACATATAAGTGATCAAAAGAAAATGTGATTAAATTAATAAATGTGAAAATAATAATAAAGAAAACTGCTACTACAGTTCAGCCTCACAAAGCCATGGTACACAGAGGCCTACTGGATCCATGTTTTTTGTTTAGCACTCATACCCTTTAATATAATAAGCCAATCTGAATTTCAGCTAATGCTTTCATTGCTTTTGTTTGAATAAAATCAAAGTGTATTGACATTGTTTCTTACACATTTTATTACAAGGATTTAACCCTGTGCCTTACTAAGCTGAATATATCTGTTTTAGGAGCAACAAGCTGAAGTTATACAAAAACTCCAAAGATCTGCCAGAAAAGAAGATAACAGGTATGCACTATGAGATCCAGGATGTGCTGTTTCTGCTCCAGTATAACAGGTATGCACTATGAGATCCAGGATGTGCTGTTTCTGCTCCAGTATAACAGGTATGCACTATGAGATCCAGGATGTGCTGTTTCTGCTCCAGTATAACAGGTATGCACTATGAGATCCAGGATGTGCTGTTTCTGCTCCAGTATAACAGGTATGCACTATGAGATCCAGGATGTGCTGTTTCTGCTCCAGTATAACAGGTATGCACTATGAGATCCAGGATGTGCTGTTTCTGCTCCAGTATAACAGGTATGCACTATGAGATCCAGGATGTGCTGTTTCTGCTCCAGTATAACAGGTATGCACTATGAGATCCAGGATGTGCTGTTTCTGCTCCAGTATAACAGGTATGCACTATGAGATCCAGGATGTGCTGTTTCTGCTCCAGTATAACAGGTATGCACTATGAGATCCAGGATGTGCTGTTTCTGCTCCAGTATAACAGGTATGCACTATGAGATCCAGGATGTGCTGTTTCTGCTCCAGTATAACAGGTATGTGATATGAGATCCAAGATGGATATGTAAACAATGGTCATGTTAACAAGAATAGAGGTACAGCAGTTGGCTTTCATCACAAACCAAACTTTTTAATCTAGGCCATGTGCACATTTGTCATGGGCAAGTCTAAATGGAATCCCTTAATTATATTTTCAATATTAGACACCATGCCTTCTGGTTTTGGATGTGGGCCATGCATTCAGGTGCATGCCAGGTTAAACACTATGTTAGGCATCATGCCTACCAGATGCAGCCTCCATGTAACTGAATGGCCGCATATTACAGTCGCTCGATTGTTGTTGTTTTCTGAATTGCCAATGGCAGGATATGCTTAGTTAGCTCTAATAAAATAATATATATTTTTTTGCAATAGATATATTAGGCTTTGTAATTCTTGGGTTGTAAGCTTGCTGAATTCTAAATATAGGGAGCAATAGACCATTTAAGGGGAAACTGGTGTGATGCCAGTTTATCAGTAAGTTGTGTCCATGTGCAGTTTATCAGTGTGAGGGTACGTGTGCATGTGCAGTTTATCAGTGTGAGGGTACGTGTGTATGTGCAGTTTATCAGTGTGAGTGCATGTGCATGTGCAGTTTATCAGTGTGAGTGCGTGTGCATGTGCAGATTATCAGTGTGAGGGTACTTGTGCATGTGCTGTTTATCAGTGTGAGGGTACGTGTGCATGTGCAGTTTATCAGTGTGAGGGTATGTGTATGTTAGTTTATCAGTGTGAGGGTATGTGCATGTTTTTTATCAGTGTGAGGGTATGTGCATGTGCAGTTTATCAGTGTGAGGGTTGTGTGCATGTGCAGTTTATCAGTGTGAGTGCGTGTGCATGTGCAGTTTATCAGTGTGAGGGTACGTGTGCATGTGCAGTTTATCAGTGTGAGGGTGCGTGTGCATGTGCAGTTTATCAGTGTGAGGGTGCGTGTGCATGTGCAGTTTATCAGTGTGAGGGTACGTGTGCATGTGCAGTTTATCAGTGTGAGGGTGCGTGTGCATGTGCAGTTTATCAGTGTGAGGGTACGTGTGCATGTTTAGTTTATCAGTGTGAGGGTACGTGTGCATGTTTAGTTTATCAGTGTGAGGGTACGTGTGCATGTGCAGTTTATCAGTGTGAGTGCGTGTGCATGTGCAGTTTATCAGTGTGAGGGTACGTGTGCATGTGCAGTTTATCAGTGTGAGGGTACGTGTGCATGTGCAGTTTATCAGTGTGAGGGTACGTGTGCATGTGCAGTTTATCAGTGTGAGGGTACGTGTGCATGTGCAGTTTATCAGTGTGAGGGTGCGTGTGCATGTGCAGTTTATCAGTGTGAGGGTGCATGTGCATGTGCAGTTTATCAGTGTGAGGGTACGTGTGCATGTGCAGTTTATCAGTGTGAGGGTGCGTGTGCATGTGCAGTTTATCAGTGTGAGGGTGCGTGTGCATGTGCAGTTTATCAGTGTGAGGGTGCGTGTGCATGTGCAGTTTATCAGTGTGAGGGTGCGTGTGCATGTGTAGTTTATCAGTGTGAGGGTACGTGTGCATGTTTAGTTTATCAGTGTGAGGGTACGTGTGCATGTTTAGTTTATCAGTGTGAGGGTACGTGTGCATGTGCAGTTTATCAGTGTGAGGGTACATGTGCATGTGCAGTTTATCAGTGTGAGGGTGCGTGTGCATGTTTAGTTTATCAGTGTGAGGGTACGTGTGCATGTGCAGTTTATCAGTGTGAGGGTGCATGTGCATGTTTAGTTTATCAGTGTGAGGGTACGTGTGTATGTGCAGTTTATCAGTGTGAGGGTGCGTGTGCATGTGCAGTTTATCAGTGTGAGGGTGCGTGTGCATGTGCAGTTTATCAGTGTGAGGGTGCGTGTGCATGTGCAGTTTATCAGTGTGAGGGTGCGTGTGCATGTGCAGTTTATCAGTGTGAGTGCGTGTGCATGTGCAGTTTATCAGTGTGAGGGTACGTGTGCATGTTTAGTTTATCAGTGTGAGGGTGTGTGTCTACACTATTTTAAGTAAGGCATTTTCAATTACTATAGGTCTTTAATCAAAGCTTCATTTGAGTAACGGTAACAGTTGAAGCAGCATTTCAAATATGTTATCTATTCCTTTATAAAAATGTACCACAGTGTTGTTGCAAGATATTTTTTGCAGTTTTTCTGTCTTGCTCTTTCCATGGTTATACAATGCATTTTTCATAGTTTACCATGGTTTGCCACGTTTTTTTTTTTTTTTTGCTTTACCATAGTGCTCTGGGCTTTACAGTGCTTACCTGTGCTTTACCATGCTTTATTACACTTTCTGATATATTTTCTTTTGCACATTGTTATTTACAATTTGTAACTGCGTTCAGTGAAACAACGTTTACAAAGTTTGCGCAAACACTTTTATAGATTCTGGATACACTGTCTCTAATACCGGTTCTTCCATTAGGAAAGAGGATGAAGATTGGCTGCAATGGCGAGCAGAGTTTAGAGAACAGATCAAAGCTCTTCGGCACTGGCTGGAGGGGATGGAGAAGAGGCTTCCTGCTGTGGATCCTGAGGTTAGTTCCCTGTCCAGGGCTTTTTATGGGCTAGGGAACTACTTTTTAAAAAGCAATATTAAACAAGGACCCCCAACTAATCTCTAACAACAAAGTGAAACTGCACTGTAGTGAAAGTTGTAGTAGAAGACAGCATCTTGAATGAAATCTCAGAAATGTTGGGAACACTCTCGGCTACCACTTGTAATGCAGGCTGCTGAGTTAACGACACTGACAGCAGCATAAGACATTCACTTACATCTCAAATACAGAGCTTGCTGTTTAGTTGAATGGTAAGTCAGTCCGCTTTAGAGCCCTCGCCTTTCCATTCAATTCAATGGGCTGAGAAGCCAATTCACTGCACTCTGTATACCACAATTTGAGAACAACTGCTGATTTGAAAACTGTTCTACTCTCAAACTGGGTAACTTAAACTATTGACATGTAACACACCTTTTCTTTTAATACACTTTGGGGACAGGGAACACATTGTACGCATTGAAGAAAGCCTTCAATGTGCAGGAAACATACTCTGTGTAGGACACAGTGCCGACTGCAATTATTCTTCCACCATAGCAAATATTATTCATAACCAGGAAGCTTGGGTATGTACTAATAGAGTAAGTAAGTCAGAGCTTAATTATTAAAGTTGGTGCACTGCCTGTGGATATCCACCAGTCAGACAGCTTGCAAAACAGGGAAATGTGCTCTAATTGTGATGCCAAATAACCAGATGTGACTGCGGGGGAAGATACAGCAAGATGCAACCCTGCAGACATGGTCATGGCAAGTCACGGGCCAAATCTGAGACGCTACAAACCTCTCATAGTAACTTATATGTGTCATCTCCTGAAGCTAAAAAGTTTAGGTTGCAAGCAAGGATAACAAAGGAGAAGAAATATTCAACTAGACAATCTTCAATGCCATAAACACAAAAACGAAGGAGAAAATAGAAATTCATATTTCATATCTTAATAATTTCTATACAAGAGCAATATTTTTTATTTAACCTCTCATTGGGTATTGCTGCTTTATCAAATCTTTTGGAGTTCTTATTGAGACATTCCAGACCTCATGGTAACCGACAAAAACGAATTCACCAGAAAAGAAGTGGAATTGAAGTGGGAGCAAACAGTTAACCAGAACTTCATGAATAGGGGAAACACAATAGATGCATTCCATTCTCAGCATCCTTAGATTTCATCACTGTGTAACTGTTGTTTATTTTTATTCGCTCTCTACTGTGCCTGGTCTTTCCCATCTTTGCACTTTATTTTATTTAGTGGCTGACAAGTCATTTACATTACAACACAAAGCATTATGACACTTTAACAGAGTATAGTATTTGTAGTACTCCTGTACAGTGTAGTATATGAAGCATTTTATACAACCCCATCAGTACAGCAATGTCCCAGTATTAGAAAATATATTTTAGAATTGCTGCATTACATTTTGGATTAGCACACACACATTTATATGCTTTTAACACAAGAGGGTGCTGTACTCAGCATGTAATCAGTGCAGCTTTTTCACTTGCTAACCAGAGGATGGGCAATTGCAGCAAGAGCAAGGAGGGGGTGGAAGGTTCAGTGTCTCTGGCAGGTCTGCACGAGGGAGAGAGGGAGGCAGAGAGAGTCAGGGTATCAGGAGCAGGGAGGAGGGGGTGTGGGTTCAGTGTCTCTGGCAGGTCTGCATGAGGGAGAGAGGGAGGCAGAGAGGGTCAGGGTATCAGGAGCAGGGAGGAGGGGGTGTGGGTTCAGTGTCTCTGGCAGGTCTGCACGAAGGAGAGAGGGAGGCAGAGAGAGTCAGGGTATCAGGAGCAGGGAGTAGGGGGTGTGGGTTCAGTGTCTCTGGCAGGTCTGCACGAGGGAGAGAGGGAGGCAGAGAGGGTCAGGGTATCAGGAGCAGGGAGGAGGGGGTGTGGGTTCAGTGTCTCTGGCAGGTCTGCACGAGGGAGAGAGGGAGGCAGAGAGAGTCAGGGTATCAGGAGCAGGGAGGAGGGGGTGGGGGTTCAGTGTCTCTGGCAGGTCTGCACGAGGGAGAGAGGGAGGCAGAGAGAGTCAGGGTATCAGGAGCAGGGAGGAGGGGGTGGAGGGGCTCAGTGTCTCTGGCAGGTCTGCACGAGGGAGAGAGGGAGGCAGAGAGAGTCAGGGTATCAGGAGCAGGGAGGAGGGGGTGGGGGTTCAGTGTCTCTGGCAGGTCTGCACGAAGGAGAGAGGGAGGCAGAGAGAGTCAGGGTATCAGGAGCAGGGAGTAGGGGGTGTGGGTTCAGTGTCTCTGGCAGGTCTGCACGAAGGAGAGAGGGAGGCAGAGAGAGTCAGGGTATCAGGAGCAGGGAGTAGGGGGTGTGGGTTCAGTGTCTCTGGCAGGTCTGCACGAGGGAGAGAGGGAGGCAGAGAGAGTCAGGGTATCAGGAGCAGGGAGTAGGGGGTGTGGGTTCAGTGTCTCTGGCAGGTCTGCACGAGGGAGAGAGGGAGGCAGAGAGAGTCAGGGTATCAGGAGCAGGGAGGAGGGGGTGTGGGTTCAGTGTCTCTGGCAGGTCTGCACGAGGGAGAGAGGGAGGCAGAGAGAGTCAGGGTATCAGGAGCAGGGAGGAGGGGGTGTGGGTTCAGTGTCTCTGGCAGGTCTGCACGAGGGAGAGAGGGAGGCAGAGAGGGTCAGGGTATCAGGAGCAGGGAGGAGGGGGTGTGGGTTCAGTGTCTCTGGCAGGTCTGGACGAGGAAGAGAGGGAGGCAGAGAGGGTCAGGGTATCAGGAGCAGGGAGGAGGGGGTGTGGGTTCAGTGTCTCTGGCAGGTCTGCACGAGGGAGAGAGGGAGGCAGAGAGAGTCAGGGTATCAGGAGCAGGGAGTAGGGGGTGTGGGTTCAGTGTCTCTGGCAGGTCTGCACGAAGGAGAGAGGGAGGCAGAGAGAGTCAGGGTATCAGGAGCAGGGAGTAGGGGGTGTGGGTTCAGTGTCTCTGGCAGGTCTGCACGAGGGAGAGAGGGAGGCAGAGAGAGTCAGGGTATCAGGAGCAGGGAGGAGGAGGTGGAGGGGCTCAGTGTCTCTGGCAGGTCTGCACGAGGGAGAGAGGGAGGCAGAGAGAGTCAGGGTATCAGGAGCAGGGAGTAGGGGGTGTGGGTTCAGTGTCTCTGGCAGGTCTGCACGAAGGAGAGAGGGAGGCAGAGAGAGTCAGGGTATCAGGAGCAGGGAGTAGGGGGTGTGGGTTCAGTGTCTCTGGCAGGTCTGCACGAAGGAGAGAGGGGAGCAGAGAGAGTCAGGGTATCAGGAGCAGGGAGTAGGGGGTGTGGGTTCAGTGTCTCTGGCAGGTCTGCACGAGGGAGAGAGGGAGGCAGAGAGAGTCAGGGTATCAGGAGCAGGGAGTAGGGGGTGTGGGTTCAGTGTCTCTGGCAGGTCTGCACGAAGGAGAGAGGGAGGCAGAGAGAGTCAGGGTATCAGGAGCAGGGAGTAGGGGGTGTGGGTTCAGTGTCTCTGGCAGGTCTGCACGAGAGGGAGGCAGAGAGAGTCAGGGTATCAGGAGCAGGGAGGAGGGGGGTTCAGGTTCAGTGTCTCTGGCAGGTCTGTACGAGGAAGAGAGGGAGGCAGAGAGGGTCAGGGTATCAGGAGCAGGGAGGAGGGGGTGTGGGTTCAGTGTCTCTGGCAGGTCTGCACGAGGGAGAGAGGGAGGCAGAGAGAGTCAGGGTATCAGGAGCAGGGAGTAGGGGGTGTGGGTTCAGTGTCTCTGGCAGGTCTGCACGAGGGAGAGAGGGAGGCAGAGAGAGTCAGGGTATCAGGAGCAGGGAGGAGGGGGTGTGGGTTCAGTGTCTCTGGCAGGTCTGCACGAGGGAGAGAGGGAGGCAGAGAGGGTCAGGGTATCAGGAGCAGGGAGGAGGGGGTGGAGGTGGGTTCAGTGTCTCTGGCAGGTCTGCACGAGGGAGAGAGGGAGGCAGAGAGGGTCAGGGTATCAGGAGCAGGGAGGAGGGGGTGTGGGTTCAGTGTCTCTGGCAGGTCTGCACGAGGGAGAGAGGGAGGCAGAGAGAGTCAGGGTATCAGGAGCAGGGAGGAGGGGGTGTGGGTTCAGTGTCTCTGGCAGGTCTGCACGAGGGAGAGAGGGAGGCAGAGAGAGTCAGGGTATCAGGAGCAGGGAGGAGGGGGTGTGGGTTCAGTGTCTCTGGCAGGTCTGCACGAGGGAGAGAGGGAGGCAGAGAGAGTCAGGGTATCAGGAGCAGGGAGTAGGGGGTGTGGGTTCAGTGTCTCTGGCAGGTCTGCACGAGGGAGAGAGGGAGGCAGAGAGAGTCAGGGTATCAGGAGCAGGGAGGAGGGGGTGTGGGTTCAGTGTCTCTGGCAGGTCTGCACGAGGGAGAGAGGGAGGCAGAGAGAGTCAGGGTATCAGGAGCAGGGAGGAGGGGGTGTGGGTTCAGTGTCTCTGGCAGGTCTGTACGAGGAAGAGAGGGAGGCAGAGAGGGTCAGGGTATCAGGAGCAGGGAGGAGGGGGTGTGGGTTCAGTGTCTCTGGCAGGTCTGCACGAAGGGAGAGAGGGAGGCAGAGAGGGTCAGGGTATCAGGAGCAGGGAGGAGGGGGTGTGGGTTCAGTGTCTCTGGCAGGTCTGTACGAGGGAGAGAGGGAGGCAGAGAGGGTCAGGGTATCAGGAGCAGGGAGGAGGGGGTGGGGGTTCAGTGTCTCTGGCAGGTCTGTACGAGGGAGAGAGGGAGGCAGAGAGGGTCAGGGTATCAGGAGCAGGGAGGAGGGGGTGGGGGTTCAGTGTCTCTGGCAGGTCTGTGAGATGAGCTGAAACAGCCGCCAGTTTCTTTTGTATGGTTCTATGCAGGGAGGATTCAGAGCAGACCTACAACAGAGGCCCCCTGCACACATGAGAGCACAGTCTGAAAAGGAATTAGGGTTGATTTGTGGATCAGAAGGAGAAATAAGCTGAATCTGACAGATGGAGCTCTGATGAGCCCTGAAAAGGTTTTAAAAAAATAACAATTTAGCCTTAACTTATTACTCATTACTCGTTACTTCAGAAAAAAAAAAAATTATATAAGGTCTTTGCTTATTACTCAATAAAACAAAGTAGCAGGCTGTATTACTTGTTACATATTACTCGTATTTCTTTGTCTCGTCTTGTCCTGTGAAAAAAAAAAAATAGTTGTGACTATGATTTACTATTGTACTGTGTGTCTGGTAATTAATTTAATAAATGTGTCAATCAGGTTTTTACCATTTTTGTAGTATAAATACATTTCATTTTTGGCATATAAACAATGTACTGTTTATTTCCTGACTCAATAATTTCACATTATGAAAATCATAGAAACGTTACAATTTAATAAAACCATGAATACCAAATCAACAATAAGAACATAAAAAATATAGAAAAACGAACTTTGTGGTGATAAAGCAGTAAATGTAAAATGATGGAGTGATGCAATGCATGTGGCCACCACTGTGTAAGCAAGCAAACAAACAAATAAGAGCGGTACACAGTCAAGTAAACCTCCTCTTCATCTTGTCCTATTAAACTTAAAAATATGCAGTGGTAGAAATGCTTCCTGTGTTTCTGAAGTGTATCGTTAAAATTGACATGTAGAGTAGAGGCATGCTCAAGCCAAAATTTAAAACCTGATCTGAACCTGATCTCCTCTAATATATTCCTAACATATGCTATTGAAACCAAGTGCCTTCAGTGTAGAGCATTCCCGATTTCCAGTTAAAATGTAAATAAATAAAGAAGAAAATCACTCTCAATTATCCTCCTCATGTACTTCCTTTCCTAATAATCTAACATGGCATGATTTAAAAAAAACAACTACAGGCTTTGTCAAAACTGTGTTACAGAAGATACTCTTGCAAATTCACACTCTCATTTTGGACAAGCCTTTATCATATCAAACCGCTACGTTCAACAACAAATATTATACCACGACTATGGCTTTTAAAACAGCTACAGGACTGATACATCACTTCAGTGTGCCGCTGCAGATACTTTGCAAGACTTGCATTGTACAACGCCATTCTCCTGTTGATAGTTTTTATTTTTTATTTTAGTTTTTTTACTCCATCAGCCTATGTACAGATCATGAGTGGCGAGTTTAGCATTTGCCTCTCTGGGTACTCCCCATTCCTCCCACAGTCCAAAGACATGCTGTTCAGGTTGATTGGTCATTCTAATTTGCTCTCTGTGTGAGTGTTTGTGTGTGGGTGGTGCCCTGCGATGGACTGGCATCCCGTCCAGGGTGTAGTCCTGCCTTGTGCCCTGTGTCTGACTGTGACCCTGTAAAGGATTAAGCGGTTATTGATAATGGGTGGATGGATAATAATAATAATAATAAACAAATGCATATAGTTTACTGTACAGGACAAATACGTTTTGTATAATTAACTGGAACCTAAGAGCTTGTGTCATTATCTAAAAAAGGCCTGAATTGTTGACTGATTAGAGTTATGAATTACGGACTGTAACAATAAGAATCCCAACAGTCCAGGAGTTCAGTGCAACACAAGTGGTTTATAGTGCCCACACACGTATTTACAGTACAATGGGTTATAGTGACACAGTGCACACAGGTATTTGCAATACTGCTAGCAGTCTCTTGCTGTTTTTCTCTTGCCTGTTCAAGGTTGTTTTTTGCTCCGTGTCCACTCTCCGAACCCCCTTGGTTCGCTTGTTCTTGGCAGCATTTAGTCCTCCTGGGAAAGGCAATGTTCAATAGTCAAAAACCTCTGTGTGTTTTATTGCCGTGAGGAATCCCGGAAGAGAGAGCGCGTCTTCGGTGGTGAGACACCTACATTAGAGCACTAATGTAAGTACAACACAGAAAAGGAAACGAGACAAACTTTTTTTTTTTTTTTTTTGTGGAAAGTAACTGTAATATTATTACTCAGATTAAACATCCAATGCGTCATGTTACCTCGTTATTGACAAAAAAATTATATTATTACAATAACGCGTTACTTAAGTAGAGAGTTACCCTAACCATGACCATTCTCGATTGATCCAGCTCTTTAACTGCTACACTGCTAACTATAGTCAAAGGAATTGCTGCACATCAGTGGTGCTGTTGAAAGTCTAATAAGTCCTATTTCAAAAATAACTACCAACATTAAAAGTCTGTTCTGTTTAAATATTTTGACTTCACCACCCCAACAGCTGAGGTAAAAGTGCTTACTGTACCTCACAGGGCTGTTCCAGATAAACTATTTCACTTTCATAGCATGGGAAAGGAACCTGTTTAGATACAGCAATTAATCCCCATAAAAAAATGTCCCGAGGGTCGGCCAACATAGGGTGAGAAGGAAAAAAACTACAGCTTTTCTAAATGGCATATATTAGGCAACTGTATACAAAGCTAGCAGGAACTCATGCTGAGCTGAAAAATGTTACCTCTGTTCTAAAAACAAAAGAATTCCTTTGCATTTCAACATTGGTCCTCACATAAATCAATTTACCAACCACCCCGCCCCCAATTTCCAGGGCATTTATTACAGTGCTACAGGTGACCAATCCTGCAGGCTAACAGCTAGCTCTCTTCCGTGGGAATTAGCATTCTGTGCAATTATTGTTTTGCTCCATCTGTAGAAGCCATTTTAAAATGACCTCTCGATCGATTAAATGAGACATTCTAAAAGGAAAAACTCCAAACTCTCTCTTCTTCTGTAATAGTTTTGTTGTGTTTGTCATCAACCCTGTTTCCTTATTTTTTATGCAGCAGAAATAAATAAATTAACATTTGTGTATGGTCAGGTCAACACAATACACTGGTGATATTCTACTGTCTATAGAAGTATACTACTTTTACAGTGTTCATGTGTTTTCTTTTATCACCTTTTCACACTTGTGTTTTTTTATTATGCTTCTGTATGTTAGAATATATTTACCACACTTTTACCTTGCTTTGCCTATCCTCTTTCACCTGTATACCTCTTCCTCTCCTATCCTCTTTCACCTATATGCCTCTCCCTCTCCTATCCTCTTTCACCTGTATACCTCTCCCTCTCCTATCCTCTTTCACCTGTATGCCTCTCCCTCTCCTACCCTCTTTCACCTGTATACCTCTACCTCTCCTACCCTTTCACCTGTATGCTTCTACCTCTCCTATCCCCTTTCACCTGTATCCTTCTACCTCTCCTACCCTCTTTCACCTGTATGCCTCTCCCTCTCCTATCCTCTTTCACCTGTATACCTCTACCTCTCCTATCTTTCACCTGTATACCTCTACCTCACCTATGCGCTCAAACAGCGCTCCAGATAAGATTTTGGGTCTGGGAGTAACTTACCGTGTAATTGACAAAGTAAAATGTATTTTCATGTGGTAAATTGCAACATTATCTTGAAGTCATGAGTAATCTCGATAAATACTGTATAGTCTTTAGTGGTAATGGGGTAAGCATAAAAAAAGGAGCCTTCCATTTTAACTGCAATGTTGCTTTGAACTCCTATACAGCCACACGTGTATTCTACAAGGTTCTTTATCGGCTCAGCGCATTTTTTTCAAGGTATCACAGTGACCTGCAAATTCAGATTTCAATTTCATATTATGATAATAAATAAAAATAACTATATATAATTTCATTTGTACTTATGGTTGTTCACTTTTGTTAAATAACATTTTGTATTCAAAGCAAAGCAATCCATTTTATTTAATCTCACAAATCCTGACTAATTTAATTACTGTTTGACAGGCCATATTTCATGTCTCTCACTCAGTGTTATGTCACGTTGCGCATCCATTTGTACTGTAAAGTGTAAAAGCTGTGTGCATTGTCCAATCAGAAGAGTTCTAATTGAAGAGCTAAAATGCTTCTTTGCATTTTATAACCTAAGATCTGTGATCTGTTGATCTGTTATAAAATAATTCAAGCTTTCAATGGAAAGTCCATTATTTATATCTAAATACAGTCCACTGTTAACATATTAAAATGCCCTAGTGCTCCAGTGACTGAACTAAGCCTGACCTTCTTCACTGTTTATACAAAATCCAGTCAAAGCAGGTGCTAAGAAAACCTTTGCTTTTTCCCAATTTTAGGGCTGATTGATATGAAACACTATCGTAAACATTTTTCAATACTCATTATTTCAAACCAATATCTAATTTAACGTATTAACACGTTCTACATTCCCATCTCTTCCTTCCAGGTTCTAATTAACTTCTGTTATATGTAGAAATTGATTATTGTAAGATAAACACCTATCTTCTGTTATCCAAAATTTCCGTTCGTTAATATTAATGAGATCGCTCGTTATAGAGAGGATATTGGCTGTTAAATCGCTGACCATCAAAAAATCTTCGCTTCATCGGCCAAAACCAATGAGTCGTTTTCAACATTGCCTGTACTACAATCAGATGAGAACAAGGTTACAACATTAGTTGTATTCCTTTATTAAATTTACTGTTAGTTACAGTTTATACTTTAAATGATTTTATAACATGTAGTTCTAATTCAGATATGTTAATATAGCAATCTCTTATAAACTGCAATTCTATTTTACTTCGTTGATATAGACAGAAGACAGGCTAATTTGTAATTATTAATATTAACTGAATATTAAAACTTAGGACTGCTCATGCATTTGCTTAATGTTATTGTATTAGGTTTCTTATTTATTTAAATACTTTTGTTTTTCTTGCTATAATCAAACCTAGTTTGATTGCTTCTGGCATATTAACCGCGCTCCATAGATTCTGCCATTCTGCTCTTGCTGGATCAGAATGTTCTGAGGCTCTGAGTCCAATTAAAAAATATGCTTTTGCATGATAAGCGAGGTTTGGTACCTACAAAAACTTCAATCTTGTTAGCTGGGCTCCCATCTCTACATTCTCATTCCCATCGTCAGTGGGCAAACACATTTCAACTGAATCTGAGTGGCATGCCAGAACCGTGTGTGTCAGTTTAAATGCAGTGCATATTAGATTTGTTAATGAGTGAAAATGGCAGGTATGCAGCTTGTCTGGACCTCTGTGCTCAAACATGCATTTCTTTGCTGCTCTGTGCTTTGGAACCTTGTTAAACCCCACACTTCAATACGCTTTGCAACATTTTAACTGGGCCTTACTATGCTTTTACAGTGGGTTGTTAAGACAGTAATGATTAATGAAGGAACCAGAACAAATACTTTTGAAGATTCTATTTTAATGTGAGGAACTAAGCTGCTAATTTCTTGGTGCACCTGACTCACCCAGGACTGGTATATGACTTGTCACTGCAGAGAGAAACATTTCACTCAGTCGGTGACAGGCTTATGTTTAAAACCATTTGCAAACTTCCACAATCCATGCAAAACCTCTGTGCGAGGAAAGAAACAATTGGAGCAATCTTAAGATATATATTAATTCTATATCTTATATATATATATATATATATATATATATATATATATATAACTTATTCTCATTTTGTTAATCATTAATGAACATTTCTGTACTCTCGAGTGATTGAAAACGAGACATTTTGTGTTTGAATTGAAAGTGATGGTCTAGAGGAGTCAAATGGGTCAAAATTCAAGTATATTTTCCTCTGGAGAAATTATCACTTTTTGACGTCACTACTGTGGTATTATGCCTTTTTTTTGAATGGCTCAGGATGCAAATATAGCCTTCATCCATGAATCATATACTGTATATATATATACACAGACACAGACCTGAGACAAGTATATTTATGTTTGAGATTTAATTTATATATATCAAATACTTTAAGATTTTGTCCGCACTCAATTATGTATTTGAAAATATTTTAATATAAAACTAAATAGATCTTCTTATAAAACTTAATTTGTTATGTTTCACATCATTGCAACACATTTATAAACATGTTTGATACAGAAATCGACGCATTTCAATAGTTACAAAAAATATTTGAAATATTTAATTATTTAGATTCATATCAAATACATTTTAAATATTTAAATAAAATCATTATTAATCCCAGGTCTGATACACAGTAGTGTGCATATTTATCAGAACACCTCAAGATTTGTCATTTATATCCTTTATATACCTACCTGCATGAAAACCTCGGGGTGTGAGAATTTCAATGTATTCTTTAAGACATGACCACTGATGTCATTCAGCAAGTTCAAAAATTGTACTTATTTTAAAACATTTTGGAGTAGAACAAAACCAAACAAAATCACAACGCGTTTCGACATGTAGCGTGTCTTCATCTGGTGTTGGAAATTGGAAAACATTTTTGGAGTGTGTATATATATATATATATATATATATATATATATATATATATATATATATAATATATATATATATAAATATATATTATATTACAGAAGGGAAAAAACTGAGAACAAAGCCCTCCTTAACATGACCTTCCTCTATTGTTTTTTTTTTTTTTTAATCCTTTAAAATCCCAGAGAGAGAGCTTTTTTTTTTCTATAACTCAGGCAAAGAACAGCTACAGCTCCCTGCAGGAGGCCCCCTGCCATTCATAAAACTGAGCAGCTCAGGGAAATTACAGCCCTGTTGATAATGACTGCTTAAAGAATTGCAGTTAGTTTTGACCTATAAAAAGGGGTCCTTTTTTTCTTCAGAAAAAAAAAAGGTTTTGTGTGCCATTTTTACATGCTGAGTGAACGTGGTAATGAGCATATAAACTGGAGTACCTATCCTAGCTTCAATTCATTTTTACATGCTGAGTGAACGTGGTAATGAGCATATAAACTAGAGTACCTATCCTAGCTTCAATTCATTTTTACATGCTGAGTGAACGTGGTAATGAGCATATAAACTAGAGTACCTATCCTAGCTTCAATTCATTTTTACATGCTGAGTGAACGTGGTAATGAGCTTATAAACTAAAGTATTTATCCTAGCTTCAATTCATTTTTACATGCTGAGTGAACGTGGTAATGAGCATATAAACTAGAGTACCTATCCTAGCTTCAATTCATTTTTACATGCTGAGTGAACGTGGTAATGAGCATATAAACTAAAGTATCTATCCTAGCTTCAATTTATTTTTGAAGAAATAAAGCGGGGGTGGGAGGATTGGCCTGCTTTCAATTCTTTCAATTACTCGCACAGAAATGTTTTTATTAGATTTGTTGTTGCTGAATAGACATGTATATCCAATTCCCTTTCCCTATGTCCATTATCCACAAAGAAATCTACTGCATAGGGTTTCTCTAGATTATTTTCATCACTCAGATAACACAATGTAGTGGTCCTGTAGGGGCAATGGTAGCACAAGGACAGGTACATACAGAAAGATATTGGTAAAATGATACCACTATAAACCGACATTGACTGGAGTTTAGGCTTATAGTGGAAAACTGTTGACTCGAGGATTGAAAAGGGCAATAACATGGACTTTGTGGCTGTTGTCAATGTCTGTTTTATTACTGATATTTATCCAGAGAAATCTGTAATGTTGTAAGTTATTTTAAGAAGCATGGGTTTCATCAGCTGAAATATTGGTCTACACCAGACTATTCATAACTTGACTTAAGAACCCATCAATGAATGGAGTGTACTATACATACAACCTCTACTCTACAAACAGAGGACACTAGTCTTGGGCTGATAACTGTGCAGACGCAGAGGACTCTAGTCTTGTGTCTGATAACTGCGCAGACGCAGAGGACTCCAGTCTTGTGCTGATAACTGCAGATGCAGAGGACTCCAGTCTTGGGCTGATAACTGCAGATGCAGAGGACTCCAGTCTTGGGCTGATAACTGCGCAGACAAAGAGGACTCTAGTCTTGGGCTGATAACTGCGCAGACGCAGAGGACTCCAGTCTTGTGCTGATAACTGCAGATACAGAGGACTCCAGTCTTGTGCTGATAACTGCAGATGCAGAGGACTCCAGTCTTGGGCTGATAACTGCGCAGGTGCAGAGGACTCCAGTCTTGTGCTGATAACTGCAAACGCAGAGGACTCTAGTCTTGGGCTGATAACTGCGCAGACGCAGAGGACTCTAGTCTTGTGCTGATAACTGCGCAGACGCTTGTGTCTGATAACTGTGCAGACTCAGAGGACTCTAGTCTTGTGTCTGATAACTTCGCAGACGCAGAGGACTCCAGTCTGGTGCTGATAACTGCGTCTACGTTCCAGAGGACAGAGTCTGTTGATGTATAAACTGAGGTCAGACCCGCAGACGGACTGTTTTGAGATAAGAACCCGACTGATTTAATTCGTCCCCGTCTTGAGGCAGAGGACTCCTAGTCGTGTTGCTCTGAGGTCAGATACGACCTATTGCGTCTAGACGCAGGAGGGACTATCGCGTAGTCTTGGAGTCCTGCACAAGACTGAAGATGCAGAGGACTCTAGTCTTGGGCTGATAACTGCGCAGATGCAGAGGACTCCAGTCTTGTGCTGATAACTGCAGATGCAGAGGACTCCAGTCTTGTGCTGATAACTGCGCAGATGCAGAGGACTCCAGTCTTGGGCTGATAACTGCGCAGACGCAGAGGACTCCAGTCTTGTGCTGATAACTGCGCAGACGCAGAGGACTCTAGTCTTGGGCTGATAACTGCGCAGACGCAGAGGACTCCAGTCTTGTGCTGATAACTGCGCAGACGCAGAGGACTCCAGTCTTGTGTCTGATAACTGCGCAGACGCAGAGGACTCCAGTCTTGGGCTGATAACTGCGCAGACGCAGAGGACTCTAGTCTTGGGCTGATAACTGCGCAGACGCAGAGGACTCTAGTCTTGTGTCTGATAACTGCGACAGAGGACTCTAGTCTTGTGCTGATAACTGAGACGCAGAGGACTCCAGTCTTGTGTCTGATAACTGCGCAGACGCAGAGGACTCTAGTCTTGGGCTGATAACTGTCCAGATGCAGAGGACTCTAGTCTTGTGTCTGATAACAGCGCAGACACAGAGGACACTAGTCTTGGGCTGATAACTGTGCAGACGCAGAGGACTCTAGTCTTGTGTCTGATAACTGCGCAGACGCAGAGGACTCCAGTCTTGTGCTGATAACTGCAGATGCAGAGGACTCCAGTCTTGGGCTGATAACTGCAGATGCAGAGGACTCCAGTCTTGGGCTGATAACTGCGCAGACAAAGAGGACTCTAGTCTTGGGCTGATAACTGCGCAGACGCAGAGGACTCCAGTCTTGTGCTGATAACTGCAGATACAGAGGACTCCAGTCTTGTGCTGATAACTGCAGATGCAGAGGACTCCAGTCTTGGGCTGATAACTGCGCAGGTGCAGAGGACTCCAGTATTGTGCTGATAACTGCGCAGATGCAGAGGACTCCAGTCTTGGGCTGATAACTGCAGACGCAGAGGACTCCAGTCTTGTGTTGATAACTGCGCAGATGCAGAGGACTCCAGTCTTGTGCTGATAACTGCAAACGCAGAGGACTCTAGTCTTGGGCTGATAACTGCGCAGACGCAGAGGACTCTAGTCTTGGGCTGATAACTGCGCAGATGCAGAGGACTCCAGTCTTGTGCTGATAACTGCTCAGACGCAGAGGACTCTAGTCTTGGGCTGATAACTGCGCAGAGGCAGAGGATTCCAGTCTTGTGCTGATAACTGCGCAGACACAGAGGACTCCAGTCTTGGGCTGATAACTGCGCAGACGCAGAGGACTCCAGTCTTGGGCTGATAACTGCGCAGACGCAGAGGACTCCAGTCTTGTGTCTGATAACTGCGCAGACACAGAAGATTCCAGTCTTGTGTCTGATAACTGCGCAGACGCAGAGGACTCCAGTCTTGGGCTGATAACTGCACAGACGCAGAGGACTCTAGTCTTGGGCTGATAACTGCGCAGATGCAGAGGATTCCAGTCTTGTGTCTGATAACTGCGCAGACGCAGAGGACTCCAGTCTTGGGCTGATAACTGCGCAGACGCAGAGGACTCCAGTCTTGTGTCTGATAACTGCGCAGACACAGAGGATTCCAGTCTTGTGTCTGATAACTGCGCAGACGCAGAGGACTCCAGTCTTGGGCTGATAACTGCGCAGACTCAGAGGACTCTAGTCTTGTGTCTGATAACTGTGCAGACTCAGAGGACTCTAGTCTTGTGTCTGATAACTGCGCAGACGCAGAGGATTCCAGTCTTGTGTCTGATAACTGCGCAGACGCAGAGGACTCCAGTCTTGGGCTGATAACTGCGCAGACGCAGAGGACTCCAGTCTTGTGTCTGATAACTGCGCAGACGCAGAGGACTCCAGTCTTGTGCTGATAACTGCGCAGACGCAGAGGACTCCAGTCTTGTGTCTGATAACTGCGCAGACGCAGAGGACTCCAGTCTTGTGCTGATAACTGCGCAGACGCAGAGGACTCCAGTCTTGGGCTGATAACTGCACAGACGCAGAGGACTCCAGTCTTGGGCTGATAACTGCGCAGACGCAGAGGACTCCAGTCTTGTGCTGATAACTGCGCAGACGCAGAGGACTCCAGTCTTGTGTCTGATAACTGCGCAGACGCAGAGGATTCCAGTCTTGTGTCTGATAACTGCGCAGACGCAGAGGACTCCAGTCTTGGGCTGATAACTGCGCAGACGCAGAGGACTCCAGTCTTGTGTCTGATAACTGCGCAGGTGCAGAGGACTCCAGTATTGTGCTGATAACTGCGCAGATGCAGAGGACTCCAGTCTTGGGCTGATAACTGCAGACGCAGAGGACTCCAGTCTTGGGCTGATAACTGCGCAGACGCAGAGGACTCTAGTCTTGGGCTGATAACTGCGCAGATGCAGAGGACTCCAGTCTTGTGCTGATAACTGCGCAGACGTAGAGGATTCCAGTCTTGTGTCTGATAACTGTGCAGACGCAGAGGACTCTAGTCTTGGGCTGATAACTGCGCAGACGCAGAGGACTCCAGTCTTGGGCTGATAACTGCGCAGACGTAGAGGATTCCAGTCTTGTGTCTGATAACTGCGCAGACGCAGAGGACTCTAGTCTTGGGCTGATAACTGCGCAGACGCAGAGGACTCCAGTCTTGGGCTGATAACTGCGCAGACGCAGAGTACCCCAGTCTTGGGCTGATAACTGTGCAGATGCAGAGGACACTAGTCTTGTGCTGATAACTGTGCAGACGCAGAGGACACTAGTCTTGTGTCTGATAACTGCGCAGACACAGAGGACTCCAGTCTTGTGTCTGATAACAGCGCAGACGCAGAGGACTCTAGTCTTGGGCTGATAACTGCAGGCGCAGAGGACTCTAGTCTTGTGCTGATAACTGCGCAGACGCAGAGGACTCCAGTCTTGTGTCTGATAACTGTGCAGACGCAGAGGACTCCAGTCTTGTGTCTGATAACTGTGCAGACGCAGAGGACACTAGTTTTGTGTTTGATCCACAAAAAGGGAAACAAAACTGAACCAGGTAACTACAGACCAGTAAACCTGACTTCTATTATATGCAAACTTATGGAAACTATAATAAGATCCAAATGGAAAATTACCTATATGGTAACAGGGTACTGGGAGACAGTCAACATGGTTTTAGGAAAGGGAGATCGTGCCTAACTAACTTGCTTGATTTTTTTGAGGATGCAACATCCATAATGGATAATTTCAAAGCATATGACATGGTTTATTTAGATTTCCAGAAAGCTTTTGACAAAGTCCCGCACAAAAGATTAATTCTCAAACTGAACGCAGTTGGGATTCAAGGAAACACATGTACATGGATTAGGGAGTGGTTAACATGTAGAAAACAGAAAGTACTGATTAGAGGAAAAACCTCAGAATGGAATGTGGTAACCAGCGGTGTACCACAGGGATCAGTATTAGGTCCTCTGCTATTCCTAATCTACATTAATGATTTAGATTCTGGTATAGTAAGCAAACTTGTTAAATTTGCAGACGACACAAAAGTAGGAGGAGTGGCAAACACTGTTGCAGCAGCAAAGGTCATTCAAAATGATCTAGACAAGATTCAGAACTGGGCAGACACATGGCAAATGACATTTAATAAAGAAAAGTGTAAGGTACTGCACGCAGGAAATAAAAATGTACATTATAAATATCATATGGGAGATACTGAAATTGGAGAAGGAATCTATGAAAAAGACCTAGGAGTTTTTGTTGACTCAGAAATGTCTTCATCTAGACAATGTGGGGAAGCTATAAAAAAGGCTAACAAGATGCTCGGATACATTGTGAAAAGTGTTGAATTTAAATCAAGGGAAGTAATGTTAAAACTGTACAATGCACTAGTAAGACCTCAGCTTGAATATTGTGTTCAGTTCTGGTCACCTAGCTATAAAAAAGATATTGCTGCTCTAGAAAGAGTGCAAAGAAGAGCGACCAGAATTATTCCGGGCTTAAAAGGCATGTCATATGCAGACAGGCTAAAAGAATTGAATCTGTTCAGTCTTGAACAAAGAAGACTACGTGGCGACCTAATTCAAGCATTCAAAATTCTAAAAGGTATTGACAGTGTCGACGCAAGGGACTTTTTCAGCCTGAAAAAAGAAGCAAGGACCAGGGGTCACAAATGGAGTTTAGAAAAAGGGGCATTCAGAACAGAAAATAGGAGACACTTTTTTACACAGAGCATTGTGAGGGTCTGGAATCAACTCCCCAGTAATGTTGTTGAAGCTGACACCCTGGGATCCTTCAAGAAGCTGCTTGATGAGATTTTGGGATCAATAAGCTACTAACAACCAAACGAGCAAGATGGGCCGAATGGCCTCCTCTCGTTTGTAAACTTTCTTATGTTCTTATGTTCTTATGTTCTTATGTTCTTATAACTGCAGGCGCAGAGGACTCTAGTCTTGTGCTGATAACTGCACAGACACAGAGGACTCTAGTTTTGTACTGCACACTGAGGCTGGGAACCTGACATGATTGACCTTAAATCCAATCTTACAGATACGTTTTATTTTGCGCGTTTTACAATGACTGTCGTGGGTCTGCGGGTCTGAATGCAGATTAGGGGATCTGACCCCCGAAATGCAGGTCATGTGGGTGGTCTGATGAGTCAGGGGGCACTATTGACAGCACATAGACTTTTTTGTTCAACAGTACCAATTGTTAAACCCTCAATAATCATATACTATTCTTGGTCATTTGACCCTTCATTAGCAAGTTGCGATGAGCTAGCATTGGTTTTGATCTAATAGTTGAATAATGGTAACTATTTCACAATTTTAAATATCAACTGTATTATAATGGGGTCAATACACACTAATAGTCCATTGTAGTGCCATAGTACCATACCAGTAACACTACAGTGTTCAGTTGCATTGTTGGTAATGCTGCTGCCTGCTGTTTGTGTTCTTTTTCAGGGCACCTGTATGATATTGTATTCCAGATTATTATTTCACTTGTTCTGTAAAGGAAGTTTAATTGTGTAATAGAAACATGAATGGATTGATTTATTCAAGGTCACATCTGCTGGGAGAGGTGCCACTGAAGCAGCCATGCAACCACTGATACAGGACCTGTTCATTCAGCAGCTGGATCAGCATTGCCACGAATTAATCAATGAAGGATATTATATCGTCAAAGGGGAGGGATATATAACATTTCAGTAGAACCGCAGTACTCTCACTATTGTATGCCAAATTACTTTTTCATATAAGGGTCAAACTGGGATTGAAGTGGTGGGTTATTGATTAAAGGTTTAAAACATGTTTGTCATCCTCCTTCTGGCCAACCACTAATAACAAAAAGGAGATTATTTCTGCTGGACCGCCTGACAGAGGTGGCTCCTGTTGAATATGCAGTTGTATTGTTGGGAGGGACTGGGACATAAGAAGGTGAAATAACTTGACCGCAGGGTCACCCAGTTTGAAATAACTTTCCCAGGATAGCTGCTGCATTGAAATGCCCTGTCACATGCGCACCCACGGAGGTCATTTGACAAGTCTGCTCTCACAGGGTCAAGGGGCAGCTACGTTTTCTTTCTTCTTTCCTCTTTTTTTTTTTAAACACATTGGTTTGACGTAAACAGAGTATCAGAGATCGAGCTGAAAGGTATGATAAGTTTTGCTGTTTTGCTTTAGTGTTTAGGATGCTGCAACATATCTCCCACTGAGATGGGACATTTTAATTTTCAGCGGGGTTCCTGATCTAACACGTCATTTCACAAGCTGAGCTCTCAAATCTCAACTTGCTGTCTGCTCAGAAAATCAAGGCTGGGAGGTCAGTTTACTGAGGTACATTCCAGAGACGAACATGTATTTTTAGAGTATGCTTCAATGTATTTTTAGAGTATGCTTCAGTGTATTTTTAGAGTATGCTTCAGTGTATTTTTAGAGTATGCTTCAATGTATTTTTAGAGGATGCTTCAATGTATTTTAGAGGATGCTTCAATGTATTTTTAGAGTATGCTTCAGTGTATTTTTAGAGTATGCTTCAATGTATTTTTAGAGGATGCTTCAATGTATTTTAGAGTATGCTTCAATGTATTTTTAGAGTATGCTTCAGTGTATTTTTAGAGTATGCTTCAATGTATTTTTAGAGTATGCTTCAGTGTATTTTTAGAGTATGCTTCAATGTATTTTAGAGGATGCTTCAATGTATTTTTAGAGTATGCTTCAGTGTATTTTTAGAGTATGCTTCAATGTATTTTTAGAGTATGCTTCAGTGTATTTTTAGAGTATGCTTCAATGTATTTTTAGAGGATGCTTCAAAGTATTTTAGAGTATGCTTCAATGTATTTTTAGAGTATGCTTCAATGTATTTTTAGAGTATGCTTCAATGTATTTTTAGAGTATGCGTCAAAGTATTTTTAGAGGATGCTTCAATGTATTTTTAGAGTATGCTTCAATGTTGTTTTTACTTCACTTAAACAACTTTAACTAAATAAAATCAAACTTGCTGCTCAAGACATGACAAGTTAATGGGAAATGTTCTCCATTTCTTACCTCTTAGTCTTTCAAATTGTGTGACACAACATAACACACTGCTGGAACACAGTACACCCACAGTAATCCCACGCCAAAAAAAAAAAGATTATAACAAAACAAGACCTGAAACGTTCTGGTAGAGGATGGGCAGAGCATTACAGCTATGTAGCGTAATGCATTAGGAAAGAAACGGTTAACTGGAATTAGCAGCCTGTCGTTTGGCACAGCAGATGAAGATCTCTTGCCCTCTCTGTTGTGTATCCCTCTTTCTGTCTCAGTGACCAGTGGCTGGTTATTCATTAAGCTCTTCTCTCCTCTGACTAATCCCAACAGACTTTCCCTCCAGTCTGAAGACGGCAGGTTGGATTCATTGACTCTTTGCACATTATTAGGAAAGGTTGGGGGTAGGGGAATGAAAGAGGAGTCTGGGAAAAGCATTGTCAACTTCAACTTCTTAGTGGAGTTGCTGGGCACCTGTCCACACAAGGCTAACAGACAAGCAGATTACAAGGATTCCTTTGCAGTGCCAACTTTTTTTTTTCTTCATTTTTTTTTTTTTCCTCAGGCTGAGAGTCTGAACTTTTATAATGAAACTTCAACATTCATGTGAATTAAAAGAAATCAATTTCCCTCTGAGGAGACATAACCCCCAGATTACACATGTTTTGTGGGCCCCAAAATCTCTTGAGAAGATGGAAGCCAAAGGTCTTGGGCGACATCAACTCAAGCAAAAATACAATCTTTTTTTAAAAACCATTTTATTTATTATATATATATATATATATATATATATATATATATATATATATATATATATATATATATATATATATATATATTTCCTGCTGCATTGTTCCACAATAACATTTTCACAAACTAAAATATAATTAATTGAATAATGAATTTCTGTCTGACTCTAAATAACTGATCCCCACACCACACATCAGGTAAAACTAGCAGGTGTAAAATTGAGAAATTGTACCCTACCTTGACCCCACCCTACACAGGAGTAGTTTTTGCAGTCAACATGACTAAAACCTGGCATGGGTAATGTGTTATTGCAGACCACCCAAGTGAATCGCGAAATGACATTTAAACCCAAGGACCTGCAACAGTCATTGTACAAGCCGTATCTGTGAGATCACTGTTTGGGTGATGCAAAAAACGGAAGCTCATTATCAACATACGATTGCATGTGCATTCGTTGATGGGTTCCTAATTCAAGTTGCACATGCATATCATTTTAAATGAACCAATGGTGTTGTGTTCTTTTATTGATTCAAATTTTCAATTTTTATCTTTTAGGTCAGATTAATGTGTCCAAAATGTTTTCGAGGAAGGGAATACTCCAGACTTTGGTGGTTGAATATATGCAGTAACCAAACGTACAATACTTTAACTTAAAATAAAGGGAGACAGTTAGTGACCTCATGAAAAGCCTCAGACAAAGTATTCCAGCAGGGATGCCAGTTGGAGTTTAGGAAGCCTGACCCAAGTTGAAAAACAAGCAGGGTTTTTACAGTAATTCGTTTTCTTTGTCGTTGCTGCCTCGGCTGGTGAACTGCTTTTCAAAAGAGAGGGGAGTTCCTTCTTTTGTGCCCCGAGCTGCCTGCTTCTGAACTCACTGCAGGAGTACGAGGGGACTGGGCTGTAGCGGCTATCACTTAACATCTGAATGTATCAGGAGCTCTGCCTCTGGGAGCTCTTTCACTGAGACCAGCATGGAGTTTTTAACATAAAGAAACTTGGGGGAGGGGTTATCCAGAAGAGGTGGGTTTACTGCCTGGCATTCTGGCAGAGCTGACAAGAGGGCATAGAGACCCTATCAGCAGGAAAGCACTGGATAGCAGAGAGGACTTTGGAAAGAAACAAAAAGGATGGATGGACCTTTTTAGTGTAATATTTCTGGTATTTCTGGTATGCATCCGATCCTGAAAATCTGATTTACAGGGAACTGAAGGAGACAGTCAGTTTCAGAAGAACAAAAAAAAAAAAGGAAATGTGATCAGTTTTTCACAAGTTGTCCAAGAGCAAGTGGCTGGCGAAGGGGCTTGATTTGTGTTTGTCCTTGCAAATGGAGCATCTGATAAGTGGGTGTTTGTACAGCCAGGATTCCGCTTCAGTGAATGGGAAAGCATACTGACAGTGGAAAGGAATATACGGTGGTTATAGAGAGCCTTTCACCCATCAGTGTAAGTAAGTACATCTCTTGGTCATAATTAAAAGTGGTATATCAAGGAAATTTCTTTCTTTAAGTTAATAAATAGGGAGTGCAGTACTTTATATTTTAGAGGGCAGTTCTCACTTTAGAGCATTATGTACAGTTCTGAAATTTGAATGTTCCTCTACAAAAAAAAAAAAAAAAAAAAAAGTTTGGTAAGATATTCTAATGTTAACTGTGTAAATGCCTAGCAAATTAATTGTTCCTTCATATCCAGCAGGTGTCACAAACTTAACTGATTGCATTCATTTGTAATATCAATGCTCTATCTTTCAGTACTAAATAGAGCCCCGCTTGCTGGTGGTTTTCACTATTATTGCATAAACTAAAATAAGTATTTTGAAAACAGCAACAAACAGCAAGCAACATCAATCACAGCTTGGGGGATGGGGGTGCTTTTTGCAATATTAGCCTGGAGTCAATGTGCAGGTGCTGCTAACTGACTTAACTGCAGAAGTACATACTGTAGCAAATACTGCTCATTTGTACATTGTAACTCCAGGGAAAGTGTGGAGTAACCACCTTAGCAAACAAGTAAGCCACTGTAAGGTCCCTGTTTTTTAAAAGGGGTAGTGTAATAAAAAATGAGCTTCGGTTTTAATTTTGTAATTTTTGGAGCATTTTTAACTGGCTTCTATCTACCTGTTATTTAAACTTGCTCTTTAACTGTATTGTTATGATAATTTACTCTAATTTTGTTAATCTCAAACATTATGTCTAAATGTAATGCTGATCAGGTATTATTTTGTTTAAGTAGATGGCAGTGCTTGACAAAATAAACATTCCTATTGCATTCTCTCTTAGTAATCAGTGGCAGTACAGCACACACACTTCTGCATTGAGACGCTTAAGGCTGAATGAAACTGCTTGTTTTAAATGGGTTATACAAAGTTGTTCTACTTATTTCAATGGATATATTTCTTATGGTCAGGACAATTCCAATAATTACCACAAAAGGGACAGCTAGCACAGTGGTCATTCAAAAAATGTTTTGCATTAGTATAGGGTGCTTACTAGCAGGCCACAGCGGTGTACAGAAGGTTGAGTTCCAGCGATAGGAAGCAGGACTTCACATCTCTGTTAGACCTCTTTAATGTCATGGTTTAAAAGACAGCACATGACACTGACCCAAAAACTGATGCTGATAGGCAATGTCTTGCGCGAGTAGTTGTTTGAAACACCATCCATGTTCCTTAAGCCTTTATTTCTGTTAGCTTTCTGTTGTACACATGTGGAGTAGTGGTCCGTTGTAAAAAATAAATAAATAAATAAATATAATATTTCAATTAAAGAACAATCTTCAAAATACAATTGTGTATGAGACACACCTTGTAAAAATATTATACCATATTTGTTAAACTTTAATTCACCTTTTATTTTCATAAAAATTAGGTTTGATATTTGTAAAACTTTCATAGATAATGTTTGTTATTTTTTTTCTTGAGTATCAAAACACTCAAACCTTAGAAATAACCTTGTTTACATCAATACCTATTAATTTATTTTTGGTCTGTGTCAGAAGACAGCAGTTGTGTCAAACAATGATCTGCAGGAATGTGTGTGAGTCGGGGGGGGGGGGGGGCGTCCTGCTCATCCATTGCTTTGGTTATTTCATGTCCTTGCTGAGCTATTACAGTTCTTTGGAAAATTTAGAAGTGTTTAATTGGCATCCTATAGAATAACTCAGACTCGTTTATCAGAAGGGATAACAGAATCACATTTCCAGATGGTGCAAAAACTGCACCCTGATGCTACTAGTGCTGATATTAGCATCACAATGAAATCCGTTGACACAATTAAATGTTGATGCTAACCAAAGCCCCAGTGTATGCCATCCAATTGAGCCAGTGCCCTTCCCCCAACCCATTCATTAAAGGTTGTGTCAACATAAATGGTGTGCTCCATTGCATTACCAGGAAGGCACTGCTCAGGGACAATTTCAACATGCTTTATATTCTCTACGAGACACAACTCTTTACCCCCCCCCCCCCCCCCCCGGAACACTGCTATCTTGTAGCCAAACTAGAAACTAACATCCCAGAATATGTTACTTTTTTTTCCTAAGTACATTTTTTTTCTTTTCCCATTTCAACAAATAATATAAACCAAAACAACACTGCTGTACGTAAAAGAAGCTCCTTCCACTGGATCTTCTGATTGCAGTAACAGACCGTGGTGGTGATCTGAATGGGATTGCAGCCTTATCATCTATTATGATTACGATTATGATTGTGATTATGATTATAGTGGTTAATCTTGGTCAGTTCCAAGTCATTTCTGACTTCATAATGTCTTTATAATGTCTTTCTCCACTTGTTCTGTAATGCAACTCTTACTGACACATCTTAAACAGAACTTTATCAGGCAATATCGCTTGCATGTTTTCAGTTTGTGTTGAACTGGGACAATTAAAACATACTTATTTTCCAGTTTAGACAATAATGGCCATCATCCAGGAATAAACAGCGCACTATTTCAAGTATTAAAAAACTCTCATGTTGATGCTAACCAAATAGCCCCAGTTTATGCCATCCAATTGAGCCAGTGCCCCTCCCCCAGCTGGGGGGTGGCGGTTTGATATCTTGATGTATCGGTAGGGCCAGGTTGGTTATAATCTAATTGTACTCTCGGAGTAAGTCAGCATCTTGCCTCATGTTCAATGGTGTGATATTGGAGAGCACTGATAGCCAGGGAGGTGGTGTAGATTGAAGTGCACAACTGACCTATCTAGCAGTATTGATTGGTGTGTATGGGCTGTTGCCCCAGAAGGGCAAGCAATATGTTGATCCTGGATTTGGTTTGTTGCTGAAATATACAAGATGCTGATGGTAGCTGAGGATCCGATCGTGGGTGACTCTTAAGTACCTTGGTTTGTAGTTGTGCACAAGTGGGGTACCACAGAACATCTCATTAAGTGATTTCATGGCCTCAGAATTGTTCAGGTGGAAAGCAGAGACTACAGTTTTGGATGCATTGTATTTTAAGCTTCGAGATTTCCGTTCTGTTGCCGCAAAAGAAGGTGCTTGTGTTGCCAGCGCAATATCGTCCACGTAGATTAATTTGTGAGATGTGGTTGGTGGAATGTCTGGTGTAGAGATGGAAGAGGTCTGGTGAACGGATCCTCGTGGGATTCCATTGTTCAAAGTCTGTGTGTGGCTGGTTCAGACACCATGGTTAACTTGGAACTAAGGGTCACTCAGCATTGCGTTTATTAACCAGATGGTAGGTCGGCACTTGAAGGCCATTGACAGCTTCGCAATGGGCCCTTTGCACCGTACATTGTCATAGGCAGAAGAAAGGTCTGTTTTCAGTTTATATTGGATGCCATCCTCTACATGGCATGTCAAGGCCAGAATCTGATCACAAACATTCAAAATGCTTAACAATAAACGACTTCTAGTAATTGTGAAGTATAAAGTCTTTTGGTTTCATCCGAATCTCTATTTTTTCACAGCTACAATAAGGTGCATTGCGTTCCAGATTGTACAGATACAGGTTATGCACTTCAACCCAACGTAAGCACCTGTGTGTGGTTTACTGTAATGGAAATTAAGAATGCTTATTTTATTATTATAGGAAAAATCATAGAAAGCGCATGCACAGTTTCTCACGATTTGTGGTCCCTGTCTGTCTTACAGTCTTCATGGATCGGACAGTGCTAACATTGCGGCAGTATCCTGCATTTACTGTATTCAAAATAACAGCGTGGGAAGTATGGTAGGACAATGCAAAATTCAGTAAAATTGGGCTGAAGGGTTTTTGTTTTCATTACCTAGCCCCTTCCTAACCCTGTCTCAACCCATGTGACTTCTCAATTCTACAAGCAAACTTTGAGCTCACTTTTTTGTTTGTGTGCAATGGCAGAGCATCAAGAATATTGGAAATATTTATGAAGATGTTTATGAAGAACACACACATCCAATAACGATTTAATACAATTTCACAACAAAGTTCCCAATGATGATGCAGTATTACTGCAGACGATTCTCATTCAAATGCTCTTCTTCTTCTTCTTCTTCTTCTTCTTCTTCTTCTTCTTCTTCTTCTTCTTCTTCTTCTTCTTCTTCTTCTTCTTCTTAGTAGTAGTAGTTGTAATATAATTACTATTATATGCATTGGTATAAAAAATTTAACATTTTGAAAGAAAACACTTTGTAAACAGAGAGTTTCTATTTTTATTTTGTCCCAAAACTAGATTGTATTTCTCAGACTCAAAAAACCCTAACAATGCAGTGTCTTCTGCTTCAGTGCTTCAGTGCACCAATAAATCTCTTTCCACTTGCAAGCCCAGCTGTTTCAATCACCCTGCTGGTGATCCGCAATGACCTTCCCAGTGTGGGAAAAACCAGACATTGATTTGGGATGTGGAGTCAGAGCGAGAGACAGGCTCTTCTGTAGCTGTATAACCCATTGAAACCCTTCATACTCTGTGTACTGTACTGGTTCTTCCATACGTTACAATGTGACTTATTTGAACTATCCCTGGGGTCATGTGGTTATTGTATACAGGACCTGGTTTTTACTGCATTTACACAGTCTCGCTAGCATGCACCTCAAGTATAACATGTTATACCTAAAAATGATAGTATGTTTTTGATGTTTCTGAGATATACTATAATCAATATATTGATTTATTTACATCTATAAAAATTGCATAGACAGGTATTTATTTACTTTATTGGTTAAGTGGAAAAACAAATCAATAAAATATATATATATTTTTTTTAGCAGTGTCAGGCTTTTATTTGGAAGATTACCATTTTGCCAGATAATCAGACAAAATAAATGTGTAAATACATGTAAAGATAACAAGACGTGAAATGTTCCCTTCTTGTACTGGACAGAGCAATCTTTAGCAGAAATATTTCCAATCTTTGATGCAGCTGCTGTGTTTTTCATTGAAGACATTTCAAAGAAATCCTGCAGCTTGTTAATCATTTATGGAAAGTAAACTGCCAGACTGCCAGGTTCCTAAATGCACGGTACAGTAACAGGTAGGGCATCAATAAGACAAACATTTGCTGTATTATATTTTTAAATGATAAAAAAATGTATATTTACAGTTTACATTTTCAGAAATTAGTTTCACAGGGAATTACTACATATTACATGGCAATGGGTAAATTTATCGGAAAGCATTAAATCAATGATAACCGTGAACAAAATACTTGCAATAATGCAGCAAATGCATTATTTAAATGCATTAAATGCAGGCTCGCTCTAATAAGCAGGGTTTTGCAATGGTAGCCAAGACTCTTAAAAAAACCCACAAAAAAACCCAAGATAAATGTCATGCCAAATCTAGACAGCATTGAGAAGAAAAATAAAGCATTTTATGCTTGTCATATTTGATCATGGTATAAATAGTTGCCCCTTGAAAGTCTGTGGCCTGAGCTGGCCAAGAATTCCAAGCCTGGCTGCCAAGCAGAACACAGGGTAACCATTTTGAACACTGCCCGTCAAGTAGAGCTGTCTTCAAATTTCTATACCGAGAAATTGTCTTCAGATGTTTCTTTTTTTGCACGAAGAATCTGCCAGCCAAAGAGACATCCTTCAGACTGTGCTTAACCCTGTAATGCCCAAGCATTTTTAAAATGAGAAAAACCAAAATGGTCAAAAGTTTTGCATCACCTAGAGTTTTAAGATTGAGACATAATTAAAAAAAAAAAAAAAAAAAGAAACTGTATGAACATAATTTAGATATTTTATAAGTAGTTGTACAGCATGCATGTTAGATTTCAAAATGTTAAAATATGTAATTCAACAATGTTAACGTAACATTATTCAGCAGGTTTCATTTCACTTTATGAAGCAAATTCTATGGGGGATGCACAGTTTTTCATCCTGTCCTGCAACACACAATGGAACTGCTTATAAGAAATTCTGACATGAGACTAGGTTTAAGAAAGAATAATGCAGAGGGTGGCTAATCATTGTATCACACTGTATGTGATACAGAGATGGGCATTACAGTGTTACAGAACCATTAGAATCACCTACAAGTGTAGATACACAGCAACAAACTGCAGATTTGCGAAACAGTAGTTTTCACATAATTATGTAATTAGATATATGAACATATATAACATGCAATATTCAAGTTCCATTCCTTTAGTTAGGAAATGGAGAGAATAAGTACCACTAATTCATATTTATACATCTTGAGCGTACCTATGATCAAAACAGATTACTGCAGGTTTTTTCTGTATTAATAAACAGTTCATATTGGTTTACAGGTGGTCAGCTAAGTGTGAAAATTGGTAAAGCTCCTAATTAAAGGCCCTACACAAATATGAAAAGAAGGATTTCCAGCCTACAATCTCTATTTTGTAGCTTGACTCTTTTAGTGGATGACACATCTTAATATGGTTCTGTGGCAGAACAAAGCTCTGCCCTTTTTAAATTGGCAGGGATGGGGTTAATTTCCCCTACCTGCCTGGGTTTATTATGTTCAGGTGGCTGGGGTTGATTAGTTGATTAGGTTAATTAACGATCAATCAGTGCCCTGCCGCCTGACATAAAAGGAGGCCTCTGCTTCTCATTTGGAAGGAGGGAGCTGAGGAAGCAGGTTGGTGTTGGTGTTGGTGTTGGTGTTGGTGTTGGTGTTGGTGTTGGTGTTGGTGTTGGTGTTGGTGTTGGTGTTGGTGTTGGTGTTGGTGTTGGTGTTGGTGTTGGTGTTGGTGTTGGTGTTGGTGTTGGTGTTGGTGCTGGTGCTGGTGTTTTTTGTGAATCCAGTGAAGGCATTGCCCAGCCTGGAAACCTTAATTTTGTAAGTTTTGTTGTCTTTCTTTTTGTGTTTAAAGATTTTTATTTTGCCCTTGTGCACTTTATTTTTGTGTTTATTTATAATAAAATTAGGATTTTTTGAACTGCAGTCTGTCTCTGGGCCTCTATCCGCTCACCAGCCTGTCACATTTGGTGTCAGAGTGGGATAGCGCCACCTAGAGGCTCAGAGCAATATTTTATTTTATTTTTTTGGAATTTTTGGGATAATTTTTTTTTTTTTTTAAATGGGAAAGAAGAGCAGACAGCGGCAAAGGCAGGACAAGCAGCAGCTGAAGAAATGTAAGCTGCTGCAGCCACTGCTGGAGGACCCGGCCAGCCTCTTCCCTTGGTGTTCCTGGTGCGGGAAGGAGGACCATCGTTGGTGGTCCTGCCCAGATGTGCCACCGGCAAACTGGTGTGGCTGGTGTGAGGAGGACGGCCACAACTGGGCAGGATGCCCCTACAACCAGGCCCAGGAAGAGGTGCAGTATTCACCCCGGGCATCAGGGGCCACCCCACTACCTCCAGCACCACCACCTTCACCACCAGTCACAGGAGATCTGGGACTGGTTGATGCCATCTGAGGCAGACCTCGTCCACGATCTCCCCATAGTTATCAACACACTGTGGCGTCGAGATGGGGAGAGGTGGGAACAGTGGGAGGAACAACACCACCCAGCGTCCTTCCCAGAGGTTGCCCTCATGGTGATTAATTACCTGGGGGTAGACATGGGAGATGCCCCAGTCACTCCAATAGAGAGGGGTGAGCCGCCTTCCCGAGAGCCTGAGAGGGGTGAGGAGCCGCCGCCGCTCCCAGAGCCAGAGAGGGAGGAGCCGCCGCCGCTCCCAGAGCCAGAGAGGGGTGAGGAGCCGCCGTCGCTCCCAGAGCCCTAGAGGGGTGAGGAGCCGCCATCGCTCCCAGAGCCCGAGAGGGGTGAGGGGCCGCCGTCGCTCCCAGAGCCAGAGAGGGGTGAGGAGCCACCGTCGCTCCCAGAGCCAGAGAGGGTGAGGAGCCGCCGCCGCTCCCAGAGCCCAAGAGGGGTGAGGAGTTGCCGTGACTCTCAGAGCCAGAGAGGGGTGAGGAGCCGCCGTCGCTCCCAGAGCCAGAGAGGGGTGAGGAGCCGCCGTCGCTCCCAGAGCCAGAGAGGGAGGAGGAGCCGCCGCCGCTCCCAGAGCCAGAGAGGGGTGAGGAGCCGCCGTCGCTCCCAGAGCCAGAGAGGGGTGAGGAGCCGCCGTCGCTCCCAGAGCCAGAGAGGGGTGAGGAGCCGCCGCCGCTCCCAGAGCCAGAGAGGGGTGAGGAGCCGCCGCCGCTCCCAGAGCCAGAGAGGGGTGAGGAGCCGCCACTAGAGGGAGCCGGGCCGCCGTCGCCGTACTACCTTGGAGATCCGGGGCCCCCTCAACTAAAGAAGGCTTGGGGGATCCAACATCAACCCCGCCCACCATAACAGCCCACCCAAGGGACATAATTGGACTCTTGGGGGGAGGGGGGGTGGGGGGAAGGGGGGAGTTGGCCGATTGTGGCCGGTGTACGTTGTACATGGGGGGGGGGGGGGGGGGGGGGGGGGGGGGGGGGGGGGGGGGGGGGGGGGGGGGGGGGGGGGGGGGGGGGGGGGGGGGGTGGCAGAGCAAAGCTCTGCCCTTTTAAATTGGCAGGGATGGGGTTAATTTCCCCTACCTGCCTGGGTTTATTATGCCCAGGTGGCTGGGGTTGATTAGGTTAATTAACGATCAATCAGCCCCCTGACATAAAAGGAGGCCTCTGCTTCTCATTTGGAAGGAGGGAGCTGAGGAAGCAGGTTGGTGTTTGTGGTGTTTGTGGTGTTTGTGGTTTTTGTGATTTGTGAATCCAGTGAAGGCATTGCCCAGCCTGGAAACCTTAATTTTGTAAGTTTTGTTGTCTGTCTTTTTGTGTTTTAAAGATTTATTTTGCCCTTGTGCACTTTATTTTTATGTTTATTTATAATAAAATTAGGATTTTTTGAACTGCAGTCTGTCTCTGGGCCTTTATCCACTCACCAGCCTGCCACAGGTTCATACAATAACAGTGTCTCCAAAAAAAGTTCCACTTAATTCAGTGCCCACTCTGTTGTGGGTAAGACCAGTGAAAAAGCAATATTTTAAAAACTAGACTAGTGCACAAAAAAATAGGCAGAGAAAAGTCCAACAATAACTTACTAGGGAGAAATCAATGGGAATTAACATCCAATTCTACGTCAATAATTGATTCCTTATTTTAGCATGTATTTTTACAAAAAAACTATTTTCTCTTACCAATTCCAAATTGAATAATTCAGGGACCATATGTCTCTAAGCAGAAGTCAACAAGAATTGTGTTCTTGGCATTGCCAGCCAGCTGCACTTCTGCAGCTGGCAGTGCCCATCTGCTCTCCGAAATGCTCTATAGAATCAGGCTTTTACTGCTGGCAATGTCCATCTGCTGTTCAGCTGGAGATCTGGGGGACATAATGGTGTCCCTCCTGGACTGCCTCTTCAGATATTTTATTCTGGACAAGAGTGTTTACCGATGAGGGAGATGTTCTGTGGACCTAGGAACAGATATTTATAAATGCAGGGATGGAGGGAGCTCTCAGAGTTGAAGCAGCCCAGTAAATAAAGAGACAGGGAACACACCAGGGAAATATTGTTGATAAAAGCACCTTTATCAGCAAATCAATGTATTGCCTAAGCAATAAACTTCTCCACGCTTTCTCGGTCTAGAACTCAGATGTACTAATTTCAAACACAAATTCTGTAATATTATCATTTTGTAATTCCTTTTTACAAGTGACATTTTTAACTTTTTTTTGTTAAAAGTTGTAGAACAGTTTCAACTTATTAACATTTTTACTTATTAAAGAACAATATTTAAGGAAATTAAAAAAAAAAAAAAAAAAAACATTAATCCTATATGTACCAACTGTTAATAGTCACCAGTTAACATAAAAAATGTGGATCTTTACTTGTTAACTGCAGATTAAACAGAGTTGTCAGCCTCTGCCAATTGTAATTATGGATGTCCTAATCTGTTTTTTTTTTTCATTGTCTGATATGGAACAGAATGGGGACTGAATTCCAACAGCAGATTAAACTGGACATTATTACCAGTGCAGATGCTTGTCATCAAAGTCCACACTTACATTGAAGATGTATTTTCTCTGTTCTATATCCAATTGACAATAAACGGCATTGAAGTTATACCTTAAAGCATGTGCATTATAGTTTATACAAGGGTAGCAGAAATGCATTAGCTTTATATCTATTTAGTAGTTCTAAAATAAGCTCCTCTTCATGAGAATGTTCTTACAAATGACTGCCCCTGATCCTAACCCTAATTATTTTTAAAGTGTCACCACCTGTTCTATTCAGGCATAGCCAGCCGTAGATGCCCATTGTCATATGTTGTGGGTGGGAGAGGAGGAGTTGTGGGAGCATGCTTTTTATTCATCTTTGTTTTACCATGGCCTTGTCTTGTTTTAGGCAGCTAAGCATCAGCCTGTATGCATGAATCGGGGTCTTGCATCCACACACCTCAGTAACCTCTTGGCTTTAGGACTATGGGGAATTCCATCAGCAGACCCGGTTGCCTAGGACGGAAGTCCAAGCAGGTGAAGTCAGAGGAGGACTTCCTGAAAGAGTGTTACCAGCACAGAGGTCCTCCCCTCATTGAGAACTGGGGAGGGGAGAACCTTAAAGACAAGGACGACGCGGAAACTCACAACAATACAGAGGACAGGCTCATTGACAATGCCTGGAGCCCAATCCAGACTTCTCCTGTTAACATCCCCCAAAATGGAACTCTCATTGAGAAAGACATCACAGATTCTTGCAACCAACCCAAAGACAAGACTGGGGGACAGGGGCAGCAGACAGCAGGAGTGCTGAAACACAGCTCAGGGAGCCCTTGGTCCTGGAAGCCACTGGCTACCAGGGAAGTGACCGAGATCACTGAGGTCACTGAGACCACTGTCACGGAGATCGTGGAAGTGACAGAGTATCCATCAGGAGAGAAGGGGGGAGACCCCATTATCACAAGGACTGTGAGGGTCCTTACTGGGGTTGCTGAGGAGCTCTCTGAGGTCAATATATTACCTTCCCAGTGCTGTGCATCACCAAGAAGAAACACTGACCTAATACACATGTTTAAGAGGCTAACCTGTTAATTGCCAGGATTTCATGGTTAGGAGATTTTGGATGAAATGTTGGCAATAAACACTTTTTTAAACTTGAAGCATTAACTCCTTAAACAATGTTGGAAAAACAGTGGAAGTTATTTCATGATCCCTCACTAAAGTACAGGTTTCAATATGTCATGATGTACAGTATGCCTTCTTTCATGTCCAAAAACAATGGCTTGTAAATATATAAACCATATAGTCATACTCTCAGCCAGATCAGATTAAGACCATTTGAAAACGGACCTGAATGGATTGATTCTGCCATTGTCTTTAAAGAACAAGGCTGACACACGTGGTTACTTGAGTTTATTTTATACTGTCCTTTTAGCAAGATTCAGTGGTGACAGATTTAAATAATGTGCACATTAAAAATCATCCATTTAAAGTAATTGTTAAAACACAACAATGCTGCTGAGTCTAATATATGACAGCTCTGATAATCAGACCCCCTCAATAACGTAAGCCTCTGAATTCAGTTTGTAATGGGACTTTTCTTTTTCTTGTAATTTGCCTTCCTCTCCACAGCTTCAGAATGATGAGCAGTCAATATCAGATCAAGACAACAGTGTGGATAAGTGGAGTGTGCTTAACAAAAAGGTACAAGATTATCAATATTACTGCACTATAAAAATGTGTCTATGGTATTGTTTTTACTTGGTGTTGAAAATAATGGAGTGTGCTAGTTATCGTTAGAGTCAGAAAGCAAATGATGTAAATCTCTCTTTGATTTCCTTTCTGCTCATCAAGGGACAATGGAACAGCGTTGGAGAGCTGAGAAAGGAGGTTGCGCACAAAACACTGAGTGTTTTAGGTTTTGTTTTTATGCAGGATGGCCATGTTTAAAAAAAAAAAAAAAAAAAGAAAAACCTATGTTCTTCAAAGATTTATCGTGAAAGAAAAACAATTAATGTGCCTAATAAGAAACATCAAAGTGGACTTCAACATCCTTAAAAATCTTGAGTTGTTCTATTTTCCTTTCATAAAATAAAAAAAAAAAAAAAAAAAAAAAAACTTTTGGAAAAAGAGGTCCATGGTGCTTGAGTGATCATTGAGGTACTCAATAGCAGTGCCAGAAAGTAGAAAACAGAAGGTTTTATTGTCTCTCTGGAGTGCAGTGCTGGAGAGCATAGACTGAAGTGCTGTTGTGCTCCCAAGGTTCAAGAGAGCAGTACTGAGGAGCTGAGACTGAAATCCGTCCTGCACTGAGAACACACGTCCACAAAGCCGTAAAGATTGTAGGAATGTTTTGCTAAGGACTGTATTTTCTTTTAACCCTGTTTTGATTAGTTATAGCAGAGGTTAGAGGATTATTCTCAGTTTTTAAAGAGCTCTTCATTAATACGTTATTTCCCAATTTATATTTTTTCACAAGTTATACAAAATATTGTAGTAATGGTAAATATAACAATAATTACTAGCAAATATATAGTTTTAAAACACAGTTTACAATAAACCCAAGAACACAATAAACAAGGTACCACATCTTACAAAAGGATTGCAAGTTTGTTTGGAGGCATAACTGTAGCAATATATTTATAGAGTGAGAACGCAGGGTTACCAAATGTGGAAAATCACCACAGCCCAAAATGCAAAGAACAATGTTAAAGATGTGTTCATACATTAAAAGGTTAAAATACGTTGAACAGTTATCAAAAGAAGGCGGGACATCTAGTGGAATATATTTTGTGAGAAATGAGTACAGTAGTAAAGGTATCAGTACAGTCACTATTGTAGTTAAGTGTTCAGTAATACTACTTCCAGTTTCCTAGTGAATATGTATAAGGGATGTTTCAGATATACAGCACTCATAAGAGTAGTGCTGGATAGCTGTCCCATGGAGCTCTCTGGTACAGTAAGGGCTCTCAGGCCTGACGCAAGTCAAAAAAAGTTTTTTTTGAGAACGAATGGCTATCTGCCAAACATGTCAATTAATGTCTAAGATCGTAAGAAAAAAAGCACAATATTGGGTCCCAAAGCTAATTCTGAAAATGGTTGCCACCAGCAGTTTTGGATTCCCTTTGGTGTTAGGTGTCATGGAAACTCAAAGATAGAGGAATAAATTCATTTTAGGTTTATCAGTACTACATGCATTTACAAATACAGTGCAATCCTTCTATTACGGAAAATGGTCTTGCAAGAAATCTGTTCTTAATAAAGAGAGATCTTTAGATGTATTGTGTCTCCAATCTGAAAGGAATTGCTGTCTAAGTATGTATCTGGTAACTAGGTAACTAGCAGGGAGTTTCATTCATGCATAAGGAAATCAGCTAAACTTAACAATAGATTTGCCCTTTTTTATATTAAAGAAACAATTTTTCACAGTTTCCAAACGCGTCATGCGTTTGTCAATGCCAGTAAGTATGTCTGCTTTTCTACACGATAAGTTCTCAAACATTTTCTGTCTGTCTGCTAAGGTTGCACGATGTGCCTTAACTTTCCAAGAGGACTCAAGAAACTCACAAGCATTTCTACAAAACCTGGAGGCATTACTGGTTTGGGTCTGTGACATTGAAGAGCTGACAATCACTCAGAAACCCCCGTCTTCCGAAGTGAAAGTGGTCACAGCCCAGCTACAAGAGCAGAAGGTACTGTATTGTAGCATTTATTCAGTTCGTTGCCTAAAATTTCCTTACCCTTTTTATAATCATTCGGAGCAGTTCTTAGGGCCAAAGTTGCTCAAATATTGAGTTTCAATTATATTTTTTATCCCGTCGCCTTGCAAAGTGCTTTAAATGGTTTCCATAACGGTTGTTGAATTTACATGGCTACCATTACAAAAAATATATTAATTAAATAACGGAGGCTGCAGGTGGAGCTCAATCCAGCCCCGAAGAGCTTTTACCCCTCCTCCACAATCCAGCCAACTCATGACACCCTGCTCTACTTTATATCTCTCCTAAGCCCTCATGAAACAACCAAAATCTTTGACAGGCCATAGGGTCCCACCTCGGCAGGACTGCCTCCCAAAGGAACAGTGCTGCTGCACCAACCAGCTGGAAACGTTTTGTCTGCCATGAAAGCGTTATAGAGCTGCCCCTGACTCTCTATAGTGTGATTAAGTCATTAAACAGTCTGCACCATTTGTAACTGATAAAAATGTATGTACAGTATTTAGCATAATTCCATCTGATGTCTTATTTGCAGTGATGACCTGAGCAGATCAGCTGAATCTATCTCCTTGCAGTGATCTGGTTTTAGCTGTATTCAAAGCCGTGGTGGTAACTAGTAGTTTGTAATGCAGGATATTTTAGAATGCCTTTTCACTGATGTGTTGTGAGCTGGAACCTGAAACTTGTGATAGTACTCACTTATCAAAACTAAACTGAGTTGTGTGAATGTAATACATTAGATGACAGCTTGTAGGCTGAATAGTCATTCTCACTGTTCAGGAAAAGAAGACACCATGATATTTATTACTGGAAGTTTATCTTTGTGGGTCAGGTCCAATTTAGATTTTCACAGGGCATCTAGTTTTGTCTGGGCTTTTAAACTAAAGTTTTAGTGTATAAACAGAAATTTAATTAGACATCCACAATGAAGCCTGGATATCTGAAACTAAGTGTTTCACCTGCTATTGAACCTTATCCAAAGGCCCAAACAGACAACCATTTTATACAGCAGTATTGCTGGGAGAACCTCATACACTCGTAGCCTATTCATCAGGAAATAATCTGGGGTTGTACTGAATAACAGGTTCCTCTAGGTTATGTATTAGATCAGGTTGTGTTCAAGTTAGGATTTCATTTGAGCAAGCAAACATTTTTAACTGTGAAACTGAGCTGCATTTCAATCCCAGTCACTCCTTCTTGAACTCCCTAAGTGTGCTGTGTCCTGACACTGATAAAGAAAAATTCATTTCAAAATTACAGCAGAGCAACAGGAAAATAATAGACAACACAGCAGCAGGAAATGTTGCTCTCTTGCAAAATATTTTGGGATTTCAGGTATAAGTAGGGTTACTATGACTCCATGTATACTATGACAGTTTGAGACACTCGATGCTTTTCAACTCACACCCCAGTGCATTGTGGTAAGTGTAGTCCTGCTGTGAAAAGTACCTGAGGCAGGTAAAACATACTGTCCTAGTGTACATGGAGTCATCTGGTAACCTTACTGTGGGTATAAGAATAAAGTGAAATACAGATATTCTACCCATCCTTGATGGAATATAAAGGGCTACAGCACTAATATGATTTGGTTACATTTCAGCTTCTGCAGCGCCTGTTGGAAGACAGAAGACCCAGTCTGGAGATAATGATTCTCGATGGGCCACAGCTCCTAGAGCAGAGCCAAGGCACAGAAAATAAGGTCTGCAGCAGCATATCCCACCTGCAGCAGAGGTGGCAGACATTGCTTCAGAACGCAGACACCAGGTTTGTACAGCAGCATATCCCAGCTACAGCAGAGGTGAAACCAGGTTTGTACAGCAGCTATCTTCTGCACTGAATTTATGCTGTGACCAAAAAGGTATAATGGCAAGGAAGAGAAAATGCACCACGACATCCAAAAGATTTAAAAATGGTGACTGTAAAAAAAACAAAAATAGAATTAAGATTCAACAGAATGAAAATATTAACCATTTTGAGCCGTTTGTGTGATTTGTATAGGCTTAGGGCGTTCTGCCCCCTCACCCCTCCAACTTCAAGAAAAGTGGTTCTTAACTCAGCCAATAACTGCAAAAGGAATTGTATTACTCTTGGAAAAGAATATACCCTTCATTGATATACTACAATATAAATGGTATCCTAAAAAGTACATACATTAGATGTACTGTATAATTCATGTTGCAGATTTGTTCTAGTGCTCCCCTTTGACACATCATTGTCACGTGTACATACAACTAGGCTAGGTCTCACTGATGAGTCAGAGGATTTTGCGCTGGTATTGTTTTGTGTTTATGGTTTTTAAAGGACTAGCGTTGGCTATAGTTTACACTTTTAATTCAGTTAATTTGGCTGTTGCGAGGGTTCGAACACGTACGGGAGAATTCTGTTTGGCACACCATTCCTGAAGACATGGAATTGTTTCCATCATCGTACGAACATGAAATTTGATCATCTTTCTTTCTCTGGCTTTAAAGATCGTATTGGGTAATTAATCAGTACGTGTTGCCAATGCTTATCCTTCACTTCACCTTAATAAATAGATTTTATTCTACTGTTAGATCTCTGTATGCTGCTAATTAACTTTGGACCACATGCTGTGTTGTTTGTACATTGTAATTGTTTTTTTTATACATTCTCTTTTTATCATTTTCCAGGACCCCCTTTTAAGCAAGATCTCAGTCTCAATGGGTAAATAAATAATAAATGTATATCCCTTTCGTTTCTGACAGGCACCGCAGTTTGGAGCTGATCCTCCCCAAAGCACAGGCCTTCCAGGAGACCACGGACACTTTCCAGCAGTGGTTGTTTTCCATGGAGCAAAACCTGACTGAGCTTCGAACCGCAGAGAAGCATGTGAGCCACATCCAGGAGGCTGCTGACCACGCCCAGGTATCAGCACTGCTAACTGACCTGCCTGGAAACATGAAGTGACTTCAAGTACATGATTGCTTATTACATTGCTCAAGTTCTCAATAATTTTATTACACATATATAGCACCCTATACTAAATATTCTTTATGCTATGTAGTAATTCTAATCTCCATCTGATCTTAAACAAGGAAATGTCAGATGTCTGTATTACTTCAATATCATAGTCTACTAGAAGTTGTGTATGTGTATATGTATATAGACCTGTGTGAGATATCTTATTTAAACAGCACACATGTAAAAGTTATGAACATGGCATTGTCTTTTTCTTATGCAGGCTGCTGTGGAAGAAATTAAATCCAAAAGTGTGAGTCTGGAGGAAGTCATGTTAAAGGGTCAGAGACTAATGGAGTGTATATCAGGTCAGTATCAGTCGTGTGTAACCGTGTACCACCCTGTACGTCTAAAACCACAAACAAGAAATCAACAATTGCTAAGGGTTTGTCATAATCCAAGTGCAATTCAGCTATCATACAGATTTCATTACAGACACAATTATATATACAAAAAAAAGATATTAAAAGAACTGTTTTTATGTTTAATAGCAGCACAAGATCTGTTTTTGCGAAGTATAATACGTTGTTATGCCTCTTATTATAACAGACAAAATAAGAAATTGTATTACAAGATACTTTGTTTTGCACAGATTGAGCAGGTAGACCAGAACAAGATGACATCTCTTACACAACACATTGTACACATGACAGATTATCTTGTTTATATGTACATGACTTTACCATACACATACAATTTATTTTCCCTTGAAAAAAAATACATGAACTATATACACCGTGAGTAATTAGGATTAGAATAGTCATATAATAGAACATATTCATTTGATGTTAGGTATAATTCTACTATGATTGGAATAATTCAAAAAGAGCACCTCACAGTAAATGCAGTAGTGTTGTGAAACCAACTGACAAATAACATGAATAACTTGTTAGGTCATATAACCTATATAATTAACAGTTCTGTTTGCTATAAAAATTCGAGAGCAGGGGTGACCAACATTGTCCCTTCCACTCCTGGTTCTTTGTTCCAACCTTGTTCTAAATGATAAAGTTGAACCAATTAAACCTCAATCCAGACCCTTTAGTAGTTTATAATATAATTTTACCTATTAAACCTGGAGTGGAATGACCCTCTAAAAGAGTGATTGGAAACATCTGGTCTAGAGAATGTCAATCAGACTGACCTCTGTGTTAGCGATGCTAGAAAGGTTCTCAGCCCAGCATCTCTCTGTGTAAGCGATGCTAGAAAGGTTCTCAACCCAGCCTCTCTCTCTGTTTACAGATGAAGAGGCCCTGCTGGTTCAGGAGAAGACTGACAGCCTCAGGATCAGGTACTCGGTGGTCAGTCTGAACAGCTTTGACGTCCTGCAAAAACTCGAGCAAGCCCTGGAGGCCTCGTCCAGGTGCTCCTCCAGCCAGGAAGACCTCAACCTGTGGCTGGGCAGGGTGGAGAGGGAGCTGCTGAGCGGGGCCAGTCAGTCTGGCTCAGGGGAGAGCTTCTTTACTGCAACTGAGAGGCAGAAGGTACAGTACAGTAAGGGGTGTTTTAAATGAGGACCTGCAGCAAAATCCAGAGATAGTGGTTCCATTGGCTGCTTGAGGATTGGCCATTGCATATGCCGGTTGTCTGCAGCTCTCCTTCAAAGTGGAAATATTTTAAGTATAAAATCGATGTCTGTATAATTTTAATAAGGAAGTGAATTCACCTGCAATTACCACACAGCTAGAGCTGCACCGTGGCTATGCTTTAGAATTTGAATATGCAGGTGTATGAAGTTGACACCTGACATAATGTATCCTGTGCAACATGATTTTGAAAGCCATCAAAATGAGAAGTACAAACCCAGTTTGAATATCTTGCATTCAGCTGGAGCAGGCTGTGGAGAAGGAACTGGGTTGGGTCGCAGGTACAGAAGAGAAAGTTGAGGAACTCTGCAACATCCATCTGGACCAAGAGGTCATTTCATCTCAGATGTATGAGCAGAAGGTAAGGACCCTCAGTGTACTGCAGTTCAGTTGTTGGACTGCAATGTTGTATTATTCAATATTTGTGTAATGACTGATTTCAAACTCAAGAAGTTGTCCAAATGAATGTTTGTCATGGTAAATTTCACTAGTAGTTCTTTAGAGTCACTGGTTGCCTATGTTTTACAATGCTTCCTCTGTGCTTCACTACACTTTGCTATGATTTTACTAGTAAGTTGGTGCATAGTGTTCAGTTATGGCACTTCACCACACCATCCCTTCATGTTCCCTGATGAAGAAAATAAAATTTCTAAATTTGCAATACCTTATTTGCCTGAGAAGGCTCAGGAAAGATTTTCACATTGAAAGTCTTTAGTTTTCCTGTAACTGATTTTTTAACCTTAAAAAGTACCAATTGTTGTTTTTAGAATATATTGCATTACAATTTAACTTATTTGTGTGTGTGTGTGTGTGTGTGTGTGTGTGTGTGTGTGTGTGTGTGTGTGTGTGCTGAATTTGGCAATTGAGATTCTGCAGCATAGATATAATCTGGAGAAAATGCTGAAAATAGCTGAAATACTGTTCAGTTACAACGAGGAAACAGAAAAACATCCACTAGAGGTAAGATTATTATTATTATTATTATTATTATTTATTATTATTATATTATTATTATTATTATTTTTTTTTATTGACCTATGGCTTAAGGTTAAAACTTGTCAGTTGTGGCCTATCAATAAAATACATCAAAAGCGTATTTAAAATGTGCTTCCACTGATACTTTCCTGCTCCCGATGCTTCTGTATTAAACTGTCTCAGATGCACTTAAATAAATCAAAAACTATGGTAACAATTTAGAAGAGCGCTCCCAGATTATGAGAATGTGGGTGAGAAGTACTGTAGACTTATTTAATGAAGGAGAGGAAGCATCTGACAGCTTTGTAATTATACCCTTCATGTCAGTTAAAGCAGTCAAGCCTGAATGAAAGATGCTGGTAGAGATCTGGAATATCTAAAGACACACTATCAAGCAACTAGCTGCCTTGTGTTTGGTATATCAGGGATGCTGGTGCCATCAATGTGTCCACATTTCCATCACATTTCTATCCATGCCCCTCTCTGTTTTCTCTTTTCCCCAACGCTAGTCCCACCTGGAGTCTTTGCGGGACCGCTGCCACAGCGTATCCCTGAAGAACTCCAATACCGCCTTGCAGCTGGAGCATGCTAAGTCCCTGCTCTCACAGTTCTCAGAGGCTTACAGCGAGGTATCGCCATGGTTACAGGAAACCCAAGCCCTCATTAGCCAGCTCTCCTTGCATTCAATTAGTTATGAGGATTTCAAACAACAGCAGGAGCTGTTACAGGTATATTTGATCTCTTCTATTGTGAGTTTAGTAAACTCCCATGTGCAGTATACAGCTTTGGTCAAAAGTTTTGCATCGCCTTGAATTTTAGGATTGAGACATAAAAAAAAAAATGAAACCATATGAACATAATTTAGATATTTTATTTAACAATATGTAATGAAAGTAACTACAAATTGATAATGCAAAAGTCTGCCGGAAGTCATAACAGTGGTAAAGTGTTTCATGTTAGATTTCAAAAAATGTCACAGTCAGTTTTTGATAAGTATATGGAAAACTACAAAGCGATATTTAATTCATTATGTTAGCGTAATATTATTCAGCAGGTTTTATTCAGCTTTGTGTAACAACATAATGAGTTCGGGCTTCAACCAGTGGAAACAGAAAATAAATGAGGCCCAATATGATGGTTAATCAGCTTCTTCCCTCAACACAGGGGCTGAGAGAGCTGATTGCAGAGCACAAGCCCCTGATAGCGAGGCTAAAGTCAGTGAGCGTCCGGCTGGTGGAGCTGAGCCATGCTCAGGGAGAGACCTTTGCAGAAAAAAGCAAGGCCGCAGAAGAGCTTTACGGAACAATAAAGGAAAGGGTGCGGCAGGCTGCCTGTGTGCTGGAGGAGGCACTGCCACGCTATACTCAGGTAACAAGGGGATGATTCAAACCAAATGAGATATCCACTGTACCCAACATGCAGGGTTACTGGGAATGTGTGACTAATGGCAGGTTTGGATAGCTCCATTAACTGAAGGAAGGAAAATTACTTTTCGGTGTGATTCTTGAAAATGCTGATTCATGTCACTGAGACCCAGAGATGAAAACATATTTGAAATAAAAAGGTTGACTAACTGCACCAGGACACAGTGAGCAGTGCAAATGATCCCAAAGGCAAATAGGTTGGGAAATAGATTTATAACCTTTCCAAGAACACATTTAGGCCCTGCTTTCCACATCATCCATTATTGCAGAAATGGGGTACCAATACTTAAGGTAAGAGTTAAGAGTCAAGACTTATGCTCTATTTACGCTAGCTAAATATTATGCAACCAACACGCATTGAAAATGTGTTGTTAATGTTAGTTTGCTGGAGGTGAATGGCATAAGTCCAGCTGTTAAGGCTTAAAATGAATGAACGATGAGCCATGTGAAAGAAAGTATGGGAAAGGATAAATGTGGTAAAACTTAGTGATCAGCTGCATCTGAGTGGAGTAAAAACTGAATAACTAATTTCTATTACAATTTGTAAGATAACAGAAACAAAATGTTGTCACATAATCTCTACACCTACTAGAGTATAAATATCAGGCATAGAGGTGACACAGAGAAGCTCCCAATACCTGCAGATCTTCAGGACCATCGGTGTGCCTATTTGGAACTAAGAAATGGTAAACGTAGTTAAGATTTGAAACATGATCTGGTCTCATCCTTATAGCGTAATAAAGTAATTAATTCCATGATTACCTTAAGTCATAAACCTTACAATGTGACTTTCTTTGCTTCTTTCAAAACATGATGACTGTGTATCATTTAGTTAATCTGAATAAAGGTATTAATGTCCCACACCAGAATCTAAACAAGGGTTCTTGTTTTGTAAGTCAAACAGAAGCAGTTGTAAACTTGTTCAGATTTTGATGATCCAGGCTGGATCCCTTTCTCACTGTATACCCACAATTAATTTCGTCATGTAAATGCTGAGGCCTCTCCTCTCCCTGCAGCTGACCGAGAGGATGTCCCTGATGTCAGAGAGTTTGGACAGGCTCCACAGCCGGCTGCAGGCCCCTGTGACCCTGCGAGGGGAGTCGTCCAGGATCCAGGAGCAGCTAGAGGACAATCGGCACACCCTGTCTGAGCTAGACAAGCTGGAGCTGGGGCTGAACACGGTCCGAACACAGGCTGACGAGCTCATCACCAACGCGCAGACAACTGGGGACAGCGCTATTGGCACAGGTAGAAAAGAAAGCAGCTGTATTGGGTACCGTATTTATAGCTTATACAAGGTAGAGGTTACATACTTCACTTGCATGAGCCAAGCGAGAAATAGCCTCGATATGGTACTTGGAAAACACAAGTAGTATTGGTCTTGTATCAGAGTGACTGGTAGAGTCACTGGTTGCCTGTTTTACAATGCTTCGTCTTAGCCCTAGTGATGGCTTTTGGCTCAAGAAACGAGCTTGTAACCAGGAGGTCCCCAGTTCAAATCCCAGCTCAGCCACTGACTCATTGTGTGACCGTGAGCAAGCCACTTAACCTCTTTGTGCTCCATCTCACGGGTGAGACGTTGTTGTAAGTGACTGTGCAGCTGATGTGTAGTTCCCACACCCTAGTCTTGTATCCTGTAAAGCGCTTTGTAATGGTGGTCCACTATGAAATGCTCTATATAAAATAAAGATTATTAAATTATTATTATCTTGGTTTCAACCACCAGGGCGCTCATAAAGCAGCTCCTTATTTTTTTCAAATCAACCCACAGGGCTGTTTCCCTTTTCTTCAGCCATCCAGGAGAGAGTGTCTAATTTAGGTCAGCAGTGGGAGGAGACTCGGGCCCAGGCCAAGGACAGGGAGAAGTGGCTGCTGAACCTCCTCAATCTGGCCAGCAAGTTCTGGAGTGACCTCGCTGACATTACAGTCACCTTGAACGACACCCAGCAGGCGGTCCTGGAACTAAACGGAACCAGATCCAGCCCAGATTCTATCAGACAAAGCCTGGACACCATGCAGGTATGTGCCCTCCTCTCATTGGTCACTCGTTACCTGAACTACCTTATTCATTGCGCCAGGGTGGTTTGAGAGAAAGAAAAACCAGGTGACACAAATTTGCTTGTATTTCCCATAAATTCCAGAAAATTGATTATATGCTGATCCTGAAGCAATTTGATTGCTTTCTGGAAAACAAGCATCAAACTGGTCTCCATACCACTAGAGCTTCATTAAGTGTGTTAGCTGTCAAACATAGACAGGCCTTAAAGTGGACTAAGCTCACTGAACCTAAAGGGGGGTTACTGTGAAAGGGAAAAAAAGCAATTCATTTTTCTGCTCTGGGTATGTCTCAGAACTGTTTTTTTTTTTTTTTTTTTTTTTTTACCCACTGTGTCTCAGTACTACAGTGAATACTACAAAGAGCTTAAATTAAATTTAAAGAAGTGACATCCCCATGCCGCCTGTGATACTGTATCATGATTTTGGTTCTGTGATACTGTATCATGATTTTGGTTCTGTGATACTGTATCATGATTTTGGTTCTGTGATATTGTATCATGATTTTGGTTCTGTGATATTGTATCATGATTTTGGTTCTGTGATATTGTAACATGATTTTGGTTGACACACAGTGGAATGGGGAAGAAGAAACCTTGTTTTAACAGTTCTCTGTTTTTCTTTTTATTGTTTTTTTTTTTAACATTTTTTGTTTTCTCTTTATCTGATCTCAGCAAAATAAGATGTTTTTACAAATGTACTGATGAACCACAACAACTTGCAGCAGGTGCGGTTGTCAGAGCTTAGTTAGTTGGGTGAATATGATAATTCCTGAGTTGTAGCAAAAATCAGCTATTTGTATTCAAGGAGAATGTTTCTTCTTACCACAGACTCTCAGGGGAGACGTCGACAGCCTACAGGGGGACCTGGACATGCTAGGAATTCTGGGAGTGGATTTGATGTCAGCTTGTGGAGACACTGACAAACCTGATGTAACCAAGAGCTTAGATGAGGTAAGCATGTGTTGAGACACTTTCAGCAATGCTGCCTTCATCATGTTCATGATCAGCACTTTAATACTGTATATTTGCTCCTCTTGCAGCTGTATTGCATGTGGAACCACCTGAGTACATTGTGGACGGAGCGATACAACAAACTGGAGGATTGCCTCCAGACAGCTGTGCTGTACCAGGAAGCAATAGAGGTAGAGCTCCCTCTCCTGCTGGAACTGGATATTCCAGCCATCTCACAAATAACCACAATGCATTTCTTCACATGGTTCCTGAGCAACAAATCAAAAACTAGGAGCAAAGGCCAAGAGCTGCCATTGTGTATTATTGAAAACTTCAATTAAAAAATGTCTTTTCTTCCACTGAAATAGATACATGTTTTACTTCTTTAGGGTTTAAGTCACGCACTAGTGGTTAGTGCCACAGTATGTTGTGTGCTCTTTTGAGTCAGAAATACAGCAAATTAAAAACATAACATACAACTATTATGGAATACTGCATACCTCTTTCTGTTTAACAGACATGTAAAGCGCTTGTGAAAAGCGCTATATGAATAAAATAAATTGAAATAAATTGAAATTGAAATTAAAGGAATTGAGCCAGCGCTGCTTGGAGAGTATTTAAAAGAAAATACAGCAACTTAGGTTGTGAGTATCCCCATCTGAATCAAAACAGTTGTTGTGGCTCTATAGAGACACGTTTTTTAATGGCACTACAGCGCTGTTGAATTGTGTTTTTGATTCGGTGACCTGCAGAATGACAGGCACTTTGTTCTCTAGCGGCAGTTTGAGTGGCTTGCTTCAGCAGAGACAAGAGCTGCCCAAGAGTTCTTCGTTGGAGTCGACCTACAGACAGTTAAACAGCAGCTGTGCGATCTGAAGGTAAGAAACTGGATTGAGAAAGGGAACCCAGTGGTGTCTGTGACAGAGTGCTTAATACATATCATTTTAATTAAGAAACTGGACCGATATTCTGAACCACGAGAGGACTGTGACAGAGTGCTTAATGCATATCATTTTAATTACGCTTTTCTGTTTCAACCACCACAATGTCTGCATGTAAAAATGGGACTTCCTCATTGCAGGAGTTTAAGCGCGAGCTGTACCAGCAGAAGATTGAGATGGAATGCTTAAACCACCGTCTGTCCTCCAGACTCCCCCAGAGCTCGGAGCAGCAGACAGGCAGCACGGAACTCACTGACTTCAGACAGCGCTGGGACTGCCTGGAGAGGGAGACAGTGAGCAGACAGGTACACAAGTCATGCACAGTACACTACCACTCATTTAATATTATGACACAGATATGAGGCACTACTTTTATTGTTGCACTGCTACTACTCTATTCTTGGTGGATTTGTTTAAAAAAAAAAAAAAAAAATATATATATATATATATATATATATATATATATATATATATATATATATATATATATATATATAGTTTGGCAGAGAAAATAATTGCATGTACAGTACATACATACATTAATTAAAAGTTCATTAACATCTACAAAATCCCTGCATTGAATCACTGAATTCTCTTGCTGCTCTGTTTGGTATGCACTAGACCATTTATAACTGTCTCCCTTTACAGCACCAGCTGGAGTCTGCTCTGTTGGGGTTGGGGCAGTTCCAGCACACCCTGGACGAGTTACACACCTGGCTGTCACACACCACAGACCTGCTGCAGGGGAGCCAGCCAATCAGCATCGACCTGCAGACCTGTGAGATTGAGCTGGCTAAACACAAGGTAGTTGAGAGGGACAGCTGGAAACAACAGACGCTTGATGATAACCACATTTTATTGTTATTTATTTATTTATGTATTCATTTATTTATTGTTATTTATATATTTAACTAGGAGATGTACCCACTCATACTGTCACGTCTGCTGCGTTTTGCAGATTTTCACCTACTCTTTTTATTCGGTCTTATTTATTTTCTGTTTACTCTGCACACTCTTAACTCAGGGGAGACGTTAGGAGGACAGAGATGTTATAAACTCCTAGTGGTTTATGTTCGAGCACTGGACGAGCTGTAAGTAAGTCCATATAACCTTTATTTAATCGAAAAGAAAGACTCAAGACTCAGTCATTTTAAGTTTTACGAATCAGAGCAATGCTCCTTCGGTTTATTAAAATGCTTTTAATATTTGGAAAAAGGTAGGTTGATCAGGCCTCCAAATTCAAACACATGCGGTCTACAAGCACCCACTCCTATATTTCAGTTTCATTCAATATAACACTCTCTTAAAACCAAAACATAGTTTCAAAACCTTATAGCAATGCAACCAATACATGTAAGATATAATAATGTTAGTAATATGCTTACCTCCTAGTATAAGGAAAAGTAGCGTGAACAAAGGAATCAGTCTGGTGGAGATCTGCAAGTGATGGACCACTTCACCCTGTCAAGCAAAGGTCTTGAATGTGGTACCCTTTGCGAAAAGTGTGAGTTTTTATAGGATTCATCTCCATAGGAATACATGGAGAATCTTTATCAAGTCTAATTCTTATCTCTTTGGCACACAACAGCCCAAAAATTTAGAGCCTTGTGTCAGCAATTTTTCAAGATATAACACCTGGTCTACACATCCAATCATGATCTCACCCGCTCATTTCTTGACCCCTCCTCTATCTAAAAAGCTAGGAGAAACAAAGAAAATAATATTATTTCGAATATATGAGTGTTGTCTGAAATATATACAACACTATTAGTTATGATTGTATTGATTATATGTATTAATGTCTAATAATATATTCCCTCATGCCATTCTATTCTTCAAATTAGTTTTCCTTCTCTCTTTACAGGCATGTGCTTAACAGATATTATAGGGAGCTTCCATCTTATGTTTTTAACATATGAGTTTCTTTTCATGGATAATCTATTTGTTTTTTATTTAAGTGTAAGATTGTAATGTCTCTGTCCTATGAGTTTCCTAACAGCATGAATTCAGCTGAACTGCGGACAACCTCCTATTTTTTTCAGCGGCACAAAAACCAGCTAAAACCGGTTTGCTAGCTGTGCACTTAGCTTTCCAATTTCCAGCGATAATCAAGGTTTTTTCCAATTTTTCTATGGTGGGAAGACACTCTAACCTTGATGCTGTTTGATAAGAGAACTCTGCTCTTCATGTCAACTATCCCTCCACTTTCTGGCACGACTTCAAGACAGGCTCACAGCAAGTTATAAAGTTTTTACTTTCTTAAAACCCATCTTCTATTCTTTTTCTTAAAATTACTTTTTAAGCTTCTTATTTTATTTTTCAAACAATATATCTTTATGTTGCATCATCTTTTAACTCAGAATCAAACTAGACAGTTTACTCCCTATAGAACACGATTACTAACTATTTTACATGCGAACCTATCTTGATGAGAAACAATTTCATGTATATTATTATAACAGGCAGTGTTAAGCATATGGTCTTACACGCACAAATAGTTTATAGTAAAAAGCAAGCATATTAAACCTTATTTCAACATTTAACAACATTTTCTTAGGCTAAAAAGGGTGCTGCAGAAACTTAGCATTCAATTCTGGGAATCAAGCCCATCTTGATAAGAAACTGCCTAAAAACTGGCCACTTGTATCAAACTATATCAGCTTCTACTGCATGATTTTATATAAAGAAAATACATAAGTTTCACAATTAAGAATTAAAACAGCATTACGCGTTACTTTTGATTACACACTTACACAATTTTCCAAACTAAAGATTATACAAACAATACAAAGGATTATAACACATATTATTGCATTAATACATTTCATTTTAAATTCTCCAATCCATGTCCGGGGTTTCAGCTCACTCCCAGCAAGACTCCACTTCGGTCTCAGGTTCCACTCTGGTAGGTTCAGTGAACACGACAATAGGCTCTCGAATCCATCGTCTCGCATCACAGGTGTGAGTCGCCATGGCCTTGACTTCGTACCTACAAGAGACTTGTACACGCTTAGTAGGGACACCTTCCTCACATTCTAATTTTCCCAGATGCGCCCATTTTACACCCTTTCACCCATTTTACACCCTTTCACAACTCATGCATTCAATCCTCTTAATATCTTTTTGGGTTTACATTTAAATGAGAGAAAGAAACACCTACAGAATCATTGCATTCAAACAAGATTCTACAGTGTTTAGCCAAATGACTGCATGCCAGACAAAGTCTGAGCCCAGTCACTGATGACTTGCTTTGGCACATATTACATGCACAATTAACAAGAGGATTATGTTTTAATTTATGTGTCAGGGTTACTTCTGCACCATGTACAATAGTTCTGGATCTGTACACATTGTTACTATACACTTCTTTCTGCTCACACAAGATCACTTTAGAAGGGATGCCATTCATCCAGAATACAGTAGGGGGCCAAAACTTACTGTTTTTCATATCAGCAGGCACCTAACTTGTAGTTTGTTTATCATCATTAGTGGGCAAACTCAATACAACTGAATCTGAATCAGCTGATGAACCATGAGACTTAGCTACTGAGATTCTCCATACAAAAGGATTCAATGTTTTACTAACCAGCCTAGCTTATTCAACGTTATTTGCGACAGTACCAAGGCCTCATTTACAAGAGCGTCCTGGGAAACAATAAAAAAGACAATTACAATATATAAAAAGACAATTACAATGTACAAACAACACAGTAAATAAGACATATCTAGCAACCAGCTTATATACTGTGAGGCTGAATTTGTTTCCAGCTACCAACATAATGTAAAGTGTTACATGCCAGTCACAAATAAATGTAGGATCAGAAACTAGGATCAGAATACTGAAATACTCACCATGTTGAAGATTTTGATGTTGTAACAGACATAGCTGTCAGCAAAAGAATATGTTTGCATGCAGTGCTTGAAATGGAAAAAAAGAGAAATGTGACCTTGCAACATTTAACTACAATAACTCGCAAGTTTTTTTTTTTTTGTTGTTGTTGTTTTTTTTATGTAGTACTCGCCAATTTTTTTTATTATTTTCTCCCTATTTCGAATATCGAATTATTATTTAAGCTCGGCTCGCCGCTACCACCCCTGAGCTGACTCGGGTACAGCGAAGACAAACACACGCTGTTCTCCGAAGCTTGTGCTGTCAGTCGACTGCTTCTTTTTACACTGCAGACTCACCATGCAGCCATCTCGGAGCTACAGCGTCGGAGGACAACGCAGCTCTGGGCAGCTTACAGGCAAGCCCGCAGGTGCCTGGCCAGACTACAAGGTCGCTGGTGCACAGTGAGCTGAGGATACCCTGGCTGACCTAAACTCCCCCCTCCCTGGGCGGCACTTGGCCAATTGAGCGCCACCCCCTGGGAGCTCCCGACCACAGTCTGCAATAGAATAGCCTGGTCTTGAACCGGTGACATCCAGGCTATAGGGCACATTCTGCCCTCCACGCAGGTAACTCGCACTCATACTCACCAAACAGAGCTCCTGCCAAAATAACTTCCACAATGACTCAGGTGGTAAATCTTCACAACTACGAGAATGGCACGTGGTCTCATTAGCAGATTATAATCCACATGGGAGATACAACTCCAGAGGATCTCTGCACTTTCAAGCAGGCACCGTCAACTTTCAAAAATCTCCACATGCATTTTAGATCATATTTCTGGCCACAAGAAGTGCCGGTATGCAAGGAATATTGCTAAAAAATTAGAATATAGAAGTGGTGGTACTGTGTACTAGCAAGTACTGAGCCCATCTCAAGTACTGTTCTTATAAACATTGCAGTTGCCACAGAAACAACTTTTTTTGTGAACAATTATATTTATAGATTTTTCTTTTCTTTTCCCCACCTTTTGGGAAAAGAGAAAAGGGAGAGACATTACAATAAAAAAATGCCACATTAATACATCAATACAAAGATTAATAATAAGAACAGTAATATGCACTTAATATTATTATTAAGATTATTAACTCAAACAACTGTGCCACTATAACAGGGATATTCCTCAATAAGGCCAATGTATGTTTCATCTGGTCGAAAAACTGTGCGCCTAAGATATTTGGTGCATAGAGAATGGCAATGGAGACCTCTATGTTATTCAACAGTGTATTTTTCTTAAGAGATAATCTAAGCACTGTGCTCTCTTTATAGGATGGTTGAAATCTCAAGTCTCAGTTAACATCTGTACTCCCTCTCACTCGTTGATTCCACTCCCTATCTACCCCCAAATCTCAGCCTCCCCTTCCCTGCTTCCACCTCCCTAGCCTCCCTCCCACCCCCTCAACCAATAAAACAATTGTGATTGTGAACCAGACTACCCTGAGGGTGCTTGTTGTGAGCTAAACCATCTCGCAAGCAGGAAAAATGAACTGCAAATTGAACAACTGGAAACAACATGCATATAATCTAGTAGCTCATCTATTCAAGGTTTATAACATTAACACCACAGGTAGTAATACAGATCATAGACAGCAATGTATCCAAATTATTACTAATGAACTGCAGTATTATTTATAATAGTGTTATTATATCCTCTGCAGTATAGCTATCTCTTTGAGGACCTTTCATAATGACTAGATCAATGTCAAGAAACAAGTGTAAATGTGCAGACCTGAAGGGTCACTTCCAGTTATAGAAGGAATAAAATGTTTCCACTTCCATACCGTGAAGGTACGAAAAGTAGTAATCCGTAGCAAAGTTAGGTAGTCCATACAGACATTCCATCCAGACCAAGGGATGAGAAGCACAGGGTCCTGCGCACAGAGGGATCAATCGAGCCCATCGTTTCCTGAAAATGTTCAGAAAAAAATAATCAACCTCTTCAGGAGTAGTGAAGGACAGCTCCTCCCCTCCATGACTGAATTTCAAGATACACATTATCTTGAATTTCAACTGGACACATTAAGAAATTGTCCACTCCCTGGGAGCGAAGCTTCGCTCTCACTTCACCAAAGGCCCTCCTCTTTGCAGCAGTTATAGCAGAGTAATCCACATAAAAAGAGAGCTTTTGGCCCTGCACGATGATCGGAGCAGATTTTTGAGCAGCCTGGAAGAGTCAAAGGCATTGAAATAGCGCGGTGCGTGGTTTATTGGAATCCCGAGGACCACATGATGTTACAGCGAGTGACGATTTCTGTCCTCGTATAGCATCAATATGAGTGTTGCATTGCTTCATTTTGTCTTTCTGCTGTCGAAGATCAGCTCTGGTGATATTCAGCCTGGCAGTTAGCTGTCTCAAAGAGGAAGCAATATCAGCAACCTCCTGTTTAAAAGCGCAGAGGATAGTAGCTGTTTAGGTTACATTTTGAATCACAGGCCGCAATTGCTTCCTGAACTGATCCACAGAAAGTGCATGCAACCTCTGCCAAGCAGGGCCCAGTGATCTCTTCATATGCTTTCCCTCCAGTGTGGATTGAGGGGAAGCAAAGGTTCTCTTGCGTGAAGTAGCCATTTAAGAATGGTAAGTAGATAATTTTATATAGACAACAATCAAAAAATAATATAAGGAGCGGAAATTGTTGGATTATAAATAGCAGGATCTCTAACAGCAAGCAGCCACTCTAGTGACAGAGTCATGTCCACAGAAACAACCTCGAGGACAAACAAAAAAAGAAAGTTGCAACTGGAAAAGGCCTTGAGAATTCAAAAAAAGAACTACCAAACTTGAATACATAGCACTTGGAGTTCAGAGAGAAAGATAGAGAGAGCTGTTTGCATTTCCTTAAAGTTTAATTCCTCTATTGGTAGGGTGTAGGCCACAGGTTTTAGTTGATTACCCAAAACTACTCCTTTATTGTAAACAGACCTTTATTTGAATGCTTAGATTTCAAAGCACAGAAGAGTGAGAGCAATGCTTTCCAAAGCATGCTTGGCTTGATGTTTTACAGTGATGCTCTAGATTGGTTTTAATTCTGTTGGCGTGTGACACTCTCACCCCCATTGCCCTCTCAGGTGCTGCGGAATGACGTGATGTCACACGTGCGCACTATGGAGTCTCTGAACCAGGCTGGCCGGGAGCTTTTGGAGGCTGGGGCAGGGGACAACCCTCATGGGCTGCAGGCCAGACTGGAGGATCTCAATGAGCACTGGGAGATTGTCCACTGTGAGACAGAGAGGAGGCAGCTTGAGCTGGAGAACAACCTCAGTCAGGTGGGTCTGCTGGACCTATATCAGAATGAGAGAGCAACTGTATCTATTGGTGCATTTGGTTGGCTAAGAAGAGGCATGGCAAATTAATTTTGGGAAAGTTTATAAAAAACTGAATATACAAGGATTTTGAAATTGTAACTACAAGTTATTAAAGTGTATTGATTTTTTGTTATTTTCTAAATGACATAAAACAGGTACAGGATGTAACAATGGAGATCCAGGACCTGCTACAGTGGCTGGAACACACTGAACTGAGACT